>NC_141691.1:689736908-690316015 GCF_964263255.1 Lissotriton vulgaris
TGGTCGCCCTCGCCAGCTTTACATACCCTCTCCAGCATTGCATTGTAAAAATCAGGGTTATCATAATTCGGGCCATAACTGCCATACACATTGAGTGAAGGGGGAGGTGCCTGTCCTAGGCCTGAATCCCTGGCCTCAATTGTGAAGGGCACCCGATAGGGGAACCGAAGACGGCAGCAACTGTGGGTGTGGTGGGGGTGGGTGCGCCCTCGGCACCCGGAATCAAGTGAGTAGCAGCCCGTATGAACTACAGTGTGCTGATAGGCGGAAGTCTGCTTGTGCCCTGATTCGCGTTGTCGGGAAGACGCTGACCGCAGTAGGAGACAGCGAGACGCCATGCTGCTGCGTAACGGAGGCCGCTCTCCCCGTGGTTGCTGTCTCATTTGATGCAGCGGCCCAGTGGGGAGATAACGGAGAGCACGGAGAAGGCGATGGCGCAGCACAGGCTGGTGTCGAGTGAAGTGTAAAGGAGCAGTGAACTACCTGGCAACGGCTGACCAGACTGCAGAGGGCCGGCTGCATTGCGCGGTATCCTTTGGGTCCTGCCGAGGAGTCTGACAACCTTGACTGGTGCACAGGAGATGTTCCCTGTATATGCCCCCTGGAAGGTCTCTATTGCTGGTGCCCTGACAGACCTGTCAGTGTGATCGTGTTATTGGTGTGGACACTACGGCCCCCGGGCCTTCACTTGCTGACTTGGGACCTGCGTGAGGTAGACCCATCTTTACTGCCTGCACCTCACCGACATTGAAGCCCTTGGGGGCAGATCACGTAAAGCAGTAGTTATGCATAGCTGCAGAATCCCAAAGTAACTATTACTATTGTGGTGTTTGTGGAAAGACTGGTGGCTGTGCAAGGGCCAGATACTGGAGGTAAGTACATAAATAAATAAATAAAACGGATTACACTGCGCGCTGTTACGCCATTTGTCCACTACGTACCGCTACTGCTATAAATCCTTGAAATACTATGTAGTTGCCCATATACCAAAAATGAAGAGATGTGGTGACAGGGATAAAAAGCTAATCCAACTTAAGTAACAATATATAATCACACTTTGCTTCCTTAATGCAAAATGTCTGATTCAAGCTGAGACACTGTATGCATGCAACTGCCAATAATGGAAAGCACATTCAAATAATACCCACCATCATTTACACAAATATATTTGATACTGTAAAACAATACAAATGTTCATTTAGTATATGTACTACTGCCCAGCAAGCAAAGTGCAATCTAAAGCAAACTCTTAATGCTAATAAAATAAAATAAAATTTGCAATCTCCTAAAAATCATTATTGATTTTGTGAACAAGCTGTGGTTTTAACTATCCTAAATGTTTACCTAACACAGCAATACAAAGGCGCTAATAAACTTCGAACAACATACATAGAGGCATCCATAAAAATATACACATCGCATAGACTAAACCACACAGGCAAAAAATAAAATAATAGCATTAGCCTATGTCCCTTTAACAGAAATTAGCAAACACTATAACATGTTAATAGAATCCCTGTACTATCAAAGATACAAAAACAAAGTTATCACCGCTAATGTATTTTTTCAAAGATACTTTGGTTGGTCTTCTGCACAATCAGGTTGAAGGTACCACCCAAATTTCACTTTACATGATGGAAAGTCTACAACAACACTGTTTTAAGACTCAAAATCTAACAATGAAGTGGATGGGTGGCACAATTCTTTCTTGTAAACACCTGGAGAACACCACGGACTTTCATTGAATTTCTAGAACTACTCAAAAAAGAAGAAAACTGTCAAGAACTAGCACACAACCATCACTAACACAACTGAAATAAAAATATCCAAAAGACTAAACAAATGTGCAAAATACTAGCAAGTAAACTGTTGCTAGATATAAAATACCCAAGGTCTCCTCTACCTTGAAACAATAGCCAGAATACTTGTGACTGAAAACTAAAAGAAAATACATTTTAAACTCTAACCTGACAAAAAACATTAAACAACCAAAACCTACACAATGTTGTAAATAATAAACTATTAAATAATTGGTATCATTCTGCGACCTTTGACCCTGCCAGCAGGTAGGTCGCCCCCCCCAGCCGCTGCACGGTCCTCCTGTGCAGCTGCCCGCCTCTGCCCACGCTGCTGCTGCCGCCCGGTAAGCTCTCCTTTGCCTGCCGCTTCTGTGCCTCTGTCCCCGGTTTCCCACGTGTCCTGTTCTTGCCCCCTTTTCCTCTGTGCACCGTGTTCCCCCGTGATTGTGTCAGTTTTTGCTTCTGTGCCCCGTGTGCCCCCGAGATTGTGCCCGTCCTTCTGTGACCCCCCCCTCCCCCCCGGTCCTCCTTCCCGCCGCTGTGTCCCTGCGGCTCCACCCCTCGGTGCCCCATTCGCCACCCCGCTCCCGCCTCCCAGCTGCTCCTCCCTCCCACTTCGCCATTTATGGTGGAGTCCACACGTACGTTTAGCGTTCACGCGCAGCAGGCGCGCCGATTGTGCGCTGAAGGCTCGTCAAAGGCACGCCCGTCTACGCCCGTCCGCGCCTGGACTGCGCCCAACGCCAGGACCCCCGGCCCTCGACGATACCAGCCCACACAACGGACTTAAGACGCCGCCACCCTCCACGCACTCAATGCCGGCCGGAACCCCGCCTGCTACCGAGCCATCCTGAAACGCACCCAAGGACCCTTCACCTGCTAAGCCTGCAAATTCACCTCCCTCCGAATCTGCACCGCACCCGCCAAGCCAGGCACCAGCAACAATCACCTCAAGTGCATCCTGCTCAACACCCGCTCCGTCCACAGGCACGGCGTCGAACTCTGGAACCTTCTCGACACAACATCACCAGATGTCGCCTTCCTCACAGAAAACTGGATAAACGCCTCCTCAGCCCCCAACATCGCCATAGCCATCCCAGATGGCTACAAGATCACCCGGAGGGACCGCGTCAACCAAACCAGAGGAGGCATCGCCATCGTTCACAGAAACACCATCCGAATCACGACCAACTCCGACGACACCCTCACCGCTGCCGAGCACCTTCACTTCCAGATACACACCAACCCCAAGACCACCCTCAAAGGCACTCTCATCTACAGACCCCCCGGACCACGCACACAATTCAGCGAAGCCATCGCAGACTTCGCCAGCCCGCACGCCCTAACCTCCTCAGACTACATCTTCCTAGGGGACCTCAACTTCCACCTGGAAAACAACAATGACAGCAACACCGCCGCCCTGCTGGACAACCTTGCCAACCTTGGACACAAGCAACTGGTGAACACCCCCACCCACTACGCCGGCCACACGCTTGACCCCATCTTCTCCTCCAGCAAGCACATCTTCTTTAGCCACTCCACCGGACTACACTGGACAGATCACAGCTACGTCCACTTCAACTTCAGGAGAACCACGACCCACCACCACCCGCAACAGGTACCCCGCAGAAGCTGGAGAAAGATCACCGCCAACCAGCTCACCACCTCCCTCATTCAGAACGCTCCCACCAACACGACGGACCCCAACGAAGCAACCCGCAACCTCACACAGTGGCTCACCAACTGCGCCGATGACCTCGCACCACTGAAGAACCCTCCCAGCAGACCCGGCAGCAAGAAAGCCTCGTGGTTCATCAATGACCTCAAAAACTCCAAGAAAACCTGCCGCTCCCTCGAGAACGTCTGGCGCCACGACAAGACAACAGAAAACATGACAGCCCTCAAGAACGCCACCCACAAACACGACCAGCTGATCCGCAACACCAAAAGGACAACTTTTAAAGAACGACTGTTCAACAACACCCACAACAGCAAGGAACTCTTCAGCATTGTTAAAGAGCTCTCCAACCCCAGCGCCTGCAACAACAACATCACACCCTCGAAAGACCTCTGCGACTCACTTGCCTCGTTCTTTCACTGCAAGATCGTCGACATACACAACAGCTTCGGCGCACAGACCATGCACCCAACCACCAAACCAGCGCCCCACACCACCACCCTCTGCACCTGGACCTCAGTCAGCACTGAAGACACCACCCACACGATGAACACCATCCACTCCGGCTCCCCAACCGACCCCCTGTCCACACCACATCTTCAACAAAGCCGTCTCCCTCATCGCACCCCAACTCTGGGACATCATTAACAGTTCCTTCATATACGCCAGCTTCCGGGAGAGCTGGAAACATGCCGAGCACAGCACCCCCCTGAAGAAAACCACTGCGGACCCCACGGACCTCAAAAACTGCCGCCCCATCTCCCTCTTCCCTTTTCCTGCCAAAGTCATTGAGAAGACCGTCAACAAACAACTCTCCGCCTTCCTCGAGACAAACGGATCCCTCGACTCCTCGCAGTCCGGTTTCCGAGCAAACTACAGCACCGAGACCGCCCTCATCGCAACTATCGACAACATCAGGTCCCTGCTCGACAACGGGGAAACAGCTGCCCTCATCCTCCTGGACCTCTCAGCAGCCTTCGGCACCGTATGCCACCGCACCCTGATACAGCGCCTCAGCAACACCAGAATCCAAGGAACGGCCTTGGAGTGGATCATCTCGTTCCTTGCCGGAAGAACCCAGAGAGTCCGGCTACCCCCGTTCCGATGCGCGGCCACCGAAGTCATCTGCGGCACTCCACAAGGATCCTCGCTCAGCCCTACCCACTTCAACATCTACCTGAGCCCCCTCACAGCCATCGCACGCCAACACAACCTAAACATCATCTTCTACGCTGACGACACCCAGCTTATCCTCTCCCTCAGCAACGACCCCGCCACCGCCAGAGCCAGCCTCCAGGAAGGAATGAAAGACGTTGTGGAATGGATGAAGCTCAGCCGTCTGAAACTGAACTCAGACAAGAGGGACGTCCTCATTCTGGGACCATCCCCCTCTGCCTGGGACGACTCCTGGTGGCCCCCTTGCCCTGGGCCCCGCCTCCAAGCCAAAGGCCATGCACGCAACCTGGGCTTCATCCTGGGCTCCTCCCTCACGATGACCAAGCAAGTCAACGTCGTCTCGTCATCTTTTTTCAACACCCTGCGCATGCTCCGAAAGATCTTCCGGTGAATCCCCACCGAAACAAGGAAGACGGTCACCCAGGCCCTCGTCACCAACCGACTGGACTACGGGAACACCCTCTACGCTGGAACCACAGCCAAACTCCAGAAAAGACTCCAGCGCATACAGAACGCTTCTGCACGACTCATCCTGGACATCCCCCATCACAGCCACATCTCTGCCCATCTGAAAGACCTGCACTGGCGGCCAAGACATGGAACTCCCTCCCCACCCACCCACGGCTGACCCAGGACCATCTCTCCTTCAGGAAACAACTCAAGACCTGGCTGTTCAAGCAGTAGCGACTACCCCTCCTCCCAGCACCTTCAGACCCTAGCGGGTGAGTAGTGCGCTATACAAATCTGTTTGATTGATTGATTGAATAAAATTACAAGATACACAGAACCAGGAGGAGAGGATGTAGCCCTACGGTTAGAGCGGTCGATCTCGAAGCTGGGGAACCTGGTCCGAGTCTCTTAATTTCCCCGTGCCTAACAAACATGAATGAGTCCTTCTGTAATGAAACTGGTGCTAATGTAAAGCGCTTTGATACCCGATTTCTCGGGTCTAGTTCACACTATATAAAACTCTTAATAATAAAAAAAACAATATTGAAGAATGCTAATAAAAGTTCTCCATATAACAAAATAAATATTCAATTATATAAAGCACACCTAGATCAAAAACAGTAGATAAAATAACACAATAATATTACACATAGCTGAAAAAATAGCAATGTGTGAACATACAAACAAACAGTAAACAAATCTCACTGATCAACTAAATAATATAAAAAATAGAATTAAAAAATTATAACTCATGAGTTTTAGTGGGATCCCTCTATAGAATAAGGCACATTAAAACACATAATGCATCCAAAATGCTTATATAACACATTTAAAAAAAATACAAATAAAAAACAGAATCCATGCAAAAGGCCATATAAACTCCAAGGAAGCCATCTGCACCACAAGAAATATTACCAAGACAAAAAACTCCTGGAAAACCATAAAAAAGGAGAAATATAATCAATTTTTGGGTTCAATTCCAAGATATTTGTATTTGTAAAAACAAATAACAGATCCACCATCCAAAATCAGAAGTTTGAATTCAATTAAACATCTGTAAATGAGAACACAAAACGCCTCATTCTCAAAAGCAAACCACACATAAATACTAATATACAAGCCAATATACCATAAACTTGAATTAAATGTAACACACTTTCTTACAACACAAATACATATACAGTAAAATAAAAAGTAGAATAGAAATTGTAAACCTGGAAATGCGTCTGAGAAGTGGGGAGGTGTAACGATGAGAAATGCGTTCATTTCTCCTTTCATGTTTGAATGCATGCTGCTTTCTGCAGCACACATAGGGCCTGATTAGGACATCCGTCCGTCCGCCCGCCCGCCATCCTAGCGTTGCTGGGACCGGCCACCAGTGGTGCAGTGGTCCTTTATTCCCAGCATTGTGGCGGGCGGTGCCCAGAGCAACGCACGCCACAATTCTGGGAATGCACTGTGTCAGAGTGCCATGCGGGCGATGGCGATCCACCTTACATTCTAATCGACACCTTAGAATGAGGAAATATTCTATTGTGATTGTTTATGTGCAGGAACCTGTGACTTGGAAGGTGTACCTTCCTGCACATAAGAATCAATAAAAAAAATGACGTTTTGCAACATCTATGTGTGCTAATGCAGCCCACATAGAAGTTACAAAACGTCATTTCAGATTGTCTTATTAGGAACACCACCCTGCACATAAACCACCATCCCCATGAAATAGATATCCTTGCACAATGATGCAAGGGTGCCTGCGTTGGGGCATGGCAGCTAATTGTGCGTCAGCGCAGTGGAGAGCAAAGGGATCTGTCATATCATGGTAGATATGAAGCATCCCTGTGCTTCAGAATTAAAGCAGCACGGCACAACCAAATGGCTTGCGGCACCGTGCTGTGTTTATGCTTTGTAAATAAGGCCCTCATTCATTAAATATTTTTTTAAGAAATTCAAAGAAATACATTCACTAAACAGTCCTCTTTTTCAAAATAATAAATTACAGTTTTCAAAAAAGATATAATAAAAACAAACCATTAAAAAAATACAAAAAAGAAACACAAAACGTTTGTTTTACAAATTTAATAAAATAATTATTAAATAATATATATTAAATTAAATCAGTCTTGTATACTTTAAACATAAATTCATTATATAAAAAATATACACACCTAAAACCATGCTGTTATTTCTGTACCATTATAAGCACGTGAAATATCTCTGTTAAATTCCACAAGAAATACTTATAATTGCGGAACAAAACGCAAACACAGTAAAACCTGGACTAAATAACACTTTTTGTCCACCAATGTTACCCTTCACTCATAGCTAAGTGCCTATTAAATAGATTTTCCTATTTTTATTTAAAAGTGACAATTTCCTTCTCTGCACAAGCGTAGGTCATTGTCTGTGAACAGAAATGCATATTTTTGTCATTAAAAGCGGAATTCTAGCCAGACATGTCTGAAATAACTTTCGTTCATTCTAAAGGAGATTTTTCAGATGTCTGAGGCAAGGCATACCACCGTCTGAAATGAGACAATATCAGATAGCAGCAGTTGGTGGTTCAAAAGAAAACTGCACAACAAATATCAGGTTAGGGAAAGCAGTGATTAAATATTAATCCTACATTATGAGCGAGAAAAGTAATCTGTTCTATATTCTAGGCATCAGAAGCAAAACTTGTGCTGACTTGCCTGTTTACAAATTCCTGATACTGTTATTATCTGCTACATGATAAAGTCAACACTGTGTCGGAGCATCCCAGCTTCTAGCAGTTGCTGAAAATGAATGTTAAGGCAAAATATCAAAAGCTAGCGCATTGGATTTTATAAACACAGGAGATCAGCCCAGTGTCATATGGCCCGCTTCTTATTCCAGGGGGTGAAAATAAAGGAATGCTCGCTTCGTGTGTCCCATGTACAACATCCAAGGCTTTGAAAAATGAAAACCTATTCGAGTAAGAACCACATCATATTGCAAGGTGCACACAACAGATTTACAAAGATTTTGCGTTGGGTTTGTGTTACTTTTTTAATGCCGACCCAAAGGAAAATCATGGTTTGTATTTATATACCAATGCAAAAGGTGATTTTCATCACTTTGTGACCAAAAGTAACACAGTGCAGCACAATACAATGCCGTGCTTTACTGTGCATCAAGAAGGCGTTCTTGGGATGATACATGGGTGTTCCTGTGCATCCACCCATGGAGATTGATGCAAATTCATATCTAGAAAGACTTGTACAAATGAATTTGCACCAAAATCCTGCACCTGGCTGATGTAACAATGAGAAATATTTTTATTTCTCCCCTTTCTCCCCTTTTTTTCCTCTTTGCATGAGTGCTGCAGAAGGCACTCATACAATGTTTGCATTGTTTTCATGCAGGAATGGACCAATTATGCTGTCAACGAAGCAGTGCACTATGGCGCAAGGGTTCCTGCATTAGCGCATGGCTGCAGTAAGTGCATGAGTGCTGGCAGAAAGCAGTACTGCACCAATACTTTGTAAATATGCGCAGTTCTGCTCTCTCCAGTTGACACAATGGTTCAAAGGTTCTATGTGGTCGCTAATGAATTGATTCAGAATAATATTCGACATACATAAATACATATACATTCATGACAGACAAACACTTCCAAGCTTGTCAATGCGTGTTTGTTTATGAGCCATTGAAATAACAGCTATACAAGATTTATTAACTTTTCTTTATAACCCTCCCCTGTTCCATATGCCCCAATTTCGCCTAATACATCTTAATTTCTGGTTTCCCTCTTTTCCTTCAAATTACAAGCTCAGAATTAAAATGGACCAATGACATGAGGTTTCACAAAGTCTATGGTTTATGGAGAAATGCAGATGTTGTAGCTGTTTTTTGATTAGCATCATATTTGTATAATAATAATAATAACAACAATAATAATAATAATAATAATAATAATAATAATAATAATAATAATAATAATAATAATAATAATAATAATAATAATAATAATAATAATAATAATGAATCACTATTTGGCAGTGAGACATCCATAAAGGAGATCATACATTCTGGACAGTAACAGTCATTAAAACATATTTCATCACATAATAAATATACACATATCACTAACAATCTGAAAGGGTTCCAAACAATCCTGATCTTTCAGTTACTCATGGGAGTATATCTAGTCAACCTTTAATCGTTACATTTAATTTCCCTGTGGCATAAAATGTATTCCTATCACCCTTTATATAAAACCATCATATCGTGCTCCATGTACTTTTTTATTCTGTTATCTGCCAAGCCAATTTCCATAGTATCTCTCCTGGGCTCAGTCCAAACTGGATTTCCTTGATCTTATCATTGCTCTTAGTCAATGTAAAACAACACACAGTGTAATTGCGTTTTGCGTAAGTTGCAGATGCGAGAGAGCAACACGTGCCTGTCCAAATCCCATTTCTTTTAAATAGGGTTTAAGAAATTGCCATCTGGGATGCGTAAAATATTTAAATAAAAAGACAAAGTGTAAAATACTTAGTGGAGACCTATTGTCGCAGCCACAGGGCCCTCTATCTTCAGTTCATACTATAAAACCAGGAGGAGAGGCAACCAAATGATCAAACATATTCATTCTAAGATGTGTGATTAAAAAACGCTCATAGGGGGTGGTTAAAATGGAAAGATATAGTTCCATGCCCAATACTGATATAACTAGAGCATGGGCTCTTACCATTGGCTTGTTAAGCTCATTTCCTTCCTGCTCGGCACTACTTGTTTTAAAAAATAGGTATGTGATTAACTTTTTGTCCACCTTCTTTACTAATTCATGATTCTAAAAAATATCAGGTCTTCCCAGGGCACAGCATGATTCTTTAATATATTTAAACCAGGGGATTTTCAAAGCATGGTCCAGGGCAAGACAGTCCAGCATTATTGCTTAATTAAAAGAAGTCTCTTCGTTGGACCATACATTCACCCAGCAGAGCAGGAGCCTAAATGTAGCTAAATCGCTAATATATTTGACCCCCAGCTCCTCGTGTACAGCTGGGCGGATGTCCCATGCAGCACATTTAAAATCTGTCTTAAACATTTATTTTGAATGACTTGTAGCATATCAACTGTCTTATAGCCCCAAATCTCACTCCCGTAAAAGGCCTTGGATATACAAAATGACTGATATACCTTTAAAATCACCCCTGGGGACCATGTGCCTAACCTATGGTTGCAGTTTGCTCCCAGGGCTTTATTCATGACGTTTGCCTTTTCCTCCTTCTGCTTATTCCAATGTATTTTATCATCAAATAAAACACCCAGATGTGAAAAAGTCGTGACTTTAGCTAGACTAGCAGTGCCTGCCTTATAGGATTTTGTGCTAGACCCCCAGCACCCTAATTCCATAACAAATGATTTATTAAAATTGGGTGATAAATCCAATGTATTCATGAAGACGACAACCTGTCGATTAACTCCTGCAGTGCCCTGGTTGTTCCTGCAATAAGCACCGCATTGTCTGCATATAGCAAGACTGGTACTGGTCTGGTGCCTACTCTCGGGGTATCTGCATGCAATGCGATCAGATGGGATTCTAACCCATTTATGTACAGTGTGAATAAAAAGGGGGTGAGGATGCACCCTTGACGCACTCCTCTTGAGCATCTAAAATTGTCAGTGAGTCCCCCTCCTGTGTATAACGAATGACAGCTGATGTATTAGTATTTAAGGACATTAGTACATTTATAATAACACACTCTACGCCTATCTCCTCTAGTAGAACCCACAGTTTACTGTGGTTCCCTCTGTCAAACCCCGCTGTAAGGTACATAAATCCAAAATATATAGAACCTGCTTTGGCGATTGTGTATTTTGAAATCAACAGGTAAAGATTCAAACATTGACCAACTGTTAATTTACCTGTTCTGAAACTATATTGGACATCAGAGAAGATTCCATAACTCTCTGCCCAATCTGATAATCTATTTAATAAAACCCTACCCATAGCCTCAACAGTAGAGTCTATCAGGGGTATGGGACGGTAACACTGTGGGTCGTCCCTGTCACCCTTCTTAAAGATGGGGACAATAATAGCGAAAGACCGAAACTGAGGCATTTCTGTCCATGCGGCTGCATTTAAAACCCTAGTCAGAATCGGAGTCCACGTCTACAGTGTTCCGTAACAGGTGAGGAGAGATCCCATCCGGGCCAGGGGCCTTGTTCTGCGATAATCCCTCAATGGCTATTATAACCTCATCCAAGAGGAAGTTAATCTGATTATCCCATTTAAAAAGCACCAGATCATCAGTGTCTTGTTCTCCTTCTTTGTTATTATAGGCCATCTGAAAGTGTGCCTTCCATTGATCCTGGGTTATATGATGAACCATTATTGGTTTATCTGGATCAGAAAAATAGGGACTATTAATCACCTTCCAGAATAGGGTGCTGTCCTTTGATTCACTTGCTTGAATCAGCACTTCCCAGGCTTGGTTCTGTAATTATAACCTCCGCTCTTTAAGCGCACATTCATATTTTTAGGGCAAGTAGCTACCCTAACTTTATTGCGCGATAACTCTTTCAATGCTAGTTTTACATTTCTCAGAGCCTTAGAACTCCCACTGTTGAACCATCTCTGGCTATCCGAATTGACCAGGACACCCAGCACAGTTAACAAGCCCGCCACAGTCTGTACATTAGCGACAAAGGAACAAATCACATCCTTGTCTGGGGGAGATGATTCAAGGCACTTCATGGTCTCTTTTTTTAAGTTAAAAAGGGAACTGTTAAGAGCAATAGTATCCACCTGCGATCACCGCAGTCACCTCCCATGATCCAACAGTGTCCAAGCCCCCGTCCCCCTGGTGTCCTGTGTTTTCTCCAAGTGTTGTGCCCCTATCCTTTGAGTCACCGGGTTATGATTACTAAAGGGAATATTCAAAATCCTAGAGGGCTGTATAATGTGGCTCATTGACGATGAAACAAAAATATAATCAATAATTGTGGCGTGGCCCCTTCCTTTGTAGGAAGGCGGATGCATACTACTAGGGGGCCTAGGTGCATTTTGCAAAGTAAACATCAAATCATGTATGTTTACAAGGGCATTTGAAACATGGCCATCTGGGGAGTGCTCCAAGTGCCATACTTCTGAAGCCTGGCACATCAGAGTGTCCCTGGCAGTTTGACCGATGTCTGGGCATAGATAACAATTAAAGTCCACAAGCAACTCAAGATTATTCCTGAGGAAAGTCATCATCCTGTAACGACTCAAGGAACCCAGAGAGCACCATCAAAATTAAAGAACCTTGTGTCTTATTTATTGCGTTATAAAAAATTATTAGTATAAACTGCAAGCTTCTCCCCATTGCTATCTTAAGCCCTTGTACCACTCTAGAATCTCTTTTCAGCAATGTTATAGATGCACCACAGTCTAGTGCTATAAAAATAATTAAACCTCCTTTTGCATGGCCAGATGCGTACCCTTCTGCTGGGTGGAAAAATGTCTTATAACCTTCCAGAAATAATTTGTTTTCTGTCTCCCAGGTGTCCTGTAAACATATGATCTTGTATGAGGTTGTAAACTTAATCCATCTCTCGTCTCTGAATTTGGAGGCTAGACATGCCAAGTTCCATGATATCAAACTAATGTCCCCTTCCCCCTATAGCAACAAAATGATTTGGCAGGAGCTACCTCAGCCCCCAGCTGGTCTAACTGGCAGGAAGGAGTGAAGCTAATAATCGGTTGAACTAAAATAGCACTCTTCTCAAAATCCCTAGGCGTAATGTCCTCAGTTTCCGATTTAGTTGGTGTTATCTGCGTAGTGCAATATGCCATGCCCTCTACGAGTCAATCCAAACTGTTTAGGTCTGAGGGTGGGGCATAAAGATTCGAAGATGTTACTGGCCTCTCGCAAACAAGATCTCTCCCTCCCAGCCAGAGGACAGGGTCCTTTACTGGGATATTTGGCGGGGGTCTATAGAAAAAACCTAAAGGGAGAGGGTTAATCTCTGAGGCGTAGAAAGGGAACTCAGCAGAGTGTCTCAGGATGTTGTGCGCCAGTACTGGAAATCTAAAGGTAACAATCATAACATCCTTCTAAATGTTTTTTACGCTACCAATCCAGGCAACCCTTCTTGCCATCAGGATGTTAGTGTGGTCTGAGACATTAAACCTGCTGTGTGTCCCTAGCCAGTGCGCCACCTTGTTAATCAGGTTATCTGTGGTTTCACTGTTATGTGTACCCAGACCTTGGACCCCAGCCAAGACCACAGTATAAGGGTAACATTCCAGGGGCAAATCGATCATCATCAGGCCTGTTATATTTAAGATGTCTCGATTGGCCCTGGCCTTCTCGTGCTCCTCTCTTTTAGTGTATTGCGCCCCCTACCTCTGGCGCCCTTTGTCAGGTTACCCCTATGGGGAGTGGAATTACCATGTAGCCACCTACTTGCACCAGTTGCTTGATTCAGTGTCCCTTTCTCTCCCGGTAGCTTATTACATGTACTTTCATTTATGTTACCAGCTGCCTGTGACTGCACAATTAGGGGAGGGAGTATTATGGGGACGGTTTTCAGCAGGCAATCTACTTTTTTAAGTGTTTCATTGGAGGCTGATAATTCTTTATCTAGTTTATACCATAGCTTCAAGATTAAATCAGCCATCACGTCTGTGAGAGTTTTTTCAAAGTAGTCCAGAAATCCCGCATGTCTGTTAAGCTAGTTTGTGGCAGTGACGCCACTCCTCTCCGTAAGGGTTTGTTTTTCTTTCTTGTTTTACACAGTATTTTAGGAGCTGGGGAAACAACTGGCGTCCCCGTAGCATTATTAGTTGCTATGGGGGACCTAGAACACTCCTCTCCCCCCTCTTGCACTGGATCGCCATTGGCCGGGGCATGTGGGTTGTCAGGGTTGCCAGCCAGGTGGGTCCTCATTGACATTTCAGCTACTTCATCAGGCATAAGGGCCGGTGCTGGAAGACCAGCCAAATCCATAGAAAGTCTCCTCTCAGCTTTGTCTATCTCTTTTGAAATGGCACCCACAGCTTTGGCCGAAAAGGAGTCAATAGTGGCTCTCTTGTTACTATTTAGATGGTCAGTGTGCACAGCTTTTTTCTTTCCCATACTGGATATATGCAAGAGGATCCAGGGAAATCCTGATCTAACATGTAGAAAAACAGGCCTCCGACTCACAACAGTATATGCAAAATTTATGGGGAACCAAGAGTTGCACTGACCCGCAATGCTGTAACCAAATCTTCTCCACAATGCACTCCTGGCTCCTGAGTCCCTCGTGCTGTAGTCGCCTCAAAAAAACAGCCAAGCAAGTAGGCCCAGCCCGGCCAAGTGCGGCCGCGGACGGGCGAAGACGGGCCCACCCTTGGCCTGGGCCTGGGCTTCGCCCGGGAGGGGTCCGGGCACACCCGTGCACGTTCCCCGTTGCAGGAGCCCCTAGAACTACTTGTGCGCCTCCGGGCAGGGTCGTTGGCGTGGGCCCCTCCTGGTACTTGGAGTGCTGGGAGTTGAAGTTCCCCTAATGGGGCAAGTGTGGCAAGTGCTGGGCTAATGGCTGGAACGGGGTCCCGCACTACTTGTGCGCCTCTAGGTGCGGTCGTTGGCGCCTCCTGGTGCTTGGAGTGATGGGGGTTGAAGCTCCCCTAATGCAGCAACTGCCGCAATTTCTGGGCTGATGGCTAGAACGGGCTCTTATTTGCCTATTAACAGAAACCTTTTGTAACTGAAATTATAATGCTGTAATGCACATAACTATGAGCGTGATTTAGAGTTCGTCAGAAGGATTACTCCTTCACAAATGTGACAGATATCGATCTGTTGTATTACGAGTGCCATTGGATATAATAGGTTAGGTTAGGTAGTCTTGTAGAGCGCACAGCTGCCCCAGCAAAGATGTGTCCCAGTGCTAATAGCAACAAAAAGACAACTGACGGCAGAAAAAAAGCCTGTAATCACCAATAGAGGGGAGTCTAGAAACCTAATAAAAAGCCAAGGGACAGAACAAGAAGGAAAAAAACTGCAGAAAGGGCCTAGAGTGAAGGAAATATGTGAGTCTTGATAGACTTACGGAAAAACAGATAATGATCTATGCTCCGAATATGTACAGGGAATGAGTTCCAAAGTTTAGCTGCCAGAAAGCGGAAGGAACGTCCACCGGCGTGGACCCTCCTTGCCCGGGGGTGACCGCCAGGTGGTGGCCCATTGAACGACGATGGTGGGCAGGGGTGTAGAGGGAGAGCAAGCTGGCAAAGTTGCCAGGGGAGGAAGAATTCAGATATCCCACAGTATCCTAACATTATCCTAGCAGTATCCTAACATCAGCTTATCACCTTTATGACAATTTATCATCACGAAATACAATGGATGTCTAGTGTGTACACAAATTTCTTGCACCATTTTGCATCGGATAACCAGAATTATGTCAAAATGTTCCAGACAGCTTGTCTAATAGCAGTTGCAGTATTTTGAGAATTTACCCAAATTATGTCAGAAATATCCACAATATGACAAAACATTGACAAAGATTATGCCAGCTATAGTGAGAATGATGTCAAGATTGGAAAAACATTAAGCATAGGCCACTACTAGGCCTGGGACAGATAGAATGTTGTCAGGAATGCCCACGATATGTTAAGAACAAGTCTTTGCTATGCATAAGATAGCCGTATTGTTGTCAAGAATGCCAACATTTATCAAGTTAGGTCACTGGTATGGCCAGCATAGGCAGAATGTTGTCTAGAATGCATATGATGGGTTGAATATACACCACTATAGAGCTCGGTATGTCAAAAGTATTGTCAGGAATGCCCTTAATAAATCAATTCAGGACAACTGTAATACGATGGATAACCAACATATTGTAAACAATGCCCCAAAAGATCCAGGATGGGTCATTGTTATGTCATGGTTAGTCACAATCTGGGTTGTCAATGCCAACAAGAAGTCATTAATGAGCCACTGCTAAGTCATGGCGAGCCAAAATGTTGTCAATAATGCCAACAATATGTCTAGTATGGACCACAGTAATGAATGGATAGCCAAAAGGATATCACAAATGACCCAAAAATATATCAGAAATAGGCCATTGTTATTTATGGGCTAACCAAATAGCAACAATCTACCTAGACTAGTGCATGCCTAGCTCACCTAAATCCTCCACCTCGCCCCAAGTCCCCTACAATAGACTGAAGCAGAGAAGTACACCAACACATGCACATGCTCTCTCGCACATGCTCACACTCACGCTCATAAATTTACATAATCCTAGTTTTCTATCTCTCCTTACTGGCCAGTAGTAATGATATGGGTACATTGCTCAGTGGCTCTGGAAACCTTAATCCCTGGATAACTAAAATCCTCTGGTCTGTGATGTCAGACAGTGTTGGCTAATGGATTCATTAACTGGTCCAGGTGTACCTGCCTGCTCGGATGCTATGTGATGCATAACTTTTTTTAATGAATTTTTTATTGCAAGCAGATTTCGGCAGCAACATCTTTTCTTTTTTCTTTCTTTCCTGCTTTTGATGGAAAACTAAAGAAAATACATCATTGCACCAGTTTGCCAAACGCAGGCTTATTGGCTTTCCCAGTGCTTCTTTATTTATGGAGCAATACACTGTTAATAAACAGATTTCAAGCACATGATTCAAAGCAAATTACTGCATTTGCTCCCTGTTGCATTTAAATTAAAGAAAGATTTATTCATTGTTAGACCTATCAGCTTTAGGACGGTCTTCCCTCAAACTTTTTGCCTTCCTCCTCCAGTTTTGCTGATCTTGTTTTTGCTGGCCTTAGGACTCTGCACACTTAATCACTGCAAACCAGAGCTAAAGTGCCTGTTCTCCTTACTTAAAATATGGTAACATTGGTTCATCCCTGATTGTCCTGTTTAATTTACTTATAAGTCTCCAGTAGAGTGGTACTTCACATACCAAGGGCCTGTAAATTAAATGCTACTATTGGGCCTGCACCACTGATAGTGTCACCCACTTAGGTCCCCACGGAAATTAGGGTCTCCTCTGTTTAATCCCCAAAGATAACTGGGGCAACCACCTCCCCGTGGGTCACACTCACCAACTCAGGTGTCTGCCTACTGTTGGGTGGCTGTGCCACCTCAGGACATTTGGAGTCTACCTTGGAGTGTCCATATTTGTATCACTGTGTGCATTAGGGAAAACACCTCCCTATCTTCTTCCTGGGTTCATACTGGAACTGGTTACCATTGCCCCTTGGTAATTCTTTTGGGGGTCCTTTGAGAATTTATATTTGTTTTTCTTCCCCTCTTTCTTCTGTTTTGAACCCTGACCACCTTTTTGGGTTTCTCCCCAGATGCCTTCTTGGACACTTTAGTGCTGACCAGAGGCATGCCTCCTCAGCAAGCTTTCTAAGGTCAGCCAGCTTGCTGTCCACTTGGTGGTGGTGCAACTCTGAAAGTTGGCATTCTCCTGCCTTAGCCATTTAGTGTCTATAGTTCATCTCTGGTCACATGGTTGGGTGTAACTGACAGTTGGACTTTCTGTATTCCTCCTAGACAGCTCCACACACAATAGGGAGCTTAATTGTTCCTGGATGGGCCATCATTGGCAGGATGGGAGGGAGTAACTGGGCACTGCCCCCACTTACACCTGAATAGGCTCTTTCCTTCCTCCACACAAAGGGTTGCATAACCCCTGTAGCTAGTCTGGAGCCAGGACATGGGTGCAGGATGCCGAGGGACTCCATAGGAAAACCTCTAGAACCCTCTCCCCACTTCAAAGTCACAACTGTGTATAAATACTGGACCTCACACACCACCACTTGAGTACACTGAGGGACCTGTGGATTCTCTGCCAGAAAAAAAGGAATCCTGAGCTGCTGAAGGACTGCCACTCTGCCAGACTGTGACCCAGCTGGGCTACTGCGTTGCTTTGTTGCTGCCTTGTTGTGCTGAACTATGGCCTGCTGCTCTTTTGCCTGGGTGAGAAGGGCTGGACCTCTATCTCTTAAGGTGAGGGCTAGTTGGCTGGCCTCCTGACCTGAGCCTCAGGAACAGTAAGCTCCAACAACCTTGCTCTTGCACCTGGACCCTGCCATCTCTGAGACTACCCTGCCATGTGGAGAAGTGTGGCTCAATGGTTAGAGCAGGCAGACCTCGATGCAGAGCTCTGGCCAGGGACCAGGGTTCGATTCCTGCCCCGGCAGGTCTCGGGCTCATTAATTCCCCTGACCGGATATTCTCGCCTCAGTGCCTATTCTGATCATGGGTCCCACGCTGCAACTCTGGGCAATAGCTTGCTTAGTCTCCACAACGGCCTCCACAACGCGAGGGATGCATGGTCTGCACCATGGGGGTGCCCAGAAGTGGACACTTCACAGGGAAAGCCAGGAAGGGTTCCCTTGCGTTATTTGTTCAAGCGCCGGGAAACCCACTGCGGGTCGCTGTGCGCTATACAAGTACAAAAACATTTACATTTACATATGGTGCCACCACAGTCCTGGACCCTTTGAAGTGGGCCTAAGGGGTTCTGCCAGTCTCTGTGGATCCAGCGGAACTGATGTGTCTCCTCTGCTGCATGACTAAACCCCGAGCAAGCAGACACATTGGAACTACTGCATGGATAGGAGCCACAGCAAAAACCCACATCACATCTGCAGCCGCATCAGAAACCCCACTGCGTGATACATCTCAGGTGCAGGCCCTCTCATCCTTCTTCAACAGCAGCCTCAACGAAGATGACATTCACATTGCAGCTCCTCGGAAAGGACGCATCACCCTGACTGTGTGACACATCTTCGACTCTGGACTTTGCATCGCAAGCTCTCACCAACAGGATCTTTGACGTCGACTCATCAGAATTTTGCACCTCAGCCTCGCTGCATCTCAGAACTGACACATTGTTTCAATCGTGCGACTCATCTTTGACACGGATTCTCGCAACGCACCACAAACCAGCATTTAAGGTACTCTGTTCAGCTGGCGTAATTGAGTCCCTGTAGCTGGCCCATGCTCCATCACAGTCGGCATGAACTTGTGACTTTGTTCCAGTCCGGCACAACCAGATATCCACAGTTGGTGCTTTATCCCTTTTTCGGCACTATTTCTACTAAAGTCTTTAAAATGTATTATCTCCAGATCTACCAATTGGATATTTGTCGTTTTGGTCTTGTTTTATTCATTAAAAAAAGACTATGGGGCAGATTTATGTTAACTGGCGCATCCCCAGGGATGCGCCAGTTAACATGCGCCACAGTGCGCCACTGCTCCGCCACCCATGGTGCAAGTTAGTGAAGATGCGTGACGCATCTCTCGGCGTACGGGCGGCGCATTGCAGGAGTCATGTCGCAAGTGCGACATGACTCCTGCAATGCACAGGAGCCACCTCTTCAATGCATGGTGCGTCACCCTTACGCCTGCTTCAAGCAGGCATAAGGAATTGACGTAGAAAGTGACTGAGTGAAATCTCATAGATTCCACTCAGCCACTTTTAGGAGGCGTTCCTGCGCAGGAACGCCCCCCCCTGCGCAGGAACGCCTCCTCATGGCGCAGGGCTTTACAACGTGACGCATCTCCTAGATGCGTCATGTTGTAAATAGGGCGCATTGTTTGCGCCGCCGTTGCGTCACATTAAGTGAAGCAATTGCGGCGCAAGGGCCTCATAAATCTGCCCCTATGTTTTTTCTAATTCTGCTGTGGTCGCCTTTTATGGTGTGCTCTCACTGTAATATGGTTTGAAGTGTTGCACAAATACTTTACACATTGCCTCTAAGTTAAGCCCGATTGTTTTCTGCCAAGCTACCTGAGGGAGAGCACAGGTTAATTTAGGGGTTGTTTGTGACTTCACCTTGAGAAGAACTAGGGTTGCTGCTTGAGAAGGGTTTCAGGTCCCTCAAAAAGTAACACAATTTCTTACAATAATATAGTAGGTATAACGTAATAAACCAATTATGCCATGATTTAGAGTTTTGTGGACAGGTTCCCAGTCAAAAGTATGCCAGATATCCCATTCACCATTTGCAAGTGTATTAGCACATAATGCACTTGCAATAAGATGAACAGTAGTACCAGTCTGCCAAACTGAATGGCCCTGTTTCTGAGTTTGTCAGAATAAGAGTGACACCAGACAGAAAGCAATGCCCTGTGGTACAGTAATGTTGTTAATAGATAGAACCTATTAAGAATTTATGTGGAATATAATGCAGATTGTAGTGCTTACTGCACCAAGATCCGCCAGTTTTGACATGCTGAAATTTAATGATGGGTGAGATATTTAACACATCCTGGTAATAACCCAATGCAGTAAATACCACCCAACTAGCAATTCAAGCTTCTGTGGAAACAGGAATTACCACAGGGATTGGAAAACCCTGACAACCATGACACACTCATAATCAGAGCTTCATGTTCCCAGAATTCCTAAATCATTGGTAGCTGATGTTCCACAACTAAAAGATGGAATGCAGGGTTGACCCTGCTGTGATTAAAATCTGGAAAACTAGATACATTTCTCAGCAGCAAGTGTCTATCTGACTGAACAATAATATTAATGATAAGAGATTTTAAATGTATACATGATTAAAAAAACAAGTTGACGTTGCTTTGAAAAAAGCCTCCCGAGAAGAAATATTTTGGATAGAATACTCCTAGGGCTTCTGTATCCTGACACTGCAAAACCATTAAGTCCAGCCTCTTTGTTGCTGGATGGTGTGCCGCTAAATGCACCAACCTTTGGTTTTGTCAGTTTGTTAAATTAATTCCTTCCTTAGCATTCAAGGCGTATACCACGCCTGTAATTAATTGCAAAACGAAGTTGATCCGTTGCCAACTTTGGAAAGCTCATCACTTGCAAATGCAAGCCATTAGGACATTGCAAAAAATCAATGCCCTCATTCTGCTGTATTTCCAGAATTTGAGTATAACAGTCGAACTTTACTTTGGAAGAAAAAGTTAAGATAAATGCTATGACCCTTGTGTTTTTCTCCATAAGACTAGTGGTGACGGGTGCGCTTTTAAATTGGTGGGGCGTCAATAACTAGGCCAAATTACACCAAGCAAGTACAGGAAGTGAACTTCGCCACACCAGCGGATAGCAATGCCCTCATTGCACTCAAATAAAAAAAAAGGGAAAAGTAGTGCATTTTGAAGGGCGCATTTTCAATTACAACTGAACACCGCCTCCATTCATTTACCTAATTGTAAATAGCAATTTCCTTTTCTTAATCTTACTTTCCATGTTTTACCACTTCTATGTTGATTATAATGTGACGGATTCTACCTAAAAAGGACAGAATGAAAGGTAGGACAGAGCTCATAATCTCAGGTATTAAATAGCAAATTACCGGTCAGGGGGCAGATTTACAATGAAAGTGACTCAGTGCTTTCCCCAAGCCATTTGGCTGCGCCCCACTGAGTCACTTTCAAAGCACAGAGATGCGACATATTTACAACAATATGTTGCATCTCTGTGCTTCCCTCTGTGCTGGCGCACAGCCATGCGCCAGCGCAGGCACCCTTGCACCATGGTGCAAGGATGCCTGTGTCGTGGAGAGATTGTTTTGGTGCAGGACGGGCCACCTTCCTGCACAAAAACAATCACTTCAGGCATTTTTCTCTTTCAATGCGTGCTGTAGAATGCAGCATGCTTTGAAAGAGGAAAAAACAAGGAGAAATGATAAAATTTCTCTTCGGTGCGCCTCCCTATGCCTCCACTGGAGACGCGTAACATTCACAAGCATTTCCAGATTTACGATTTCTCGTAAATCCGGAAATTGTGTTTGTTTCCATGGGTGTTGCGTGGGAACACCCACAGCAACACCCATGGAACGCCAGTTCCACGCAAAGTGCTGCATGTAAAGGGGCCATATTTACAAGGACAGGAACATTTTTGCAGGGTGGCTTTTCCTGTCATTGTAAATATGGAGCACTACAATGTGCAACCAGTGCGTCACAAAAAGTGACGTACTGGTGGTGCAGGGGGCTTGTAAATTTGCCCCAAGATTGTCAAATCCGATAGTATTCATTTATGTTACAGTCACCCTACATTTTTAGATTACACTTACGTAATGCATACTTAACCCCAACCTTGTAGCGGCATGCACTAGAATTTTATTTAATGATCATCTCATGAAAATATATCAAAATAGCTCATGAAATGTTTCTGTTGTTCATGAAATAACAACTAAGGAAACAAGTACCCTCTGGCACCATGGAGAAGTATGCCTCACACAAGCAATGGACTTAAATATCTCCCAAAAAAAAGAATGAATAAGTTATTCACGGACACACTGCTGGACAACTCACTTTCTGGGGGACCTTTGAGCGATCTCCACGTTTTCCCTCTGCTTCCCGCCTGCTCTGGGTTCTCCCGCCGCAGCATTGTCAGCACCTGCGGCCGCTGTGAGGAGAAACTCGGTTTCCCAGGGGGCACTGCTTCGGCGCTCAGTGAGCGCGTCACCACCTTGCGCCTGGAGGTGCTAGAAAACTGGGAACCGCCCGACCAGCCGGGCAATTCACGGACACACTGCTGGACAACTCACTTTCTGGGGGACCTTTGAGCGATCTCCACGTTTTCCCTCTGCTTCCCGCCGGACGCCGGTTTCCTGCACTTGGTTCTCCCGCCGCTGCATTGTCAGCACCTGCGGCCATTGTGAGGAGAAACTCGGTTTCCCAGGGGGTACTGCTTCGGCGCTCAGTGAGTGCGTCACCACCTTGCGCCTGGAGGCGCTAGAAAACTGGGGACCACCCGCAACGCGGGACGCGAGCGGGACGTCCGGACGAAGCCCGGACAAAGGGCGGACAGTCTAAGACAGTCCGAGACTGTCCGCGACTGGACTGGGCCACACCCCCTGCATTTGAATCAAGGTATTTATTTATTAATCCGCTATTGCACTTGGAAGCCAAAACTGAGCCTTGTACTTTTCTTTTCTTCCGTCCATTGCTTGTTTCTGCAGCATTTGTGACTTGATATACCCATCTCAAGTGTACCTAACTATTGAATGCCCAACATGCCAAAAAAACTAGTGCCAATTCCCTCCAAAACAATGGATAACTATCTGGTCCAAGTGGTCACAAAAATAAACAGTAACAGGAGACAGTCACTGGGAATAAGCCAGTCTCCTGACCTCCAACTCCTGAGCCCAACTCCATTATCTTCACAGGTAGAAACTCCATTGTTGGATGCTCTCTTTGATCAGATAGTCAATAATTCTTACATAGGTAAAAATTAGGACCAAAGTAACGCCCCGGTAGCTGACCTGGAAAATCGTGCTGTAAATGATCTAGAAAAAAATATCAGCTCTGATCGTGAGATGTGTGCCCAAATTACAGATGATGATGTCTCTTCCTCCTCCGAAGAGGAAACTCGACCTACCAGAACCTCTAGGAGAACTCAGCCAAAACAAACAGGCCTACGATCAGGTCTAAGGAAGAAAAGGGCATCTCCTCCAGGAAAAAACAAGGCTAGAAGCACGGAGCATGGGGCTGATAGTGCCAAATGTATTTTGGACGATGAACTGCTGCTCAAGATAGCTGATATCATTGATTCTAAAATTAAAACTATCATCAAGCCTCTGGTCGCTAAGATTGATAAACTAACCACGGAAATAAAAAAAATGGGTGCAATACAGACCAAGGCAGTGGATGAGGTTGATAAGTTGGCAATACTGGTGACAAAAGGTGCTCAGGCAAGCAACGAAAATTCTGGGAGTACAACAATGGAGGGAGGTGGTTCGATGCCATGTAACTAACCGGCTCAGGTCCAATTAAGCTCTAATAATCACCCTGACGCAACAGACGCTGGTTTAATATTATCAAACATCACGCCTACATTATGCCAAGAAATAGATCCTCTTCAATTTATAGAAGAAGCTTCTCCTGTGGTACTGGCTAATGTCCCACTTTTGGCGACAGGACAACTGGAAACTACAGCTTCATTGACCAGTAAGGCATTGCATTGGCTTACAGGGAACATGCAGATGGTGCCTGGAGGGAAACAGCAATTAGCGGGCGAAATTAAGACAGTGAAAAGGGTTACCTGGATTGGGAACAGACCTAAAATGTTTAAAGGAGATTGTGTAGCGGTGACTTTTACCCATCCGGCTGTTCTACCTAATGTGTTGATCAATATACTTCCGCCACAAAGAAGAAGTGGGACTGTTGTTCCCCTCACTTTAAAATTCTTTTATGGCGAGCAACAAAATGTAACATTTCCTAAGACCCCGGGGCCAGTATGGGATACTATAAGAAACAGACGAGGAATAATGGCTCCAGTTAACGAATGGGGTCTGCCTTTGGGAAATAGATATGAGACCCTATCAGGGTTGAATGAGTGTGATTGACTTAAGAGGGGAAATAGCATTGCATGCTCTATCCCACCATGTGAAAATCAAGTAGGAGTCGCTATAGTTCAGTTGAATACCTCGAAAAATGATAGCTCCACACTCCAGACAAGCTTAATGAGTAAACTAAGTACTTTCGAGGGTTCTTACGGAAATAATGATCTCTATGATCCACCTGTTCTAATAATAATATTAATGAAATTGTTAAAACACCTTTCAACTTGGTGGTAAATGAGAATTGCATGAATGAAAATATTCCATCTCAAATCCATAGGGTTAGTCAAATTAACAGCATGGAAGAACTTGATGTCAAAGTTGTTGCTTATTTTACTCTGGTGTCATGGAATGTTGCAGGTCTGAAAAGTAAAATTACATCCTTGGACTGGCTAGCTTTTCTGGATACAAAGGATATAATCCTCCTCCAGGAAACTTGGCAGGAAACCCCAGAACCAAAGCAAGGTTACCTATATTTTTATATCTCGGCTATTCCGAGTTTACGGGGTAGGCCAAAGGGGGGACTGGTGACATGGGTAAAAGAAAATAGTGGGTACTCTGTCTTCCAGTTGGTTACAAATACCCCTGACATTTTGTTAGTCAAACTCCAGCGACATCAGTGTAAAGATCTTTATATCTTTAATATTTACTCAAGGAGTTTACCAGGCGGAAAGCCACCGAGGCAATTGATCAACTAGATATTCTTTTTAAACAACATTGTCTGAATGGCAACGTTATTGTTGCAGGTGATTTTAACTGTTGCTTTGAACCTCTAGATAATTATAGATCTAACATTGGAAGTAGACTGCATTTGGAAAATCCCTCAGCTGTCCCTACCACCTATAAAAAAGTGGTCAGAGGCCGCATTGCAAATAAACGTTTTCTGTGTGGAGCATGGGTTGCGGGCCACTAATGGAAGAACTGGTTCAGATACACTGGGTGCCCCTACCTTTAATAACGGTATATCACATAGTCGTATTGACTACAATCTTATCAACAAGGAGAACTGGTCTAGTCTTATCGATATGTGGATAGAGCCGCGGGTCGAAAGTGATCATGACCCACTAGTTTTGTTATTTAGGCTGTTTGATCTACCTAAAAGCGAAGTACAAAGGGATAATGTACAAATTTCCCTTTCAAATGATTTTAGACGTATTAGATGGTCAGACTGTGTTACAAATGAAGAGAGTGTTGTAGCTATGAGGGACTTAACTTTCCAGGCTATTACAGATCTAAGGAGTAACTCCATTGTTGAGGCTCCGGTATCCAACGTTAGCAAGATCCACAACGTGTTTTTTAGCAAATTGAGATCCTTCTTTGTAAAAATGGTCAAAAAGAAACAGAGTAGGCCAGCAAGGAAGGAGGATCAATGGTATGACAAATCCTGCAGGGATGCCTACAGGGCCCTGTCAGAGGCAGTAAAGACAAAAGATATAGTGAAGATAAAGGATGCCCGTGTCATGTCCAAAAAAACACAAATCAGGGCAAAAAGTGAATGGGATGATGGCTATTGGAATGACCTCATGAGAGCCACAAAGAAAGATCCATGTCCACTTTCTGGGATTTTGTTAAATGGGGAAGGGAGCCAAAAGAGGAGAACCCTCGAATCATGTGTCACCAAATGCTTGGGTCTCCCACTATGCGTCCCAGTTTGCTTTGGAGGACATCGAAGAAGATGGTTGCGAAGTACAATTGGATATAAATCTGAGTACCAGCTATCTATCTTTCACTAAAACTGATGTCCTAAAAACTTTGAAGAACATCCCAAAAGCGAGTGCCCCAGGCCTGGATTCGGTCCCTGCTGATCTATTTATGTACGACAAGGACCTTTGGGCTACCTATATCCAGCTGCTAGCCAATGGCATTGCAAGGGGCTCACCTATCCCTGAGACCTGGAAGGGAGCCGAGATTATCCCAATCTTTAAAAAAGGGGAAAGCTCGGATCCAGGAAATTATAGGCCTATCAGCCTTATTGCATGCATCCAAAAGGTAGTGGCAAGGCTTGTATTGCAACGTATCCATGCTTGGATAGACGAGCAAGATATTTTGTCACCATTACAGGCAGGGTTCCGCTGTCATACTAGTACCATTGACCGAGTTTTTAGATTTGTTTTAATATACTGGAGGGTAGTGCTACTTGGGGGGGGGGGTTGCTGTTTGCAGCCTTTGTTGATCTCAAATCAGCATTTGACTTGGTCCCTCGTGCTAAGCTGTGGAAAGCTTTACAGGAACAGGGCATCTCAATTGAAATTCTATCTTTTTTAATTAGATTGCACGAGAATAATTTTGCCCAAGTCCGATGGAACCAGCAGGGTAGCGTAACCGATAAATTTCCCATTGCAAGGGGAGTACGCCAAGGCTGTGTACTAGCCCCAACCCTCTTTTCGCTATACATCAACAGGGTGATCAGGTATTTTGAACAACAACCGACCGACGCACCCAAGCTGGCCGTAAAACTGATCCCCCTGTTGATGTTTGCGGATGATACCCTGTTAATATCAAAGACACACCAGGGGCTCCAGAAGGCTATCAGAGTCTTTGAATTGTTTTGTGCAGATCATGGCCTTGTTATTAATACAGCTAAAACAAAATTCATGGTTCTGCACAAACGGAAATATGTCAGAGGGAAGGTGGTCATGGATGGGGTTCAACTTGAACAGACCCAAGTCTTTAATTACTTGGGCATCACCCTGTCCTATAAATTAGATTGGAAACAGCATACTAATCAGCTGGTCACGAGGCATGCACAATTGGCAGGAGCACTCACCAAGGAATTTTATTCATCACATACCAGGCCTATCACTCCTGTTTTAAAGATTCACAATGCTAAGGTGGGAGCAGCGGTCCTTTATGGGGCAGAACTCTGGGGGACCAGCAACCTCACTAAGTTGACGGTTGCCCAAAACAAATTTTTTCGTAATATTACTGGTTACCCAGTATCCACTCCTTTGATACCTCTCCACTATGATCTGGGAGCTCATAGCTTCAAGGATATGGCAAAGTATAGATCAGTGGCCTACTGGAAGAGATTATGGGTAACCCCTGAACTCCTGCAGTATGCCCAGGGCTTCCTCGAGGTTAGAGACTCGGATAAGTCTCACAAAATCCAGTGGATGAGGGAGGTTAAAACAACATATATGGCTATGGGTCTATCTGTATTATGGGATGACCCTGTGGGGAATGTCTTCCCACCCAAGAAAATACTTCGTGATCTGTATTGGAACATGGTTGATGCTAAGACATTTGGTCGTCATACTGAATTATCATTTACTACCGACTTCTTAGAGCTCAAGCATGTACCGGCCCTAGAACCCTATTGGGACTGGATTACCATTCCAGGGGACCGGAAGAAGTATCACCAAATGAGGGTGGGGACACTACCACTAAATACTTTAATTGCAAAATGGCATGGGAACCATAGTTCGGTGTGCCCCTTTTGCCCTGACCAAAGGGAAAACATAGGGCATGTATTGTTTGCCTGCCCTGAATACAATGTACCGAGAAAGTCGTGGCTTAAACCGATTTGTGTCCAGTTAGGCCTCAAAACTGCTAGTGAGGCAATTAGGATCTTAAGAACTGATACTTCTCAGCCAGTTGTTATAGCCATGTCGACATTTTTACACTGGATGTGGATAATTCGCGCCTGTAAAATGAGTTTGGAATAACCCCAAGGCCAGTTGTTATATGCTGCTATCCAACTTTGTAAATTGTATTGAGAAATTGATATACCTAGCACTGAACGAATTATCTTTTTAATACTGTTTTAACTTTTTAAATGTGATATTTAAATTTTCTTTTTCTAATCACGTATGTAATCTTTTTAGATATAGTGTAATGATTGACCAAATGTGGATCTTATTATCTATGGGGTGGGGGATGAATTTGTACTTGTAAATGTCTTTTATGATTGAAAAATATCGAATAAAGACTATTTTGATTTGATTTGAATAAGTTATTTGACTGACCTACATTGCGGAGGTTTTTCCATTTTGTCCCAAACACCACAGTGTCATATTCTATAAATTCAGTTCCCCTAAAATACCAGATTTTATTATTTTGCACACAATCCACTCCATAATTGACAAAATAAAGGTTGTCTTTTTTCAAAATGAATGTCCAGAGTCTAGGCAGTTTCACATGATGTATTTTATCAATCTCAGGGCAAAGTAGTGCCACAAAGGGAAATTAATCATTTGTGGGACCCAAGCACCTCGTCATTTGACTCCTCTTGGGATGAGTTACCTGCAATAAACATGTAGGGCCTTATTTACAAGATTTTGCCACAGGGCAGCACTGCCTTCCTGCTGCGCTGCTCTTCTGCAAAGAAAAGGGCAGGAATGTGCTGTATCTATCAGATATGGCACATTCCAGTCCTTTTCCCCTGCGCTGGGGCATAATGGGCTGCCACGGAGCAAGGATGCATGCATTGCAGGGATGATTGCTTTTGTGCAGGAAGGGAAGCCTTCCTGCACAAAAACAATCACAAGAGACATTTTCATCTTTCTATGTGTGCTGCAAAATGCAGCACACATAGAAAAAGGAAAAACGAGAAGAAATAAAGGTATTTCTCCGCGTTGCACCTCTCTTATGCCTCCCCTGGGAAGGCTTACGTTTTTTGGCTCTGCCTCAGTGTTCCGATTGCTCGTAAACCTGGGGCAGCATCAAAAAGCCATGGGTGTTGCTAGGAACGCCCACAGCAACACCCATTGCACGCGCCTTTAAAGCAGAAAACTATGTTAAAGGGAACAACATTTACAAGGACTCATTAATCCACATAAAGTGGCTTAGTGCTACCTGGTAAATATGGAGCAGACCCCTGCGTACGAAACGTCGCAAAAAGTGGCTGCTGGAAAACGAGGCAATATTTGTGAGGCCTGCACAAACAGTATGTCTACATTTGTCAATCACTAGGAACCAAACACCCCATTGTAGCGCTTGACTTTCAGAGAGTAGCTTTGCGGAGCAGTTTAACGCTTACTCAAGGGAGGTGGTGTGGGCTAGTAATCGCCATTTACAGGTACAGAGAAAAAATATTCATTAATTGATTGTCCAGTCTATATTTTTCTTTAGAAAAAGGAAGAGTATATTTATTATACACTCACACTACTCAATACTATGCATCAATTTACAAATATACATAGGCTGTTGGAAATACTTTGTGACCTTGCATAACATTCCCACCCATCCTGTGCGGGGGATCTAGTACCACCACTACCATGTTCACAGTCACACATCATCTTGCCCCCAATGCAGTTGGTTGACCATAACCTGGAGTGAGGGCCCTTCCTACTGGCACCATCCCAGTTGCGGCCCACCCCATTATCTCACCAAGCATTTATAATGAGAACGCCAGTCCGTAGTGACACATAACCCTGACTAACCATCTCATACTGACCATAAGGTATACACCCTTGAAATCACAGTGGCTGACAGTCTGGGTTGTTCTTCAACTTACGCAGTAGCAAGAATACATGTCTAAGCATCCCTTAGAATGACAGGTACTTATCATATCTGATAACAGTTATAATGCAATGCAATGAAAGACCATAAAAGGCATCATAGTTATAATCACATGATTCAGCATTTACAACCAGGCACCCTAGAAAATATGCCTAGCAGCACAATCCCAGCTCACTTAACATTTCACATATCACATGTGACTTCCATTCCCCAAAAAAAACAACATTACGTAAATGCACTACTTGTGCAATTACAACTTTCCACCCCTAGTGAGCGGCACCTCAATGACAATCCATGTTTAACTTCACACAAGTCAGTGCAGTCTTTTATAATCGTGAGAAAGGAAGATGGGGAAGGGATAGGGATTAAGGTAGCGAGAGAGAGCAGAAGCAAACTAAGGTTTACATTCTACGTGACAGAGTTTTCAGCCCTGTGTGAGTGAGGTGCAGAGCCATTTGTTAGAATAGATAGACCTTATTTATGGTGGCTCATACGGGTCAAGGAGCTTTTCCAAGGCCGCCCACATCCCCCTATTAGGTTGTCTCCATGGTGAGTTTCACAGGGCGGTGTTGTCCCCACCCCGGAGAAAAGTCACCCAGTTGAGCCACCCCTTGAAAGTTGCTTTGGAAGTGTCCTTCCATTTGGTGAGTACTATTTTGACTGGCGCTGCCAGTAGGATATCTAGCAAGCCTCTGTCTTGCTGTGAGTGTAGGTTTGTTGTCATGAAAGCAGTGGCAAGAGTGACAAAGTCAGCTTTTAGTGTGCATCCCAAGGTCTTAAGCATCAGCTGCAGAACAAAAGTACCAGCGTTAGGTAACCTTAAACAAACATGAATAGCCTTTGGGGGATTCTTTCCTTCCCGTCCCCCAGAGACTGAGAATGGTGGACGTTTCACTTTTGTGCTTGGGGAGTCTGCGTTGCTCCTGCAGCCCCCCCTGCACCCTTTCACGCACATGGCAGTGACCCAGCATCCAAAAGAAGCAGGTTTCTCCATGCCTTGCAAGGCATTATGGGACGCTTCGCGCTCAGCGCATGAATAAATGAGTTGCTGCTACCCCACTGCTCAGGGGAGAGTTGCGCTGCTTTCGTGGTCGTCCTCACACCGCTTTGGCACTCCTTTGGGGGCTCAGTCCCACCTGGGCACCCCGCATCCAGGTGAGTGTCAGAGCAGCTCGGGAAACCCACCCCTTGCCGCTCTCACCAGCTCCCCGACTGGCCAGCACCTTCGCATGCTGCCACAGGGGCCGGCCATCAATTCTGGTCTGCCCGCTCAGACACGGAGGCTGCATCCTGTCGGGCGGGGTTTGGGAGGAGTGTGACAGCACTGCCCCCTCTTTTCTCTCACCGCAGGGGAGTGTGACGGCTTTCCCTCTCCACTCTTCAGCATTTGGGGCCCAGGAAAGGGTCCTGGGGCACCGCACCTTCACTGGGATTGCAACTGTGCTCCCCAACTTCTGCTTCTGGGGGCCTGGAGTTGGGGGTCCCGGCCCCCAGGGATATCTTCACGGGCCGCAAAAGCGCTCTCCAACTTCTGCGGGCCCAGAGTGGGGGGACCCTGGCCCCAGGCACCACTTCATGGAGGTGCGAAGAGGCTCCCTACTTCAGTTTTTGTCAGGGGTCAGGGTAGACTCCTGGCACCCCCTGAGGGCAAATGGCTTTGCTTCTCGGGAGCCCAGGATGGAGAGCTTGATCCCTGTAGGCACATTTCCGTGGGTGCGATGGCACATCCCGGCATTTCCTTCTTCTGAGGGCAGCCCTCATGACCTAACCCACCCCAGGGGCACATCCAAACTGGCCGCAGAGCCCAACATGTTTTGTCGTAGGTCTACTCAAGGGTCAACGGTCCCCTACCTTCTGAGGGGCATATCTCGGCCCCTGTGTGGCCGATTTTCACCATCTTGGCCTCTTCTCGCTCCTGGGGGCCAGCCCTAGCTACCTGGAGCCGTTTCCACCGCCCTCCTTGTCTCCAAGAAGATAACTCTGTCATCACTGACTCCCTGCACCAGCCTTTCAACCTGCTCTCCTTCTGGGCCTCTCTTCTCCTTGTGCAGAGCCCCAGGCTTCTACTCACTGGCCCTGGACTCCCTCAAAGGTGCAGTCAGGGTCCTAGGACATTCAGGGGGTTCCTTCTTCCAACTACCCATGGCTCAAAGCTCCAGCACCAGTCTTCCTCAGAAAGACCATGCCCTAGAGAGAGCTCCTCTTCCAATGCAAGACCTTTTAAAAGATTTTGGAGGGGACTGGCAGGAAGGCACTTTTGTCCTATCCTGCAGCGACACATAACCTCTCTGACCCTGCTCCATCCTTCCGGCACAGGCATCTGGGATCTTTCAAAATGGCGTCGTCCAGGTGTCTCATGCCACATGGTCTCAGAAAAGCTCCCTTCCCCCTAGCTGACCTCATGGCCCAGGTCCACAACAGGCCTGGTGCCTTGCACCGGGTGACAGCTGCTGATGGATAACCTGTAGCTTCACCCACATCCCTCCCTCCAGGAGAGAAGACCTCCACCTTTGGGAATGCTTACAGTGAAGGGATAGGCCTCTGATGCTACATCTGGGGAGAAAGTTAATTAATCAAACCTGGCAGGGTCATACCCAGTCAGGATCTGGTTATAAGTACAGTCAGAGGAATAAAACATTTCTGGATGACCCATAAGCAGTACAGATATGGCATTGCACTCATCAGAATACTTATTTTTACACAATTTACAGTATACTTTGGTGCATGTCTGGAATTTGTAGATCCTAGGGAAGTGAAACCACCCCATGTATTCTCTGTCTTCCTATGAGAGTAATGGAATGTTCCCACAGTGAAACAGTAAAGCAAACTACTTTCTCTTACATGTGTCTCCTCACATTATAAAGCCTATTCCATGTCACCACCTAACTCTGCATAATTCCTGCCACACCATTCTATCTGTACCTGCTCCTGCGCTGCGCATGACAGGAATCTCCCCCACATAGCTCTTACATGGACTGCACACACGTGTGCACACGGGCCTATGTGTAACCAGTCCGGTGCCCCTTTCCCAGGCGGACAGCGGTGAAATCCACTTGCCGTCTATTTTATCATGAGTTCACTGTGGGTGAGTCCCAGCTTATGAAGCTCTCCCACAGCAAAACCTAAAAAATTAGGTGTTCAAACAGCTAAAAATCCAGGCGGCTCAGATGGTCAGAAACACTGTCTAACAGTGATGCCCAAGTGGTGCATTCTCATTGTAAATGAGGCCCTTAGAGCGTATTTTACATGAGTGAATGTTGAGCTACACTGTCATTAATCGTTTTGTACACATATGTTAACATTGCATTTTACAATTCCATTCATTTTAATATACAGGAATGTAAATCTCAGGAAGGGTACACATATCTTTTGATATATTTTTGTGGGCATAGGTTGCAAGGATATCTTACTCAGTTTTAATGTAATGAATGTCCTCATAAATCAAAATATTTCTGAGGCTGAAAAAACATCCGTCTACATTGTTTTTATAGGTATGAAAGTTGATGTCTCAGTTGTTTTTACATTTTTCATGTTTTTATTTTTATGTTCTCATTAGGCATTTTAAATGGCAGGTCACCCGTAGCTCTTGTGACCAGAGGGTTTCTGAACAGTCTGCAAATGTGTATCTGACTAACTACAAGGCAGTGGTTATATTTTACTGCTCCACATTCAAGGGTGTCATTGCTTTTGGAGCATTAGTGAAAGGGCCATGCAGACATATCTATTTATATTTAATGCTCAAAATCTTGAAATTGACATCTGTATTGTGTACACATTGTGACTGTATTTTATGAATATCTAAAATGGTATAAGTGCATCATACACCATTATTTTACATCAGATAGAAAAAAGACATATTAAAAATGTACTAACATGTAGTCAACTTAAACACAAGTAAATAACTGAAATATGAGTGTTAAATGTATTACTTTCTTAACATTACACATTAGATAATAGATGCAGTTCGGCTTTAAACATTCGGCCTAGCTTACATTATATTTTCCATTTGTTTCTCTTAACTTGAGCACACCTGTTGTCTCTTTGGTGCAACCGAACTCACGTGCGCCAGCAGTGACGTCGATATCTGCCATACCAACGGTACTGAACACCTCGTCTTCCTAGGGTTTCAAATGTAGCTGAGTTAGTGGTCATTATATGGACCTGGTCCCAAGTTTGTGCGTATATCAAATTCATAGTAATGTTTTTTTAATCTGAAAAAACACAACTTGATCAATAAATTCAAATACCACACACATGTACAAATGTTGACAAATGTAGTATTCGCTTACCAAAAATCGAAGAGAAAAGCTGAGGGAATGTTCATTAGCTTTTGCCCTTTTGCCCTTCCCAGACTCCATTACATTTAGAAAGCAGTAGACCCGCAAATAATGTATTTTCAGTACTGAGATCACAGCACCACCATTTCTTAAGCCTTTCATTAGCCACCAGTAAATACAATGCACAACTTTTCTATAGCACCGAGGTGCCAAACTGGGTGTGAGTGGGCACTATCTTTGAAAATATTACCTCTGCAAGCTTAATGTACCTATGTGATCTGCAAATTCATAACACGGGCGTAATTTATGACTTTTCCAGGCTCACAGGGAAAGTTATGACTTTTGCAGGCTCACAGGAAAGGGAATCATAAACTGACCCACAGTATTTAATGCACCTCATTTTTTCCTGTCCCCGAGTTTTCTGTTCCACGGTTTTCTTTTTCTTTTTAGCTAAGCCGTCGTGACACGTGGGCAATTGATGAATTAGCTTCATCAAGACCCTTCGACTAAATTGCTTTACAATGCAGTGAAGTTTATAAAAGAAAAATGAATCTCTTCACAGAGGGGTTCATTAACCATGTCACTGTTGCTTTATAAATACTGGTTCAAAACGACCTCTGAATCATGGGCAATTTGAACTAGCAGTAGATGTTTTAATTGCCCACTGCAAATGTTACAAATTAAGGCCATGTTTATTTTGCACTAACTCATAATGTTTTAGCATGGTCTAAAAGCCAATGAGCCTTTTCATATGCATTTGCATAGGGGGAATAATAAGAATGGATTACTTTGCGTTAATGCAAAAGTGGCTAAAACTGCTGTAAACATTGGTAAAAAAAGATCCTAGAAAACATCCAGTTGGAAATAGCTGTGTCATCATATTTAAGTGCAATGTATATCAAAATACATCATTAAGAGAAGGTCTCATTGGTAAATACACAACATTTACATAGTATGAACAGATTATGCTGGGAGAAAAACAATCATATCTTGCAATATTAGACTTAGGGGCAGATTTTCAAAGAAGTCACAGAATGCAATGCATCACCCAGAAATGCTGTGCTACATTGCGTGACAGTGATGGAGCAGGACCACACCATATCGACAGAGATACGGGAGCATATTACCAAGGACAGGCGATACATTATCGCCGCTTTTATCGGCAGGAAACTGCCGATAAAGCGGCGATAATGGCCTTGATAATATGCTCTATGAATTCCAATCGAAGCCCATGTTCGATGTGAACACATCTAACATGGGCTTCGATTGGAATTCATAGAGCATATTATCAAGGCCATTATCGCCGCTTTATCTGCAGTTTCCTGCCGATAAAAGCGGCGATAATGTATCTCCTGTCCTTGGTAATATGCCCCACTGTTCTCTACTCCCCTCTCCCCAGCGCCGGCGCTGACGTCAACTGCCGTGTGCCAGGCACACACCTTAGCGCCGTAGGGCTAAGGTGCGTGCCTTAGTCTAGCATAGGTTTTGTACAGGAAGGGTACCCTTCCTGTAGAAAATACCATGCCTAGACAAGCTCAAACACTTTTCCCATTTTGTATGTGTGCTGCACAGTGCAGCACACATACAAAGAAGGAAAAGAAAGGAGAAAATATTTCTCCTCTTAACGCCTACTTTCAGATGGTGTTAACTTTTGGCGCTAAACCCTGTGAATTGTTTGTAGATAGGGTTTTCCATCAAAAGTCATGGGAAGTTGCATGGGAATGCCCATGTACCACCCATGTAACGTCAACTAGGTGCTAAGTAATGAAAAGCAATGCTTTGCTCTGCTTTACTTGTTGGGTACTATCCAACGCAAATCAACCCAGCAGAAAATGTTTGAAAATCTACTCCAATGTAATTAAACCTACAGTAGAGTAAGAGATGATGGTAAAGTCGCAAACAGGCTTTTCAACTCTTTTAAAACAGTTATAGGACAGAATTTTCCGAATGTATGTTGGTATCTAGTTCAATACCCTGGGTTCACTTTTTGTGAATGACTGCTTAAGTTGTTTTGCCTTCTTGAAGCTCTTTGTTTGAACCTTAAATGAGTGAAAATTTACAGTACTAAGGGCCAAATTTAGAGTTTGGTGGACAAGGTAAAGCAACACAATTGTAGGGGAGTATCCTGTCCACCCAATTGACGACCTCCCAGCTTTATATAGAGTTCGGCAAACCGTCAAGTTGCTGTTAGCAAGTCCCATTTGGCTCCCCTAGCAAAAACTTTACAACAGTATCCTGAGGGACAGCGGGCTGTTGATATAAGTACATCAGACCGTTCGTCTTTAGAGTGGAGAGTCGGCTGCCCTTCATTTTATGCTAGGCACTACCAGGGAAAGGCTGATGGTCCAGAATACAAAAAAATCAAATGCTCCCCCCCACACACCCTGGGACAAACCTCCTGGCATGTCAAGGCCAATAATATTTTGTTTTACATGAATATACTCTTGCTTTGGAAGTTTGTTTTTCAGATAGAGAAAGGTGTACCGAGAACCTGCATAATACAAAGCAACCACTCAGCAAATTGTAAGTGCAGAGAGATCCCTACCAGGCCAGTGGACATCTCTAATTATTGTGGTCATTAGTCTACCAGGGTGGCGGAGCTAATTGTCTCCATAACCCTGGTGGATGGTAGGCCCCCACCAGACTGTGAATAAGGCCCTAAGTACCTTCCATTGCTCAAGGGGCACCTTTAAGCTTCGACGAGACACGTGGCTCAGGATTTGGGAGCCATCAGTTTCTCACAATAAGAATAAAAACCCACTGTGTGTGACGATAAAGGGGCCTATGGTGGGGCTCAGAATGAGACCTTTCAAGACAACCTTCTGCAAACATCTGCTTAGGGATGTATAAAATTATTTAGGGGCATTTGCAAAATGGATATTTCATTTAAGGTACCAAAGTCAGGTAGAGTAACTCTCCCAAGTTTAATACTGTTTAGGCATCTTTAAGAACAGTTTTTATACACCAGAAACTAAATGGACGAAAAACTACAGTCATGGTGCACGGCTTAGTGGTCTGACAGTTAAACTGCCAATGCAGAAGAGGCACCACCTCTGTTACATTGCCACCAGTGCAGGATACATTTTTCCTAAAAGAAGCTCAGACCTGCATGGTAGGAGGGGCTTCAGAGGAAAGATGCTTGTGACACAGGTTCACTATTGCATTCAGGCATGGTGGAACTGTCATCATAAATATGGGTCCTGAAAATAATACTCACCTGATTGAGGTCCACTTCCGAACCCAACATACACAAAGTTCCTGATAGGTTGGGAGTTTTCTCCCAGATCCTGGAGGACATTTAAACAATCTATGCTGCGCTACTTTGGTGCACATTGCGCTCCTGATACCTGAACTGAAGAAATAACAGAAATGATGGTTGATGGACCACCCTAAATTGGGTTGCAAACATCCCAGATTACCTTACTCCCAACTTTACACAGTGGTTGCATATATGCAGGATGTGGCTAAGTACTATACAGCAAAACAACCTGCCTGATATGATAGTCAGGCAGGATCTCTTGGCATAATTCAGAAAAAAGCTCAGTCGCAGAAGAGCAATGCGATTCTGACAACATAAATCTAAAATAATTCAATAATATAGGCAATAAATCACATTTATTTTTAGATGGAAATTTGTTTTTAAATATTTCATATATATCATAACAAATACAAACAAGTGCACATAAAGACTAACACTATAAACTAAACATGTGTGTTTTCACTAATAGCTCAACTACACACACATCATTCATGCCGTATCCATCCTTCATCAATGGCACACTCAACTAATAAAATCAAAATAAAATAACGTTTGGAAGCATAACAGGGGCCAGAATGAAGGTCCTTCTGCTATAAGACTTTTCAAACATAGGTCAAATGCACATATACATATTTTTTATATTTCAAAAGAAAGTAATGCAGGGCAAATGTTCTGGTCCTTATGCTTTATTTCGGAGTATGCCCCGACGTGTTTTTCAGTGAAGACCACAATATCAGTCGCACATTCATCAGGGCGCTTCAGAATATAAAATCAACTCAAACAAACTACAGGAAGGACAAAACCAGAGCCAAGTTCGTCAGTTCCTAGAACAATAGTTTAGGCAACAATGCTGTACATGAGCAGAAAGATGAAAAGAGTTCTGCAAAGCAGAAAACAGCATCTATGTTAGTGATCCACTATATTCCAAATGAAGGCATTAGATATCCAGAGTTTGGAAGATCTTTAGCACAGTTCAGGTACCAAGAAGAACATTGCGTAATATTAGGACTGCCCACTTGGTAGGAGTCAGAAAGCAGCCCCCAAGTGTGCCATATGATGTACCTAAGTGTCAGTTAGCACGATCGGGCAGAAAGCATCTCTCGCTCTGTATAGGCACAGCTTCCAGTCCTCTAGCTGCAGTGAAGAGCACCAACGCTTACAACATCTGGCTGTCGAACTTATGTAAGTTCTGGAGGTCCAATATATCTTGTGAATCATAAAGAAGTGACACAATTTAGGGGGGCAGGTTGCACAACTTCCTATAACAAAATTAAATGATCATTTCTATTTTTTAATCGATCCAACTATTGCTGTTTTATAAAGAAGCGATCTGGTTCATTGGATGTGCCCTGTACATTTTAAAAAAAACCTTATTTAATATTGAATCCACAATCAATGGTGCAGCATTTGCATATACTAAAGAAAAGTTTCCCTCTCTTGTATGTAGGTATTTCCCATGTACATGAAGCAATATCACTTACATGAGCAGATTACAAAGCAAGAGTACGAGTGACACTAAATGGCTACCACCCACTAGGTGGCAGAAATTTGACATGCTCCCTACAAGTGACCCTTTGTGGGCTGGGATGAAGTCTCCATTTATGGAACCCCTGACTCCTTTGGAATAGGACGCATGGGGTGCACATATGTCCAGTCTGTCAGTGTAGCCAATTGCAATATCAACAGGATGTATGATAAGCATACTTATCCATCTCTTGTCAGGCAATCTGAGCTTCTCCACAAGTATCAGGGAAAGCACTGACTCAGTCTCCGATAAAGGGGTTCATGAATATTAGCTGTGCATACATATTGTTACTGTTAGCACATGCACTGGGATCATTCCTTTGCTTCAGTAATGTGGTGCACAGACTCACTTCCTGCCAACACCTGCAAAGTTATTGAAAGAATGCCCAATGCTCTCCTAGAAGATGACCTCAGAAGTTGGCTCCTCAGGCAGGATCTTCTGCTTTATGTTCTCCGGAATGATTTAGCCCTAACAACAATCCTGATGAAGGGTATGCCTTATTCCAGTGCTGGCTACACACCTCTTTATGCCAAAAGGCTCTTCCTGAGGAGAGCATTAATAAAACATGGAAAATAATAAACAGATTATCCCAAACATGGCAGAGCTTCAAGAATAAAAGTGGGCACTGAAACGAAAGTGGCTAATAGAATTTAGACCTGCCGTCTGAAAAGCCTATTCAGGATAAATTTAAATAGACAAATATTCGGTTAGAATGGAAAATAAAGGACATTGCTTTAAGTTAATTTCCATTCAAGTTTATTAAAATGTGTCTTGAGTTTCTTTTTAAATGGGAACATATGAAAATGGATAACATTAAATACATATAAAATCACCTTGAACACATTGTTCATAAGTAAAAGATTAACGTGTCATAGATTCTAAAACATATTCTAAGTTATGACAAGATAAGACTATTTAAAAAATCATAGCGAAAACGTTTCACATTAGTTCAGGAATATAACCAGGAATAAGGACAATCAACCAATCTATACTAGGATGTCAACTTTTTTGAGCTTGCACCACCATGGAACACTTTGATTAATTGACATTTCCAGACCAAAGAGAGTCAAAGTCATTTATTTCAGTTCTTTAAACCCATACTATTTTTCACAGCTAAACCCTTTTAAAAAACTCATTAGGTATGAGCAACTTCTTTCTGGCATTAGATTACAATTATGAACAATATTCTATTAAAAATACCATGGCTGAGAATATAAAAAGCTGACGCCTAAAATGTAGACCTTTCATTTACCTGCCTTTATCCATATTAAAGTGCAAGTGTGTTTGTGAAAAATCACCTTGAGACTAAAAAGTAATTACATTAGTTACATAACACAGTACCCCTGCTATTTTGTATATTTCAAAAAATTCTATTGATTTGATCATATAAGGTCTCTTATAGTGATTTTGTAATAGCATTAAACCAGAGTACATCTGTTAGAAATGGGATTTCTGGTTAGCTAGGTAAGGTGCCTAAGCCAGGCAGAAACCACCACACTGAAGAACCGGGTATTTAAACCCAGCAGCGCCAGGGAAAACGCCCTTAGTCTTCCGGATTCACCTGTCTTAGAGTACAGAGACACGGGATACTTCTTGGTGACTTCAAAGATCAAATTTATTGGCTGCAACCAGTAACAGAGGTCCTAGAAGTACAACAGCATGTAGGTTCTCAGGAGACTGCTCAATCTTACAAAGCCAGCCTTTCCTTTTTATACAAAATATCATGCTTCAGGCAAACATTCCTTATTTTACAGTTGATCATTCACATATTTTCGCTACAAAGAAAAAGCAGAGTCATGATGACAAGCCCATATTTCAGTTCGTCCAGCCCATAATCAATTACCCGGCAAGGTCCAGTATTTCCATCAGATATCGACAGACCCCCAATAAAAACTGGCACCTCCTCATCGTAAAGCAAGTCATAAAGAAAGAAACAGAGACAGGTGTGTGTAAGATTAGGCATAGTTTGTGTGCGATGAAAGGTTTACGACATGTGCACCTGGATGCTAATCTCATTCAGCCACTGGGAAAGGAACTGGCCGAACAAGTTTGGCTTTAGGCAATGGAGTCAGCTTGCCCAGGTCACAGGGAAGTCAGCAAAGGTGTACGTGTCCTTAGAGACTTGCATGGCCACAGTCATCCTGCAGTCATCAGTCTAATGTGAGGGCAACCCACAAAATGGCTTCCTTACCCAAATGGAACCCAAGGGTTCGAGACGAAATCGTCAAATGCATAGTGAATCCATCGGTGTAACATGACGAAAACACTTGTGCATACCGCACTCGTCATTTGCGGTTCGCTGATACCAAAATCGTCATGATACGATAACCTTTATCGAACGGGTTCAGGATTCATCGAACCTCAACTCTAATCAGGGCAAGGGAGTTACACACTGAAGATAACCCCTGCTCACCCTCTTGGTAGCTTGGCAGAGCAGTCAGGCTTATCCCTGAGGCAATGTGTAAAGCGTTTGTGCAACACACACACACACACACAGCAGCGACACACTAGGCACACCACAAAAGAAACAAGGTTATATAAAAATAGCCATTATATTAGCATAAAAACACATTAGAACATATCACATATATACACTGTGCCGCCAGGCACTTGTCATGACTTTACAGGTATTTGCATCACCAGGCCAATCAGGCCACTGTCATAACATCACAATTCACAGTTAGTGAGGACAACTAGTAACTACTGGCAAGAGTGCACTCAGCACAAAGCACGAGGCATGAACATCATGATAATAATCAGCATAGCACATTACACATGTATATCCTCAGTACAATGCATCACACAGTATTGACACATCAGCAAGACAATAACCATGTCTGTGTACCCAACATAGAAGTTATTGGAAGCAGCTGGTCCAACCACCGGGGGCCTCTGTTGAGGTCTTACCCCGGTCTAACCCCACCATGAGTGCCTCAACAGCCAACTGCTCGCGATTGCGGGGCATAGCTGCTGAACCAAAAGCCTTGTTCCCCCTCAAGCCTATGTGGGAATATGGAGTAGCCGAAGAATTGGTTCCTCCCAGTCGGACCAGCAATCCTAAACCGTCTGGGACATTCATGCATATCAGCACACCAGGGCAGCCGGGTCATACTTAAACCAGCTCTGCAGTCGCCTCCTGACTGCCATGCACAGCCCTACCGTGGCTAGTGCCTAAACTCAGCAGTAGCAGTAGCAGTAGGTAAAAAAATCGGGGGAACAACGTCCAGCACCAGACGGAGCGGAGTCTCTATTGACTGCACACTCTATGGACCTCTGGCGGCACCCAGATGATGGGGCACTGTGTGGCTCAGCTTCATCCTTTTCGTCTTATATCAGCAGTGGGCCATGCCCACAACCAGGCTCGGTCTCTGCCTGACTTCCGGTGTCTCTTCACTACTAGTGATCCGCCTCTCTCTCTACCAGGCAGGGGGAGGCAGGAAGTTGCAGAATGGAACCCGCGAGGCACCAGCTCAAGCTTGCCACTGGCCCTGCCCACAACAGCCTCGGAAAACATGCCGATCTCTCCTCCTTACGGGAGCCCCGCCCACAGTCAGTCATACTCTGCCTGACTTCTGGCGGCTTCCTGGCCACGGCGTTCGTTACGAGCCAAATTGGAGCCCCCTTCTTGGGCTCTGGAAATATAATTAAAAAGCGCCCATCATGAGCTTCTGGTGTGTTGCACAGCGCTAGGTGGCACAGCAGAGAAAATTGCTCCTCATGCTCCAGCATGTTGTATCAAGCACAGCCCTCACAACGCTCTGGATTTACGGTCACACAGGAAAGAGCTGGGCCCAGGTAGGCAAGCTCCAAGGGCCCCCGGCAGAGGGGGAGTACTGTGTGGTGGTTCCTCCTGGCTCCCAGCAGTCCTCAAGTAAGCACCAGTTCAGCGAGTCCAACGGACATGGGGTCACAGACCCAATATTTATACCACCAAATGCCTTTGTTCATCCCCCTGGCAATGGGCTCTGTGCCCAGACCTATCCAGTTCTAGGGGACACTTATACACATCTTTTTAAGTGCACCACAACCTCCATTGTCAGTGTAGGACCGGGTCCCAGACACATCAGAGGGGGCTGGAGCCAGCATTGTGGAAGGCTGGCACAGCCCTATTTAGGTTCAAGTGCTACTCCTCCCACTACTCCAAATGCAGATCAGGCCTATTCAGCCCAGCGCTGACTCGCCCAGGCCCTCTGAAGCCACTGCTCCTCCCTGGCCCCTGTCACTCCAAGGCCAGCCAGTCAATACACAACAGGCAGGCGCAAAGACACATAGCATACAAAAATGCCTATTTCTAAAAGTGGCATTTCTAAAATAGTGATACATTTGTGAACACCCGTATGCAGCATTTATCACCACTATTCCCAACATACCAAACCTGATCACACTACTCCTCACATGTCAGGAATTACCACTGAAACACATATCAGGAAATCCCCAATACATTCCTATGTGAGGACAGCCTCACAGCAGTGAGAACCAAATAGGCTGTTTGTCACTACCAGGACATGCCACACAGTAAAGGCACACTGCAACCTGTCCATATGGCTAGCTAGGGCCTACCATGGGGGTGACTAATATGTAGTAAAAGGGGAGTCACAGATGTGGCAACCTCTTTATGTGCCATGTCACAGCGGCAGTAAACTGCGTGTGCGGGCCCTGCAATGGCAGAGGCCTGAGAGAGGTTTGAAAGGCTATTTTGGTGGGTGGCACAAGCAGAGCTGCAATCCCACCAGTAGCATTTAATTTACTGGCCCTGGTTATATGAGATACCACTTTACAAGGGACTGATAGGTAAATTAAATATGCCAAAGAAGTGTAGACACATCTTACCAAGATTACTATAGAGAGCACATGCACTTAAGCACTGAACAGCAGTGATAAAGTGCCCAGAGTCCTAAAACCACCAGAAACAGGTCAGAAAAAAATTGGAGGAAGTAAAAAGTTCTGAGATGACTCTGCAAAAGGGCCAAGTCCAACAACATCTAAAAATGCAGACGTCATGCTTAAATAGTTAATAGACTACCTAATATTCATCAGTACATTTGCTGTCAATAACTGATCTACTTTAAAGCTACTATATTTGAGGAATCTGCCCTTTTATGCAAGTGACCAAGGCATGTCAACATGTTCTGATGCCATGTAAATTAAAAAGTATTTTCAGTAAAATCTTGCGTTCAGTTAACAATTTGGGACAGATTGATAAAATATGCACTAGACTTTATTCTTGTCTTAGACATAGTCTGCTTTTTGTATCTTGTGGTTTTAGTTGCCATTGAGGAATATGTTCTAATGTTTGACATACACCAACTCGTAGGTGAAGTAGCTTATTTTTGTAAAACAATCTTAATAATGTAGTTAAATATTTCTGTGGGAGAGGCTGCTTACAAGAATCAAATATTGTCCAGGCCTCTCTTTTGCTGAATTCCTCTTGATCTTTGTGCCATGTCAACATCCTTGTTTGTTTCTTAATTAGTTGCTTTTTTTAAAGTTTGATTTTATTGAAGAAAAAAGGGGGGGATGGGAGGAAAAAGGAAAAAACTGGATAATGGATATGACAATAAAATACATTGTAAGGGAGAACATTAGCTGGCGAAAAATACAAAAAGATAACAAGCAATGCATTGAGAACTCATAAAAGGCAAGCATGAATGAGCATGAATACATGAACAAAATAAATAAACAATAAAAGTAAATATACTGTGTGATAAAATTGGAAATAAAATTTGAAGACAAGACAAAGGGAGAAGAGTCATGGTGGTTTGCGTACTTCAGCTGCGTCAGAGTCCTGAGAGGAGCACACTGGAACAGAGGAGGAGAGATAGGTTACCAAAGGAAGCAAAATGAGATCACGTTTAATTGCCAGGGAGATAGGGGAAATGTAGTTGGTGTCCAATCGATGGTGAAAACAGACTGCATTCCACCAAGAACGATAGGAAACATTCCCAGCTTGTTTCCAATTAGAAGTGACAATATGAAAGGCAACGGCTATCAAAAGATCAAGGAGTTGATAATGACCTGGAGATTGTGGTAGGTGAGGGGAGAGGGAACCTAGAAAAACATTAGCGGGGGAGAAAGGGATTTGAAAATGAAAAATCTTTTGTATTTGGGCCCAAACTAAATTCCAAAACCTGGATACAGGAGAACAGTCAAACAGCATATGTTTTAGGTCTGCTGAAGGACAAGGGCAAGACCAACAGGTAGAGGGAGTCTCTGTCGAGAAATGTGACAAAGCAAGTGGGGTAAATAAAATTCTGTTATAAATAAAATATAAAGTTTGGGTATTCTGAGCAGCTCTAGAAGTCTTAGCTAGTTTGGTCCAGACCTTGTCCCAGAGAAGAACGGACCAGTCTTGGGAGAAATCGGATTCCCATGCAATTCCAATTTTGGATTTTATTCTGTTAATCGTGTACCGGAAAGAATTATATAGAGATGATTTAGAGGGAGTTGATTCTAGTAAAGCGGAAGTGGACATGCAATCCAAAGGAATATCATTGGAAGATGGCAGTGATTGGAGGTAAGCTGTGGGAACAGGGTACAACAAATCATATTGTGAACGTGCACGAGAGGGTAATGAGAAAGAGGATTTAAGTTCTGAGAAAGAAAGAGGGACACCGTGAGAAAGGAGCTGAGAAATCCAACACAATCCCCGAGAGTGCCATGTTTTCAAATAAAGAGTACGGTTACGTATTTTAAGAAGTGAATTATACCAGATAGATTTCTTTGTGGAAGGAAAGGAGGGAAGGATACGACGAGGATAAGAAGGGATGGAGAAGAGTATGACAATGAGAGATAATAGGGGTACGAAGACGAGCCGGGTAAAACGTGAAGGATAAAAGTTCACGAAAGTTAAAGGGAGAAATAAAGGAGGACTCCATAATGAGCCAGATGGGGGGATAAAAGGGAAGATTCGATGAAAGCCATTGAGTTGTTTGTTTCAGAGAGAAGGCCCAATGATAGACTCTAAAATCAGGAAAACGGACACCGGCCTGAGCTTTATCCCTTCGTAGAGTAGCGATCGCTATCCGAGAAAGTTTGCCATGCCAGAGGACTTTGAGAAGCAACGAGTCGATCTTTTTGAAATAAGAAGCCGGAATATTCAATGGAAGCATAGAAATAGTGTAAAGAAGGAGGGGAGAAAGCATCATCTTTATAGAATTGACTCGACCCCACCAGGATAAAAAGAGAGGGTGCCAACGGGTAATTGCCGTTTCCATTTTTTTAGAAACATTCAAAGTTCAACTTGAGAGTTTTAGATAAGAGGGGAGCGAACCACACACCCAAATATTTAATTTTAGAGGGTTGCCAAGAGAAACCAGAATGAGCAAAAAGATGTTTCTGACAAAGAGAGTTCAAAGGAAGGATCTCACACTTATCGACAGTTAGGCGATATCCAGATACAGCGGAAAAAGAAGAGACTTGCTGCAGAAAAGGAGATAAAGAAGAGAGAGGATTGGAGCAATAAAAAAGGATATCATCTGCATAAACTGAAAGCTTAACCTGATGTGAACCAAAATGAAAACCAGAAATATTATCATCCTGACGAATCTTTGTGAGAAAGGGTTCTAAAGCTAACACAAATAATAGAGGGGACAAAGGGCAGCCTTGACAAACACCTCTGTGTAAAGAGAAGTAATCTGAGGTCATACCATTAACAAAAATGGAAGCTTGGGGGTTAGAGTAAAGTAAGGAGATAATAGAAATACATTTGGATGGTATGCCAATCCAACGGAGAGCTTGAAACATGAAATCCCATCCAATCCTGTCAAAAGCTTTCTCCGCGTCTAAGGAGATAGCTGCGAAAGGGAGATCTAATTGTGAGGCTTGGCTAATTATGTTAAGAAAGACTCGTGAGTTATCGGAAGAAAGACGGCCTTTAACAAAACCGGATTGTTCGGGACCAATTAAGTCCGGCAAGAGGGGATCCATTCGTAAAGCAAGAATCTTAGCTAATATCTTATAGTCTGTGTTAAGCAGCGTGATCGGGCGGTAGTTCTTGCAAAGAGAATGATCTTTATCTTCCTTGGGAATTAAACAGATTAAGGCTTGTTGAAAGGAATCACTCGAGGACCCCGCTGTAGGAAAGGATTGAAATAAGAGTAGACGTTTAGGAAGGAGGAGAGAAGGGAAATGACTGTAAAATTCGATGGTAAAGCCATCAGGGCCAGGAGCTTTCCCATGCCTTAATTTAGAAACAACACGAGAAATATCGGTTAGTGAAATGTCCGTATCTAAAGAATTTAAATTAACATGGGACATTGGAGGAGATGGAAGGGACTGGAAGTAAGAGAGAAGATCCGTAGAAGATGGAACCTGTTCAGGGGTTTAAAGAGTATCATAGAACTTGACAAACTCTGTAAGAATTTCTTTGTCCTTAAACCGAGATTCACTGGAAGAGGTCCGTATACACTCGATCTTTGTGCGCTCCTTCCTAATTTTTAAATAGTTAGTGAGTAGCTTCACCTTCTTATTTTTTTTTTTTTGAAAACCTTTATTTTGTAAAAAGAAGATACAGTTACAGACCTACAACCAAGGAGGCTGGTCAGTTACACAAATCAGTAATAGCACAATAATACACAGCTCATCAGCTGACAACCCGAGGGCCCGGCTGCGAATAGTCACGATAATGTGAGAAGCATGTGTCATAAAGAGGATGAGTGAAAGGTTTTACATTTTATATTTTTATAACAAAAACAGAACAAAAAAAGATTGAGGCCGTACTGTGCAATAGATTGGCTGTCCCATACGGCAGGGGGAGACGAGAGATGGATGTGCAACACTATGAAAAAGGAGAGATACTGGAGAGGAGGGGGGGGCCAAGGGCAAAACGATACAACACAGACATCGGGAAGCGAAGACTCTGAAACGCACAGTCAAGGGAGGTGAAGCGGATCAGGAGCGTCAGTGAAAGGGGGGGTGCAAATCTCTCCACGGTACGAATTCCATGGACCCCAGATCCTACCCCATTTCTTGGGCCTGCCACGGGAGACATACACAGTTTTTTCCCTAAACATGGACCAGTCCATGTTTTCTTTCCAAGTGGAGAATGATGGTGGCCTCTGAGAACCCCACAAGTGAGCTATGTCTCGTTTCGCGACCATGTTACCTAGTGTGACCCATTGAGTCTGAGCAACAGTGCAGTCATTCGGCTCCCAAACATTCATTAGGCAACGTCTGGCCTCAGGCAGTAACTCAACACCCGTCACCTCACCCATCACTGCGTGCACTCGACGCCAGAAAACCACCACTTCCGGACATTCCCACAGAATGTGAAGGAATGTAGCCAGCATACCACAGCCACGCCTACACAACCCATCCACAGAGTAACCCATGTGCACCAATCGTGGACCCGTGACATAGACGCGGTGCAGTATCTTAAGTTGCACCAGTCTGAGACGTGCCGGAATCGCGACCTCTTTGGGGGAGGATATCGCCGCCTGCCAGTCTTCATCGTCCAATTTCAGCCCATCGCTGGTCCAGGCACCCCGAAGTTGTACAAGAAGGTCCGAGCGGCCGTTAATCAGTTTTTTGTAAATAAGAAAGTTGGTGCTGTCGGGGACGTGCCCGTCCAGCACTCTATCCTCCAGGGGAGAGGACTCCGGGATCGTAGTTCCAGCCGGGAAAACCGATTCAAGTGCGTGTCGGACTTGGAGATAACAAAAATATTCCCTGTCACTCAATTTATACTCCCGCTGGAGTTCATCAAAGGTCTTAACTCTGCCCTTGGCCCAGAGGTCGCTCACTTTACTAATACCAATCAGGTCCCATCTATCGAAACCCTTCGACGTCCATAAGCCACCCAGTTTCTCCGCAGCATATAAAGGGGTCGATTTAGTCAGCTTATCCGTCCATCCCGTGGCCGCGGTCGCACTTCCCCATATTCGCACCGCAACAGCAGTGGGGCCCGTCAGGTGCTTCCTGTCGGCTCTAGAATAGAGCGCTCTATTGTAGTCGCCTCCGGGCAGCTGCCACCTGTCCATATCGAACGCGGGACTCGGGACAGGACCGTACATAGCGTGGTTCACAGCACTCAACTGGGATTCCCAGTAGTAGCTTTTAATGTCAGGCAACGCAATACCACCGTCGTACCAGGGCAAAGTCAATTTTGCCAACGCGATGCGCGGTCGCCCGCCCCACATCAACTTCCTCTGTAGGCCGTCGATCTCACGGAAATAGCTGGCCGGTACCAAATCAAGTGTATTTTGGATGGCATACAAGAATCGGGGGAGAGACATCATTTTGAACAGGGCCGCTCTTCCCAAAGGGGATAGAGGCAGGCCATACCACGCCGAAACATCCGACCTAAGCCGGGAGAGCGGAGGTAGCAAATTCCGCTCATAGCGGACTGTGGGGTCAAGTGAGATGTAGAACCCCAAATACTTAATGCCGTTCGTAGAAACAGGTATCGGGCAAACGCGGGGTAGAGAGGGTAAGTCTCCCGTGAGCGGGTAGATACAGGACTTGGCCCAGTTAATGACTAAACCAGAGTTCTTCCCAAAGGAACTCAAAACATCAAACAGGACACCCAGTGACTTGCGGGGAGAGGTAAGATACAGCAATATGTCGTCCTCGAAGTCGGGGGACCATCGGATGCCCTTAAGCGAAGGTTCCCAGCGAAGCCATGCGGCCAGGGGTTCTAGGGCAAGCGCAAAGAGGAGTGGCGACAAAGGGCATCCCTGTCTCGTACCGCGTCCGAGAGCAAAGGGTTCCGAAGCCCTGCCATTAACCACCACCTGAGCCAGTGGCTGCTCATATAGAAGCTTGATCCACCCAATGAATTTAGGGCCGAAACCAAACTTAGCAAGGGCTGCCCACAAATATGGCCACTCCACCGTATCGAAGGCCATCGAGGCGTCGAGGGAAACCAAGATGGCCGGCTCCTCAAGAGACCCCGCCCTTGCTAAGACGCCATGAAGACGACGAAGATTGAGCGCGGTATTGCGGTGGGGGATGAAACCGGATTGGTCCGGATGGATCAAGTCACTAATCACCGTAATCAGCCGATTTGCCAGAAGTTTTGCCAGGATTTTGGGTTCTACGTTCAAAAGCGAAATCGGCCGGTACGATGAACAGTGTTCACGAGGCTTGCCATTTTTGTGGATGACCACAATGGACGCTAATCTCTGATCTCAGGGAAGAGATCCAAGATCTCGCGATGACGAGAACATCCGACGGTGATATGGCGCCATTTTGTCAGGGCACAATTTGTACAATTCTACTGGTACACCATTCGGACCTGAGGCCTTCCCAGAACGAAGTGAGCGGATAGCGAGCGCTACTTCATCGGTGCAAAATTCCGCCTCCATAAGCTCCTTGTCCGAATCCGACAGGCTAGGCAGTGCGATATCTCGAAGCAACAAATGCGAGTCCTCTTCCGGCCTATCCGAGACCGGCGCATAAACCGTCTGAAAATGCTGGGCAAAAACCTGGACTATCTCAACCGGGTCCACCACTCGTGTACCATCCACCCTTTCAACAACAGGCACCACCCGATTCAATCTATCCCTTTTATCCAGCCAAGCAATCAACTTTCCCGCTTTATCACCAACATCATACAGACACCCCTGCTGCTCACGATTCATTACCTTGGCCGCGTCAGTGACCAGCGCCCTATATTCAGATTGCTTAAGGGCCAAAGAGTGTAGCCCCTCCGGTGTGACTCCAGACTCCAACCTCTCTTCCAACTCGGTGATTTCATTCTCCAGGCCCACCACCACCGCATTTTTGCGCTTTCTCTCGCTGGCAATTAGGGATAGGGTTTGGCCACGAATCACAGTTTTATACGCCTCCCACAAAGAAACAGGGGAGGATACCGATACCTCATTCTCAGTGAAGTAGTAATCCATACACTTAACCACCTCCGACCTAATCCTGGGATTAAGAAGGTGCCAGGGGTTGATCGGAGCGATCCGGCCCTCGGCCCCCATCTGTATATCAATAGTAAGCCAAAGCGGAGAGTGGTCAGAGATCCCCCTGGCTAAATGCCTGATTTCCCTTACAGAGACCATCTGCACCGCTGGCACGAGGATATAATCAAGTCTCGAGAGACTCCCATGAGCTCCCGAGTAGAAAGTATACTGGAGCTGTCCAGGGTGCAGTTGCCTCCAACAATCAACTAGACCAAACGTGTCCAAGAAACTCCTCAGCCATATCTGCGACGCGGGCAGGGTTCTGGGGGGGCTACGGTCTTCATCCCCACTGACTATAGAATTAAAATCGCCACCCACAACCAACATGCCGTCAGGAAACCCCAGGATCACCTCACCCAAATCCGCAAATGTGGTGGATTGCAGGCCAGGCGGAACATACACAGACAAAATGAAGATCGTCTTCCCCTCCCACCGACCCGTAATAGCCGCATAGCGGCCCCTGTCGTCCAACACTACGTCATCTATCTCTAGGGGGAGGGAATTTCTAACCAGGACACCTGCCCCTCTCCAACCAGTGGTAAATCCAGAATGGGCCACCAAACGGTAGCCTCGTCTATTCAGTGCATGGCACGTATTTCCTACTAAATGCGTCTCCTGGAGTAAAATCACATCTGGGGAACATCGTTTCAAATACTGCAAAACTATTCCCCGTTTTATCCTATCACCAAGACCGTTAACGTTCCAGCTCAGCACCCTTAGCCCCCTACCCCCCATCCCAGCATTGAGCACCCTGCCCCCCCTGCCCCGGAACAAGCACATAGGATAAAAGCCAGAACAAAGCGCAGCCTCGAGAGAAACAAAAAGGAAAAGACCCCCCCACCACCCCCAATGAACCCCTCAAAACACACCCCCCACCCTGCACCCCTGCGGTAGACCAGAAAGCCACCCCAACTTGCAGTGTGCCTGTCGTCCCATTAAACTAACCTACAAGAAGAGAGAAATAAGTCCCCAGAGGAGGAAGAGTCCCGATTCCCCCCGCCCCCGGGTATCCACACAGTAGAACAGAACGAACACAAAGCCACTGCCATAAGTCCAGAAAAATTGGCTCGCCGGTGCAGACTCACTACTCCTGTTCTTCCAAGCCACCTTCGGCACCTCTCGGACTCTCGTTGTTAGCACGGTTTGCAGGCAATGTGTCCAGCCAGTCACTGGCCACCTCGGGGCGGTCAAAAAAGAATGCACGTTCCTCATATTCGATCCTCAGGCGGGCCGGAAAAAGCATGGCATATTTCAGTCCCATATCTCTAAGCCGCCTCTTCACTCCCGTAAAACCCATGCGTTGTTTCTGTACAGCCTGCGTGAAGTCCGGATAAAAACTGACCGATGCATTTTCAAACTTAGTAGGACCATTAGCACGTGAAGCTTGCAGGATAGCGTCCCTGTCCCGGAAATTAAAAATCCTGGCTATGATGGGCCTTGGAGCGGCCCCCAGATTGGGCCTTCCACCGGGGACTCTGTGAGCGCGCTCCACTGTGAAAAAGTTACTGAGGCCCTTAGGTATAAGATGTCTTAAGACAAGATCTTCCACCAAAAGGTCTGTAGACACATCCGCAGAGTTCTCCGGAACCCCTACGATGCGGACGTTATTGCGCCTGGCCCGGCTCTCAAAATCATCCAGCCGGTGGGCAAACAAATAATTGGAGGTCCGGAGATTGCGAACTTCAGCCAGGAGGTCCGAGACATCTGTGGTCCGGCTTGCAGTCTTAATATCCAGAGACTTGACCCGCTCATTGGTTTTCCCCAAGTCCGTCCTAATAAGATTGACTTTGATCGCCACCGTGTCAATCTTAGCAGCAAGGGCTTCATACTGTTGACCCATAGTTGTTCTAACACTTGCGATGGCGCCCATAACATCTTTCAATGTCGGCTCTTCAGTTGTAGGAGGACCATCACCGGTCCCCTCAAGGGCCTTGCTCGCTCCGCATGGGGATCCTTTAGGGTGAGTATAGCGCTCTATGGTCTGGGACTGGGGAACCCCACCACGATATGAACTCTTGGTGTTCCGTTTCTCGGCGTCCGCCTTGCCCGCCATGACGAGCAGTGAGCTCCGACGGAACCGGTGAGATCTGGTCAAAATGGTCCCTTTCACGGCAAGCTCGCAAAGGCGAGAGGGCTAGGGTCCAAAGCAAGCGTAGGACCGACAGCAAAATCAGGACAGCCGTGTAGAGCGGCCGTAGTTCGCCGTCAACAATGACCAAGAGCGAAACCGAAAGTACCACAGGAGCTGTGGGCGTGTCACACCAGCCGTTGTTGTTTGATTGCCACCTGGGTACCTCGGGGACTCGAATCCGTGGATGGTCTACGATGTAGGCCGCAAACTTCAAGGCGCAATAAGTCCGGTTCCTGGCGGCCAAATTGATTTTTGAAAAAGGTTTTTAGGATCAGCAGGGCATCAGCAAAAGGTACCCGTCGTCCAAATCAGGATGTGTGGCAGGATAGATGCGGGAGGCGAAGAGGGTCTCGGGAGCCCTGTGCTCACGCGTCCATCTTGGAAACGCGCGAAGCTCCTCCCCCCCCCATCTTATTTTTGCCACCATAGTAACGGGAATTACATTTTAAGAGAAGATTAGAAGCTGCCTCAGTTGTAAATTTATTAAAAGAGATTTTGGCATCAATAAGTTTTTTAAGGGAAGATTCTGAATTGGAAGAGTGATAATCAAGTTCTGGGCGTTTAAAATCAGCCAGGATTTGAGCAGATTTGGTCTCTCTGAGTTTCTTCCATCTCGCTACGAAATGAATGATAAAACCTCTAGAGTCTGCTTTAAAAGAGTCCCAAACCATAACGAAGGAGGAGTCAGGGGTGTGATTGAGAAGGAAAAATTCAGTGGCAAAGGTGGAAAACTCAGAACAAAAAGTGGGATCCTGAAGTAGAGCATTATTGAATCTCAATCTTCCTGAATGAGGGGAAAATGGAAGGAGATCTAAGTCTACAAAGACAGGGGCGTGGTCAGAGATCAAAATGGAGCCTATTTCAGAGCGGATGGCATGTTGGGATAGGGATTTGCTAAGGAAAATATGGTCAATGCGGGATTGGGATTGGTCAGGAGGGGAAAACAAACTGTATTCTCTAAGGTCAGGGTTACATAGTCTCCATATATCAACCAAAGCACTATTCTGAGTAGCTTTAACAAATTCACAAATCTGACTTTTGAATGGCGGTCGCGGAAGGGGTCCATAATTTGATTGCAGTCCCCACCGAGAAGAAGAATGTAATTACCGGGGAGGGAAGCTAATTTATCAGAAATAGTGGGCCAAAAAGATTTGTCAATTCCAGTAGGTGCATACACATTGAAGAGAGTTAAAGGAATATTATCAATAGACAAATTAACAATGACCCAACAACCATTAAATGTAATGTAAATGTAAATGTAATGTAAAATGTAAATTGATACTTGAATAGCACACTACTCACCCGCAAGGGTCTCAAGGCGCTTGTACGAATACCGCTGTGGAACCCATCCTGGCTTTCCCTGTGAGGGGTCCACTCCTGGGCACCCCCAATGTGGAGGCCAGGCATCCTTAGCATTGTGGGGGCCATTGTGGAGATTAAGCAAGCTATTGCCCAGAGTTGCAGAGTGGGACTCCATGATTGGAATAGGCACCGAGGCGAGAATTATCAGGTCCGTGGAATTTTTAGCCCAAGACCCGCCGAGGCGGGGAATTGAACCCTGGTCCAGGGCTAGACCTCTGCATCAGGGTCTGCCGCTCTAATCATTGAGCCACACTTCTCCATTAACATCATATTCATGGGAAACTGAAGAAATATGTAACTTTTTGTGCAACAAATTACAACACCATTTTTCTTGTCAACAGTGGGGGAACAGAAGACATGACCTACCCAACAACGTTTAAGTTTTAAAGCCTCTGCCTCCGAGAGATGAGACTCCTGGAGAAGGGCAACATCAGTGTTAAGTCTAGTCAGGTGTGATAACACCCTTTGCCTTTTAATGGAATTATTCAATCCCTTAATGTTCCATGACGTAACTCGGAATGGAACAATAGAAGGAAACAACTAGCAACAACATGCTCATTAAATGCAAATGCAAAGGAGAAAATGAAAAAACTGTAGAATGAGTAAAGTGGAAGAAGAATAGGAGGCGAAGAGAAAGAAGAAAAAAATAGGAGAAACAATCAGAGAGAAAAGAAGATAGTGCAAGGATACTGCAGGATCAGAAAGAAAAGGAAAGAGAGAAGATGGTGAAAGAATGAAAAAAGAGGAAGGAAAAAAGACAGGAACAAAAAGAAACAAGAAGACAGTACACGTCCATAATGAAAGACTGAAAGACATACTTACGAAAACAGAAAATGCAAACGAAGACGAGGGCAGAGGCGTCGAAAGGTGACGGCGACAACAGCAAGAGCAGACGCCAGACCTCATACATCACAGTTCCAAATGGCAGTATACAGAAACAATGGTTACAATCGGGAAAGATAAGGAGATGTTAGCATCTCTAATAAAGAAAGAAAAGGGTGAGTATATGGGCATAGGAGGAAGTATGAGATGAGGCAGGGTTTAAAAAGAGGTACAATATAGAAGGGTAAATGACAACAGTGATAAGAATAACAAATAATGAACAACACCACCAAAATTGATAAGTCCTCAGGTCCAATCAATCCGGTCTGGAAGTATCCATGCCATCAGGACCATGTGGTAAAGAAATGCTTGAAGGACGGCCGGATCTTCATAGGTGCTGGTCTTGTCTTTATATGTGACCTTGAACAGGCAGGGATGAAGAAGACCATAACGAGCATTGAGGGCACTAAGTTGCGGGCGCAAGTCCAGGAACCTCCTCCGTCTATCTGCAGTGGCTTTGGAGACATCTTGAGACAAATAAAGACGATGACCTTCCCATAGAATTTGCTTTTTGAGTTTAGCTGCTGAAAGAACCTGCAGGAGATCAGTGTATTGGAGGAACAGCATGATGACTCCTCTAGGTTTAGCAGAGATTCTAGGACCAAGACGATGGGCTCTTTGAATGTTGATGGAGGCTAGGGCTGGGGCATCCAAGATATTTGGAAGAAATGTTTGAAAAAAAGCAGTAGGGTTGGACCCTTCCGTAGGCTCAGGAAGACATATAAGCGGAGGTTGTTCCTACGGTTTCTATTTTCCAAATCCTCTGTCTGTTTCTTTAGTACAAGAACCTCAGCCTCCAAGAAGGGATGCGAGAACAGGAGGATTGAAGAGATTCCGTTGATTGTTCCAGGATGAGAACACGGGAGTCGAGGGAATTCCATTTATCTTGTATAGCCTGCATATTTTTAGTAGTTGCCTCCATGAATGGTTTAAGAGCTCGCAGTTCTTCTAAAATGAGATCCATGGACAAAGGGGATGAAGCTGTTCCAGGAGAAGGAGGATTCTTTTTAAGACGATTGATGAAAGCTAAGGTGGAGGAAGTTTTCTCGCCATTTTGAGATTTAGGGATAGCGCCATGTGAAATTTCTGACTTTGACATTGTAGTTTCTTCCATATCCTGAAGAGGAGAATCAGAATCCGAGCCAACCGGTAATTTAGAGACTGTAGCAAGCTTTAGGTTGTGGAGTTTCCCCATGTAAAAATCCAAAGAGAACAGTTGAAAAAGGGGGCGACTGCGCAGACCCGAGAACCAAGAGACTCAGCAGTGTACAAACAAGGAAGGAACCTGACGGTTTCACTTGAAGAAGGATGTGGAAAGCAGTAATTTCCTATTCAACTGTGAAAGTCCATGATATTCTACTGCAGATATTATAGCACTATGTGCAAAAGAGGAGTGTAAATCGACTGAAAGATAGGAGCACCAGATACCAGCAACCAAAAGGCGATATGGAAGAGGGAGAGAAGGTCACTAAGTCAATTCACGCAGCAGAGTGAAAAATATTAGGAGGCATATTTGCAAAAGAATCCGGCTGGTACAGAAAAACAAGTGATAAGACAACTGGTCGTAGATGAGCTGAAGAAACAACAGACCTAGTTGAGCAGGAAAAAGTAATAGCAAGCGTGACCCTCTTTCCACATTAAGGGTTCACCAAAATAGTCAAAGCCTGGGGCAAAACAGCAGAGGAGCCCATTGTATGAAGCATAGAGAAGAGTCATTCAACAAAATGGCGGCAAAAAGAGTGTGCTTCTAAGTTGCGGCATAAAGGAGAAGGAAATAAGCTTCCAGATTACATCACCTTGAAAGTGAGACTCACCGCACGTTGAAATAGGTGAATTCAGGCAAGGAGCAGGCCTGTGTGTCGCCACATGGATCGTGGATGCATTTGACTGGAAAAGTGCACAGCGCGCACAAAATGGCGGCCGGGACCGAGTCTCCCAGCCGAAACGAACAAAATCGCCAAAACTGCTCAATTCCTGAAGGAAGTGAGGGCGCTGGGCTCACCTCACATTCTAGTCAGAAATGCGGCGTGTGAGAGGTCTTGTCGCATCTGAATACCGCTGTAAATTGCGGTAGTACCGAGGCCGGCGCCGGAGCTCTTGGGTCACATCGCCATCATTGTGATGCGCAGACCACGCCCCTCTTCATTACTTTCTTAAAAGGAGTTATGAATGAGTGTTGAATTCCATAGTTCCCTTGGTTTTAGGTTCTTTAGTGCTGTCTCGAGAGCCCAGAACCAAGTATTTCAATTCCGTTGGATTTTATTTTGGATTTCTTCCTACAGCAGGGCATAGAGTGTGGTTTGGCCAGAGGCCCTTATCAATGACATATATTTAATAAGGCAGTCTGTTTACGCTACTCTTTGGTTGCTCAGACCAAATTCTAATAAAATCTGGGAACGTGATGAACCAAGGAGAAGATGAAACAAGAGACGGAAAACCTTGTTTTGTGCAGAGTTAAAAAGGTTCTGAACTTACCAGGGAAGGCTACTGTGCCATGGCATAGAGTTGGAATAAACCTAGCTTTTATTGTTGCAAGTAGTGGCTGAAAGGTTGTAATTTGTAATTTTTGATATAGTTGCTGGAAAACTGAGATTAGGGAAGCGATTTCTGGTTGCAATTTATTCTGATAAAGTTGATGTGTTAGTCGATCTTGTAGCCATACGTTGATATATTTATATGACGTAACTCAGAGGATTATCTTCACCTGTAGCAACCAGTTCCCCTTCATGTTTATTTCCCTGCAAAAAACACGATCTGTGTTTTTGTAAAATTAATAATCATTTCATTTTCAGTGCGATAAATGTCTAGGTGATTAAGTGACCTTTGGAGTCCAATCCTAGCTATGTTCAGCAGGACTAAATCATTGGCGTATTGTAATGAGGCCACGTGTGTCCGCGAGACTTGGAGGGTGAGAATTAGCTGAGTCTAAATAGGTGCTAAGATGGACCAGAAAAAGGTTAAAAAGAATTACGCCAACACACAGCCTTGCTTCAGGCCTCTTTTTATTAGGATTTTCTCTGTCATTCCTTTGTTTTGACCACGTTTAACCTGGGCCCAATTATTTGTGTAAAATAGCTGAATTGTGTGCAGTACATTTGTAGGGATGTCTCAGTTAATCAGCTTTTTCCATAATAAAAATTGGTTGCCATGGTCAAAAGCTTTAGAGAAATCTACAAAACATGTGTATAGAAGTTTGTTTTTGACACACATTTATCCATGATCATTGTGAGTGCTACCTGGTTGTCTACAGTACCGGATTTTGGTCAGACCCTGTATGGCTAAATGGGATTCGAATTTTCCTTTCAGCCCATTCTTCCAGATCAGTCAATATGAGGCCTGCAAATATTTTGGTATCTGTGTCCATGAGAGCAATCATACGATAGCTATCTGGAGAATAAGGGCCTTTCTTATATATGGCTAAAAGATGGAGCTACAGCATGCATCAGGTATTGCCTCAGCCACTAGACAGAAGTTAAACATGGTATGAAAGTGGCAGCTCATAAACTCTCTGCTTCATTATATATCATCCCGGGGAGGACATTTGGGCCTGGTGCAGAGTTACCTCTACTTTCCTAATCCTACTTGTAGTTTCATTTTGTGTAAAGGTGAGTGATGTGTTACCATCGAGTGTTGTTTGGTGCATGTGCCGTATAGGGCACTTATGTATGTCTTCCATGATTTCTCAGTTATCTGCTTGCCGACTGCCCCCGTGGAGTGTCTGCCTAGTTGTTTTTTTAGTGCTCATAAAGCTTTTGTATTATTTTTACATGCTTTCACTATGTCTGTCCAATCTTGGTAAGTTTTAAATCATTTTGCTACCCATATCGCTTTTTTATGATTTACTCAGTTCTCTGAGTTTTTCTAGTGCCTGGGGTCCTGATTGGGAATTGATGGATTTAATGTCCTTGTCCAAGGCCCTTTGTTGTTGTCTAACGGTATTTGAATGCCAGATTTGATTGATTGGGGCATGTAACAATACTAAGACATCATTACTATGGGTGTCTTCAAGATAATGAAAACATTTCCCGCACACACTCTTAGATGTTCTCGGATGAGTGGCTGAATTTTCTTCAAAGTCCAAATTTGAAATAAAAGGGAAAACCCTGCTTTGATCTGAAACAACAGATTAAGGCCTTTGTCCAGCCAGAATCCAAGGCCTTTACCCTAACCACCAGGGAAGGTTCATCTCTCATACAGAATGGGCAAACAGCCTCAAAAGGTTACTATTCACCCACTGTAAAATTGCTGATAGACACTCTTTCATCATAACTTGTCAGACACAAGTTTGGCAAGTCTCAGGATAAGCTGAATGTCATCTGCATAGGGAATTGGTTTGAAGCTAAAGACCTTGATGATGTAATAGTATGGTGCAGAAGATGGTGAAGAGCAATGAGCCCTGTGGAACACCGAACTCAACCAGGAGAGGTTCTTGATAGATCCAATCCAACGGAGAGCTTGAAACATGAAATCCCATCCAATCCTGTCAAAAGCTTTCTCCGCGTCTAAGGAGATAGCTGCGAAAGGGAGATCTAATTGTGAGGCTTGGCTAATTAGGTTAGGAAAGACTCGTGAGTTATCGGAAGAAAGACGGCCTTTAACAAAACCGGATTGTTCGGGACCAATTAAGTCCGGCAAGAGGGGATCCATCCGTAAAGCAAGAATCTTAGCTAATATCTTATAGTCTGCGTTAACCAGCGTGATCGGGCGGTAGTTCTTGCAAAGAGAATGATCTTTATCTTCCATGGGAACTAAACAGATTAAGGCTTGTTGAAAGGAACCACTCGAGGACCCCGCTGTAGGAAAGGACTGAAATAAGAGTAGACGTTTAGGAAGGAGGAGAGAAGGGAAAAGACTGTAAAATTCGATGGTAAAGCCATCAGGGCCAGGAGCTTTCCCATGCCTTAATCTAGAAACAGCATGAGAAATATCGGTCAGTGAAATGTCCATATCTAAAGAATTTAAATTAACATGGGACATTGGAGGAGATGGAAGGGACAGGAAGTAAGAGAGAAGATCCGTAGAAGATGGAACCTGTTCAGGGGTTTAAAGAGTATCAAAGAACTTGACAAACTCTGTAAGAATTTCTTTGTCCTTAAACCGAGATTCACCGGAAGAGGTCCGTATACTCTCGATCTTTGTGCGCTCCTTCCTAATTTTAAATAGTTAGTGAATAGCTTCACCATCTTATTTTTGCCACCATAGGAACGGGAATTACATTTTAATAGAAGATTAGAAGCTGCCTCAGTTGTAAATTTATTAAAAGAGATTTTGGAATCGATAAGTTTTTTAAGGGAAGATTCTGTATTGGAAGAGTGATAATCAAGTTCTAGGCGTTTAATATCAGCCAGGATTTGAGCAGATTTGGTCTCTCTGAGTTTCTTCCGTCTCGCTACGAAATTGATGATAAAACCTCTAGAGTCTGCTTTAAAAGAGTCCCAAACCATAACGAAGGAGGAGTCAGGGGTGTAATTGAGAAGGAAAAATTCAGTGGCAAAGGTGGAAAACTCAGAACAAAAAGTGGGATCCTGAAGTAGAGCATTATTGAATCTCAATCTTCCTGAATGAGGGGAAAATGGAAGGAGATCTAAGTCTACAAAGACAGGGGCGTGGTCAGAGATCAAAATGGAGCCTATTTCAGAGCGGATGGCATGTTGGATAGGGATTTGCTAAGGAAAATATGGTCAATGCGGGATTGGGATTGGTCAGGAGGGGAAAACAAACTGTATTCTCTAAGGTCAGGGTTACATAGTCTCCTTATATCAACCAAAGCATTATTCTGAGTAGCTTTAACAAATTGAGAATGCATCTTGGACGTCACAAATCTGACTTTTGAATGGCGGTCGCAGAAAGGGTCCATAATTTGATTGCAGTCCCCACCGAGAAGAATGTAATTACCGGGGAGGGAAGCTAATTTATCAGAAATAGTGGGCCAAAAAGATTTGTCAATTCCAGTAGGTGCATACACATTGAAGAGAGTTAAAGGAATATTATCAATAGACAAATTAACAATGACCCAACAACCATTAAATGTAATGTAAATGTAATGTAAAATGTAAATTGATACTTGTATAGTGCACCCATCACCCGCAAGGGTCTCAAGGCGCTTGTACGAATACCGCTGTGGAACCCATCCTGGCTTTCCCTGTGAGGGGTCCACTCCTGGGCACACTCAAGGTGGAGGCCAGGCATCCTTAACGTTGTGGGGGCCATTGTGGAGATTAAGCAAGCTATTGCCCAGAGTTGCAGAGTGGGACTCCATGATTGGAATAGGCACCGAGGCGAGAATTATCAGATCCATAGAATTTTTAGCCCAAGACCCGCCGAGGCGGGGAATTGAACCCTGGTCCTGGGCTAGACCTCTGCATCAGGGTCTGCCTCTCTAATCATTGAGCCACACTTCTCCATTAACATCATATTCATGGGAAACTGAAGAAATATGTAACTTTTTGTGCAACAAAATTACAACACAATTTTTCTTGTCAACAGTGGGGGAACAGAAAACATGACCTACCCAACAACGTTTAAGTTTTAAAGCCTCTGCCTCCGAGAGATGAGACTCCTGGAGAAGGGCAACATCAGTGTTAAGTCTAGTCACGTGTGATAACACCCTTTGCCTTTTAATGGGATTATTCAATCCCTTAATGTTCCATGACGTAACTCGGAATGGAACAATAGAAGGAAACAACTAGCAACAACATGCTCATTAAATGCAAATGCAAATGAGAAAATGAAAAAATGTAGAATGAGTAAAGTGGAAGAAGAATAGGAGGTGAAGAGAAAGAAGAAAAAATAGGAGAAACAATCAGAGAGAAAAGAAGATAGTGCAAGGATACTGCAGGATCGGAAAGAAAAGGAACGAGAGAAGATGGTGAAAGAATGAAAAAAGAGGAAGGAAAAACAGACAGGAACAAAAAGAAACAAGAAGACAGTACACGTCCATAATGAAAGACTGAGAGACATACTTACGAAAACAGAAAATGCAAACGAAGACGAGGGCAGAGGCGTCGAAAGGTGACGGCGACAACAGCAAGAGCAGACGCCAGACCTCATACATCACATTTCCAAATGGCAGTATACAGAAACAATGGTTACAATCGGGAAAGATAAGGAGATGTTAGCATCTGTAATAAAGAAAGAAAAGGGTGAGTATATGGGCATAGGAGGAAGTATGAGATGAGGCAGGGTTTAAAAAGAGGTACAATATAGAAGGGTAAATGACAACAGTGATAAGAATAACAAATAATGAACAACACCACCAAAATTGATAAGTCCTCAGGTCCAATCAACCCGGTCTGGAAGTATCCATGCCATCAGGACCATGTGGTAAAGAAATGCTTGAAGGACGGCCGGATCTTCATAGGTGCTGGTCTTGTCTTTATATGTGACCTTGAACAGGCAGGGATGAAGAAGACCATAACGAGCATTGAGGGCACTAAGTTGCGGGCGCAAGTCCAGGAACCTCCTCCGTCTATCTGCAGTGGCTTTGGAGACATCTTGAGACAAATAAAGACGATGACCTTCCCATAGAATTTGCTTTTTGAGTTTAGCTGCTGAAAGAACCTGCAGGAGATCAGTGTATTGGAGGAACAGCATGATGACTCCTCTAGGTTTAGCAGAGATTCTAGGACCAAGACGATGGGCTCTTTGAATGTTGATGGAGGCTAGGGCTGGGGCATCCAAGATATTTGGAAGAAATGTTTGAAAAAAAGCAGTAGGGTTGGACCCTTCCGTAGGCTCAGGAAGACATATAAGCGGAGGTTGTTCCTACGGTTTCTATTTTCCAAATCCTCTGTCTGTTTCTTTAGTAGAAGAACCTCAGCCTCCAAGAAGGGATGCGAGAGCAGGAGGATTGAAGAGATCCTGTTGATTGTTCCAGGATGAGAACACGGGAGTCTAGGGAATTCCATTTATCTTGCATAGCCTGCATATTTTTAGTAGTTGCCTCCATGAATGGTTTAAGAGCTCGCAGTTCTTCTAAAATAGGATCCTTGGACGAGGGGATGAAGCTGTTCCAGGAGAAGGAGGATCCTTTTTAAGACGATTGATGAAAGCTAAGGTGGAGGAAGTTTTCCCGCCATTTTGAGATTTAGGGATAGCGCGATGTAAAATTTCTGACTTTGACATTGTAGTTTCTTCCATATCCTGAAGAGGAGAATCAGAATCCGAGCCAACTGGTAATTTAGAGACTGTAGCAAGCTTTAGGTTGTGGAGTTTCCCCATGTAAAAATCCAAAGAGAACAGTTGAAAAAGGGGGCGACTGCGCAGACCCGAGAACCAAGAGACTCAGCAGTGTACAAACAAGGAAGGAACCTGATGGATTCACTTGAAGTAGGATGTGGAAAGCAGTAATTTCCTATTCAACGGTGAAAGTCCATAATATTCTACTGCAGATATTATAGCACTATGTGCAAAAGAGGAGTGTAAATGGACTGAAAGATAGGAGCACCAGATAACAGCAACCAAAAGGCGATATGGAAGAGGAAGAGAAGGTCACAAAGTGAACTCACGCAGCAGAGTGAAAAATATTAGGAGGCATATTTTCAAAAGAATCCGGCTGGTACAGAAAAACAAGTGATAAGGCAACTGGTCGTAGATGAGCTGAAGAAACAACAGACCTAGTTGAGCAGAAAAAAGTAATAGCAAGCGTGACCCTCTTTCCACATTAAGGGTTCACCAAAATAGTCAAAGCCTGGGGCAAAACAGCAGAGGAGCCCATTGTATGAAGCATGGAGAAGAGTCATTCAACAAAATGGCAGCAAAAAGAGTGTGCTTCTAAGTTGCGGCATAAAGGAGAAGGAAATAAGCTTCCAGATTACATCACCTTGAAAGTGAGACTCACCGCACGTTGAAATAGGTGAATTCAGGCAAGGAGCAGGCCTGTGTGTCGCCACATGGATTGTGGATGCATTTGACTGGAAAAGTGCGCAGCGCGCACAAAATGGCGGCCGGGACCGAGTCTCCCGGCTGAAACAAACAAAATCGCCAAAACTGCTCAATTCCTGAAGGAACTGTGGGCGCTGGGCTCACCTCACATTCCGGTCACAAATGCGGCGTGTGAGAGGTCTTGTCGCATCTGAATACCGCTGTAAATCGCGGTAGTACGGAGGCCAGCGCCGGAGCTCTCGGGTCACATCGCCATCTTTGTGATACGCAGACCACGCCCCTCTTCATTACTTTCTTAAAAGGAGTTATGAATGAGTGTTGAAATCCATAGTTCCCTTGGTTTTAGGTTCTTTAGTGCTGTCTCGAGAGCCCAGGACCAAGTATTTCAATTCCGTTGGATTTTATTTTGGATTTCTTCCTACAGCAGGGCATAGAGTGTGGTTTGGCCAGAGGCCCTTATCAATGACATATATTTAATAAGGCAGTCTGTTTACGCTACTCTTTGGTTGCTCAGACCAAATTCTAATGAAATTTGGGAACGTGATGAACCAAGGAGAAGATGAAACAAGAGACGGAAAACTTTGTTTTGTGCAGAGTTAAAAAGGTCCTGAACTTACCAGGGAAGGCTACTGTGCCATGGCATAGAGTTGGAATAAACCTAGCTTTTATTGTTGCAAGTAGTGGCTGAAAGGTTGTAATTAGTAATTTTTTATATAGTTGCTGGAAAACTGAGATTAGGGAAGCGATTTCTGGTTGCAATATATTCTGATAGAGTTGATGTGTTAGTCGATCTTGTAGCTATACGTTGATATATTTATATGACTTACCTCAGAGGATTATCTTCATCTGTAGCAACCAGTTCTCCTTCTTGTTGATTTCCCTGCAAAAAACACGATCTGTGTTTTTGTAAAATTAATAGTCATTTCATTTTCAGTGCGATAAATGTCTAGGTGATTAAGTGACCTTTGGAGTCCAATCCTAGCTATTTTCAGCAGGACTAAATCATTGGCGTATTTTAATGAGGTCACGTGTGTCCGCGAGACTTGGAGGGTGAGAATTAGCTGAGTCTAAATAGGTGCTAAGATGGATCAGAAAAAGGTTAAAAAGAATTACGCCAACAAGCAGCCTTGCTTCCGGCCTCTTTTTATTAGGATTTTCTCTGTCATTCCTTTGTTTTGACCATGTTTAACCTGGGCCCAATTATTTGTGTAAAAGAGCTGAATTGTGTGCAGTACATTTGTAGGGATGTCTCAGTTAATCAGCTTTTTCCATAATAAAAATTGGTTGCCATGGTCAAAAGCTTTAGAGAAATCTACAAAACATGTGTATAGAAGTTTGTTTTTGACACACGTTTATCCATGATCATTGTGAGTGCTACCTGGTTGTCTACAGTACTGGATTTTGGTCAGACCCTGTATGGCTAAATGGGATTAAAATTTTCCTTTCAGACCATTCTTCCAGATCAGTCAATATGAGGCCTGCAAATATTTTGGTATCTGTGTCCATGAGAGCAATCATATGATAGCTATCTGGAGAATAAGGGTCTTTCTTGTATATGGCTGAAAGATGGAGCTACAGCATGCGTCAGGTATTGCCTCAGCCACTAGACAGAAGTTAAACATGGTATGAAAGTGGCAGCTCATAAACTCTCTGCTTCATTATATATCATCCCGGGGAGGACATTTGGGCCTGGTGCAGAGTTACCTCTACTTTCCTAATCCTACTTGTAGTTTCATTTTGTGTAAAGGTGAGTGATGTGTTACCATCGAGTGTTGTTTGGTGCATGTGCCGTATAGGGCACTTATGTATGTCTTCCATGATTTCTCAGTTATCTGCTTGCCGACTGCCCCCGTGGAGTGTCTGCCTAGTTGTTTTTTTAGTGCTCATAAAGCTTTTGTATTATTTTTACATGATTTCGCTATGTCTGTCCAATCTTGGACAGATTTAAATCATTTTGCTACCCATATCGCTTTTTTATGATTTACTCAGTTCTCTGAGTTTTTCTAGAGCCTGGGGGCCTGATTGGGAATTGATGGATTTAATGTCCTTGTCCAAGGCCCTTTGTTGTTGTCTAACGGTATTTGATTGCCAGATTTGATTGATTGGGGCATGTAACAATACTAAGACATCATTACTATAGGTGTCTTCAAGATAATGAAAACATTACCGGCACACACTCTTAGATGTTCTCGGATGAGTGGCTGAATTTTCTTCAAAGTCCAAATTTGAAATAAAAGGGAATACCCTGCTTTGATCTGAAACAACAGATTAAGGCCTTTGTCCAGCCAGAATCCAAGGCCTTTACCCTACCCACCAGTGAAGGTTCATCTCTCATACAGAATGGGCAAACAGCCTCAAAAGGTTACTATTCACCCACTGTAAAATTGCTGATAGACACTCTTTCATCATAACTTGTCAGACACAGGTTCGGCAAGTCTCAGGATAAGCTGAATGTCATCTGCATAGGGAATTGGCTTGAAGCTAAAGACATTGATGATGTAATAGTATGGTGCAGAAGATGGTGAAGAGCAATGAGCCCTGTGGAACACCAGACTCAACCAGGAGAGGTTCTTGATAGATAAGAGAGAGTGTCAGAGATTTACTTCTTCTGGATAAAAAATGGGCAATCAATAACCCAGCATTATCCTGCAAACCCACCTCCTCAATACATTTAGCCAAGATGGAATTGTTTACTATGTCAAAGACAGAAGATAGATCTAGAATGTTAAAGTTGATGGGAGTTCCTTTAACCAGATCCAGTTTAATGTCATCCAACATAGCAGTACAATCGTTGTCATCGGCTGAAGTATAAAGCCCATCCAGCTTAAATGTAGAAGATGGTGATCTACCAAGTACCGAGACAGCTAGTGCAGAAGAAAGTCACAAATGTTCTTTCCACTTAGGAAAGGAGATATGGGACAGTAACTACTAACTGTTCCTCAAAGTGTAGTGCCTAGTCAATAAAAGTCAGGGAACCAACCACTATAATCAGGTCAATTGTAGCGGAGGTGGAACCTGATGATGCACGATATCTACACACCACGGGCCACACACCCCCACTTCATCATACGGCAAGGAACAAAAGATTTCCGATAAAGAGCCCCTACACTGGTGCCAGTTGGGTATTGCAGCGCCTACCCAACGAGGAGCGGGTCCAGATGATGAAGCATGACAGCTAGCTTGCTGGGTGTGTGAGGACCCTAGTTTCATAAGAGCGGGATCCCCTCCTTATCCCTCTCCATCACCAGGCTCCACCTCTGCTACCATTTGATAGCGGTTGGTTCCCTGACTTTTATTGACTAGGCACTACACCTGGAGGAACAGCATACAATTATTTAGTAGTATTCACAGGGTGCCTATGCTGGACCTAGGTAAAAAGCCCCCCAGTTCCCCCTCGTGTGATATATGGGACAATAACTGTCAAGAGTTGATGGATAAAGAGTAGGATTTTTAAAACGGTTTTTCTATCTCCTAGGAACAATGTCTGATTACAATGAGGAATTGAGGACAGAAGTAAGAGGCAGGATGAGAACAGGAAGATAAAGATGGTAAAACCCTTACTAAGCATATGTCACCTAGAGAGCTTGATTGCAGAGGGACGAGTTAGATAGACACCTCTTCTGTTGAAATGAAGGTATGGCTTTCAAAAAGATAATTAGTCTTGCAAAACTTTATAATTCCTGTGGAAAAATAATGACTAAGGGGCTGAATGGCCGTCTTTGTACTATCAAGACAGGCAAATCTGGAGACCACTCGAAATAGAGGTCTTAACAACTTTACACTCTGTATGATTCAATCGCCAAATAAAGGTGTCTCAGCAGCAATAAGACATTGCTTGTATCATAGTAACCATTTACAAAAAGCAGCATGAGTATCATATGAACAAGTGAACAGGAGCTTTGCCATAAATGCTCTGCCTGTCATACCTTCTTTCTTTCATTCTTTACTTGGGGGGTAAACCATATTTTTTTTGGTGTTGTTAGGTGTTTTATCTATCCTGAGGAGAAGGTGTTGCCTAAAGTTTTGTTGAGGAAATAATGGTACAAATCAACAGGATTACTAGGAGAACCAGACGTTTCTAAGGTTGTCGGAATAATTGACAGGCAAGGTTCAGTTCAAATTTGTTCAAAGTGTGCAAGATCCTTGGTTATTTAGATGGGTTGAAAAAATGCAGTTTTGAGCAGACTAGTTTGGAAATTATTAAATCAATGGTGAATCCAGGTAAAGGACAGGATGTTTGATATTTTTACCGACTCGCTAGAAAAGAAAATATGGTCAGGTTCTAATTTGCAATATGTGTAGGGTGCACAACTACCTAAAAGAGACAAAAAGAGGACAAAGCATCCAGAAGATTACTAGCATGGGTGCTTAAAAGCTCATGAACCCAAATGTTGAAATCACCTAAAGGCACTGGCTGAGGCTCCTTAATGGTGATCACACTCACAGCATCAACCAGGCTGTCTAATAAAAGCCCTGGGAGCACAGAGCATGTTCTATCCTAAAATGAGACATATTGTGAGGTTTTAAGATAGCAAATATTTGGCGACCAAAAATTCATTGAGGGCTAAGTCACTGATTGAATTCTCTCTGCTAAGTGAGCTTTCAAATGCAGTGCAACAGCTTCTTATCTCTTCTATTGCAAGAGAGAATTTGGACATCCGTATGGGATGGGAACAGCAATACCAGGTATGAACACATCATGATGTCAAGTGTCTGGCAATGACTAATGGCAGGTAGACAACGTGAAGAGAATATTGGTGAAAGAGGTTCAGCAAGTATCACACACATTATCAGAGGATAAAAGGGATCTATTGGGAAAGCTCTGCCCAAGTTATGAAGAAAGTCTACATGGCCATTCAGAATTCAGAATAGCTATCACACATGATGTGTGTAAAAAAAAAAACAATCCTTGTCAGGGTGAAGAAACAAAAGCCACTGACTAAAACTGTGATTTACCTTCCGGTAACATGTAAAAGCAGTTAGGCTCTACTTAGAGGACATGCGTAAAGGGTCTATGAAGTAATAAAAAGGCAATAAAGGCAAAACAAAACCCAAGAGATGTAATTATAAGAAATGAATTAATAAAATGAAACCAAACAGCAATAATCTAATTGGTAGAACTGAAGTTCTGAATTTTTAAAGTTCTAGCAAAAAGGGCTCCAAAAAGGAGAGACACCACTTTCAGTTACCTGGTCGAGGTGGAATGGAGCAAAGCCACAAGTTCAGACAGACAGCAATGAAGCATTGCTTGGATACGGGGACCAGGTTCATTCCACTGAGGAGGTTACCTTTACAAGTCTAAGTCCCCTGCAGGTGGAATTTCACATTGGTGGAGGCCGCAAGGAGGACATTGTGGACGCGAGGAGCAGGTCAGGTGTCGCGGACAGTTGCTGCTTTGGTGCCGGAGCTTTTGTTCTATGTTCACCACAAGGAAACTGTTCATGCTAAAAACATCTTGAATTTTCACCTGGAGATCAGGCAGAGTAGACTCTCGTCTCAGGCAGATCCAGGTGGTGATGATAGCAAGGCAGTTGCTGGGAGGCCTCTGGAAGCTTGTTGTATAACTGTTGCAAAAAAAGGAGGTCAGCAAACTGCGCCTTTGAGTCACTTTAGGGGAGCCATGGTTCAAGGAAAGCAGGCAGTCCTACCTCTCAATATTTCAAAGATCGAGGAGTGTTCTGCTGAGAGGTTCTGAAGGTGCCACTCCTATATCTAGTGCCAGCCTGTTTGTGGGGGTCCCTCTCTTTGTCTATCCCTAAACTGATTCTGGTTAGTTCTGCCATTTCCCCTTGGGTTTGGCACACAGCTGACTAAGATAACAATGAGCTGGTGTGCCCAATTGTAAGCTACATTTACCAGTGTACGAGCAGGTAACTTCAGAAATCAGGAAAGGAGTGGGCATAGCCCTCAGGCTATTCCATGAAGACAGAAAAGTGCTGTGTACAACCCCCCAGGCCATCCTACACCGGCGCATAACACCCTTTCCCACACAAAAGGTCCCTTTGTTCCCTGTCTGGAAGAAATCCACAGCACACCACAGGAGAGTGATTCACAGTTGGGTGACCCTGGATACTGGTAGAAACTCACATTATGTTTAAGCAGAAAAATATCAACTTTCTAAAGTGAGATTTCAGAAAAGTAACTTAAAATTTAAATTTACCATCAAAGGAAATTGTAAATTACATTTCAAATGAGTGGAAGAACTATTTCTTTATCTGTTCCTGTTATCACCTATTAAGTGGATTAGGACAAGCCATTGTCAGTCAGTGGGAGAGATAGCTTTGCAACAGTGAAAAACGACATTAGTGCATGTAAAATGTAACCACGTAGGTCCTACTTTTTAAATATCATGAATCCTAATTGCATTCCATGATTGCAAAGGAACCTCTGATCCTGTTGTTACAATGTACAGAATTTGTGCACGGAATAGCATTCATATAATGAGATTGAGTTTTTATTATTATGTATTATTCACGCCCAGCTCTTTGATTGTTTTGGAAAGATACATGAGTTTTCAAATCAAATTTTATTAGTATTGCATTTTTCATTATTACTACAAATTGGTAAATACTCCAGTTATAGTACATATTTTGGAATATTGCCTTTGTTATTATAGGAAAAATACATCTTCAGATTAATTTCATCTTATTTTCATTTTCGAATGAAGAAACTTGTTACCAAACTATCAGTGATTACACTCATGGTGAGGCAGCAGAAACATCATAAATTCAAGAACAACAATAAAGCCCCTCAAACATTTCTGACAACGAGAACTACATGATTTTAATTCATGAATATTTGGAGCCAGATTACATCAGACAACCATCAACATTTGCTGAATATGTTTCTGCAAATGTTTCACCAGGACTTTCTGGATTGAAGCCCTTAACAACCAGTGCTAGACTTTGTAGGCATCAAGGGGGATAGTTACATTCAACTGATGTAAAGCCTTTTGGACAACATCTCAAGCAACGTGAAAGTGCTATGCTAAATGTGCAAAAACACAACATAACTAACACATTGAGTCAAATGATTTACAGAAAACCAATGACATGGAATTTCATACAAAAATATTTCAGATATGGCAGAAACAGATCAAACATTAGGCAATTCTTTTGAGAGATTAGTGGCACATACTTAATAGATGTGCCACAGATCTTATCAATTTCAGGCAACTAGACAAAAAGGTGATATCAATAGAAAAGTAACATTGCATGAGAGTGAGAAACGTTAGAGCATCAATAATTAAATTAAATTAAATGAAATATTGATTTATAAAATGCGCACAACTGCCCAAGGGTGTCTAGGAGTACAAGCTCACTAACAGGCTGGCCAAGACTGAGAGGAATCCTTATAGTTTAAAAAGACATGTTTTCAGTTTTTCCTATAGACGAGGAGGTCCATTTCCCTTTTGAAAAGTAAGGTGGAGGCTGTTCCAGAGACGGGAAGTGCTGCCTATGAAGCTTCTCCCACCCCATTGTGCTCTTTTTGCTCTAAAGACTTTGGGGGGTATTCTCAAGAACGTGCAATAATCATTGCCAAAATCGGTTAACCAAATGTTTTATATCGCCGTCTATCGCAGGAAAATAACTCTATGTTAACATCCTATTCACAACACAGCGGTAACAGGCGATAGTCTCCCTATAACTCAGCAAATGTCCAAGATAAACTCACCGGGACGGCGATAAAAATATAAACCCCAACGTGAAAAAAGTTGCAATGGACCTACTGCGATAAAAAACTCAGTGATAAGCAGTGCCACGCCTGCAAATTCCACAAGTCAGGCAGGAAAAATCACTATAAACGTTTTTAAAAAACCGAAACAAAAGCAAAACCACTGCAAAGGACAATGGAGGAAGCCGGAGCAAGTACAGAGGACAGCCAGAACCCCACAAGCTATCCGGAGGACCAACCTGGGACCTCGAGATCAGAGAAGGGCAAGGACAAGAGGAAGAGGAAGGCACGGTTCAGTCCGCAGGAAAACAGGATACTGATAACGGAGCTGATAGAACACCATCAACTACTGTCCATCACCTCCATTGTGTCTTTGGCAATAAAAAATTGAATATGGCAGTCCATCGTGGACAAGGCGAATGCAGTCGGAGTGGTGAAGAGGACAATGGAAGAGGTGAAGAGGTGCTGGAATGATGTGACGCGCAAAACCAAGCATAACCTTGGCAACAAGCAGAAGGCAGCAATGCCGACTGGAGGTGGGAGTCCAGCACTGGGGGAGGAGCTGGATGAGATGGAGGAAATGTTGTCCACAGTCATCAGTGTGGAGACGGTGGCGGGAGTTGGGGGGACCGGACACTGCTCAACTTGACCTGACACAAAAGCAAAAGGGTGAGTAATGACCAGGGACTGGGGGGACGGGGGAGATGGGCACAATGGCATACATGCACAATTAAGTAGAGCACAGTGCACACCGACATTGACTCTGGAGCATGTCTCGGATCCCCTTGGCACAATGCAGCACACCTGGAAACAGCAAATAGGCTCCCCCAGAGGTTGACCTTCCCACACACCACCAATCCCACAACCAACCCATGCACATGTGTTTAACCCCATAAAGTGGCATATCAGTGAGAAGCACTGACAATGCAAGTGACAATGCATGACGGATAGCATTGCTGCAGTCAATATATCATGAAATGTTGCACACCACAACACTGAGGTGGCTGAGTGTGGACCACATCCGAAAAGGAGCAGGTCACACTCTGACACATCCATGTGCACAAACAAACCCTGATGCCAACAACACATCTGCGGATAAACCATGCCCCAGACCCCCAACTCCCACCAAGAGACCAATGTACCCAAGTATGTATCTTATCAGCACTGTATAAGCACAGAAGTCAAAGGCACATGGCACAAAAGGGATAAGAGGCAGCAAAATCAGAGCGGCAGGGCCGTCTCTCCCAACATGCAGCACACACACATAACATGAAGAGCACATCAACAATGACAACAATGTGGTACCAACTGCAACACTGCCAACAACAGAACAAGGGACACTACTTGTGCCGCAGGTGTGTAGAAACTGGCCAATCAAATTTGGTATTGAAGGGAAATGTGAGTTGACAATGTACAAGTACAACACACACCTGTGATGTGGTAGAAATGTCCACTGTCCCCCATCAAATAGGGAGTTCCTCCCAAACAGTCACAATGTACCATGTCAGGCAGTCTGTATGTGAACATGTACAATGTGTCAACATACATGTGAACACAATGTTAAACTGCATCTCCCCTTCACATTGCAGAGGGAAAACCAAGACCTCCTGCAGAGCAGACCGAACCTCTCTTCTCTGATGATGAAGAGGATTACCACACCTTTGACACCGACGTCCTCTAAGAGTTCATTGACCACTACATCAACCCACCTCCAGGAGCAGGGCAGCCCAGCTGCATTGATTGGACCCCACCCCCTGCACAGACCACACAGCAGGCATCCGCCACCACCATGGCGGCCTCCCAGGACCCCCAAGAAGAACACATAGCCTTCCAACACTGTGTGTTGGGGTGGCAGGAGAAGCTGGCTGAACATGTGCAGGTGGGGTTCCATCAGGTACCACTCAGTCCCTAACAGACACCCACAGTCCGCTCCATGCTCTCCAACGATCCATGGCTGACATCGCTGGAGTCCTGACTCAGAGACAAGAACAGCTGTCTAGTCAGAGTGGCTCTAGTGATATCACTCAGGAGTTGGGACACATGCGGAGGATCGTGGAGAACATGGAGCGATTGCAGGCGGAAAGAGCGGCAGCCAAGGCTGCACACCAGCGAGAGGTAGCTGGGTTCCTCATGGCATTACTGCCACAAGGCCTGGCACGGATGAAAGCTGCTACTACCACTCCATCCACATCTCTGCCCCCTGAAGTGTCAGTGCCACACAGTGCGGCAGACATTCCATCTCTAGTCCCTGACGTTTCACTGCTACACCGTGCTGGAGACAGAACATCACCCCCCACATGTGAGGCACATAAAACAGCAGAGTACAAAGAGGCGGATGATTCTGCCTTCGTGGTAAAAAGGATGCAGTGGCATTCATCTCCGCCATATGGCCGGTTTATGCTTTGTTCTGCCCTCTGCATCATCACCTTCCACTGTCCCCGATACACTCTACAACACTCACCTTGGACCTTGACATGGACTGCCATATTCTGTTTGGTCACCAATGACACAGCATTCAGATTGATGACTGAACTCTTCCTCTTCAGATGAACTTGTCATTCCCTAAAGGACTTTGGCTGGCCATCCACGGGCAACAATGTAGAGTGGGGTTTACATGGCCCTGTACTGCTCCAGCTACAACACTCCACTGAATGTGCATTAAACATTCACATTGTTGGACTTGGCACTTTTTGCAGGGTCATCCCTAAACTTTTCGCCTTTCTCCTAGCCTTTTTTCTGACATGGTGTTGGTGGTTTCAGGACTCTGGGCACTTTAGCACTGCTGACCAGTGTAAAGTGCGTGCGTTCTCTGTGTTAAATATGGTAAGATTGGTCTACAGCTGTTTGGCCTATTTAATTTACCTGTCAGTCCCTTGTAAAGTGGTATCTCAGATACCCAGGGCTGATAAATTAAATGCTACTGGTGGGCTTGCAGCGCTTATTGTGCCACCCACCAGAGTAGCCTTTCAAACCTATCTCAGGCCTCTGCCATTGCAGGGCCTGTGTGCGCAGTGTTACTGCCGCTGTGACGTGGCTCCTAAAGTGTGTGCCATGCCCATGACCCCCCTTTTACTACCTGTCAGTCACCCCTAAGGTAGGCCCTTGCTAGTCCTATGGGCAGGGTGCATTGTAGGTAAAAGATAGGAGATGTACCTTAAGTATGTGACATTTCCTGGTAGTGACAAACAGCCATTTTGGTTTCTCCCTACTGTGGTGCTGCCCTCCCATAGGAATTCATTGGGGATTCACTGATAAGTGTTTCAGTGGTAATTCCTGATATGAGAGACGCAGCGTGGGCAAGTTTGGTATGTTTGAAATAGTGATAATAAATGCTAAGCAATGGTGTGCGCAGATTTATTATAACTATTTGAGAAATGCCACTTTTAGAAGTTGTACACCCCCATTTGTACCGCTTTGTTCGCCATAAGTTGGCAGGGTATGCTCAGATGTGAGTCCCTTGCTCACTTTGCCACTGGATTCAAGCAAGCCTGGCTGAAGACGGCTGGAATGCCAGAAACTGATCCTAGGAAGCTTGAATTCCGGTCCAGGGAAGGCATGGCTTGGCAGTTTGGGCAGGACTGTTCCCATGAGGCACAGGGTCAGACTAATTTGCATATGGCCATGTCTGAACTGGAGTGGCAGAGTGGACTAAAGAACGGTGATGGATTAAACCCAGATCTGTTGACTGGATGTGAGTGTTTGATTGGTTCAGATTCTCCGTCCATCACCACCCTCCTTTTGTACCACTTTTAGAAGTTGGCATTTCTGTGTGCTATGTGTCTGCCTGCCTGATGTGAATTGCATATCTGAGTTTTGAGTGACATGGGCTGGTGAGGTGTGTGCGGCTCCAGGAGGGGCAGGGTGAGTCAGCCCTAGGCTGAATGGGACATCTACATTTTGAGTAGGGAGGGGAAGTCCTTGGTCCCTGAATAGGGTGGTGCCTGCCCTAGTGAATGCTGAATCCACACCCCTGTGGTGTGTCTGATGATGTGCCCCCATCTCACAATAGGGAAGAGGAGCCTGGTAAACAGAGTGCTCCAGATCCAGTTCCAACAGGTTTCCCCAAGACCTGTGCCAGGGCAGACAAAGGAAAACTAAGCATAAATGTAGGGTCTGTGACCCCATGAGGTGGTTCTTGTGCTTATCTGGGCTGGTGGGAGACGCTCTGCCAGGAGGAACTGCTGTGGAACCCAGCTGCAGCATCTTGGGGGTCCCTGTGTGCCTGTCTGCCTGGCTGTGCCTGCTAGGGTGTCCCCAGCCCCAAGGACTTTTGTTTCTCCCTGCTGGATTCCTTGCCCAGTTTTATACCAGAAACTTGGAGGGGCATATTTCCTTGTGAGCGCTATATTCAAATTAGTAGGAGCGAGGAGCGGGCGCCTGCAGCGCGAGGCTGTGGGGGAATCCCTGCGTGTGGGGTTCACCCTCTGCACTCCTCATCTAAAGAGCGGGTGCCCACCGCGTATTTTGAAAACTTTGGAGGGTGCCCACCCTGCATTCCTGCTTATTTTGCTAGCGCGAGCCCAGCCCACGTATTTATACTTTTAAAAAACCGAAGCGGGAGCCCACCCCGCGGGTTTGTGCCCCCTACGTGAGGCCACCGTCGAGAACACAGAGGATCCACAAAGGGCCGCTGCGCAGCCCACGACGACCCGTAAGCCAGGCTGAGCTGCCTATTTGTCGTCGGGGCGCTCAGCGAGCGGCAGACAGGGGCCTACACCAGGAAAAGAGGCCACCGGTCAGAGGAGACCAGGAGAAGGGAGGAGAGGCCCCAAGAGTGGTGCGGTTCACTGCACACTGCCGGTACCTTTCCTCCTGAGAGAGAGCCCGGTGAGTGGGGGCTGCATCTTGAGGCGAGGCACATTTTCGGTGCCTGTGGGGGCGGCCGGAGGAGTCCTAGGCACGTTCCTGCATTGTCACATCTGCCCTGCATGGTCGCAGGCAGTTGCAGCTGTTCCTCCACACCAGGGGCAGTCTCCAGTGAGGGAGACAAGGTGAGGAGCCGTATCTGCCTCTCAATACATGGCCAGGGTCTCTGTTGCCCTAGATGGCAGTGGGCAGGTGCCAGAGTCACCCTAGGGCCTGCGGCCATTTGGAGAGAATTCTTTGCGTTCCCTGCATTCCTGGAGAGGCCCGCAGGTGCCACAGTTTAATTAGGCACTGACAGGGGGTGGAACCTCGATGGAGGCCCCCGAGCCTGGGTGGAGCAAGCAGTCTCCACAACAAACTACCTGGCAGTCCAGGTGGAAAGCGCAGAGGTGCTGGGACTACCACTTGGAGGCCAGTGGGCTCTTGGGGGACATGGTGGCAGGTTGTGCCTTGGAGCAGTCATATATACACCCAGGAATGGATAATGAGCTGTGTTCACTCAGATTAGATTGCTACGTGCACTGCTGAGCTATTATCTAGGGGGACAGCTTTATCCCACAGGGGGCATGATAAGTTTGTGATGCATCAGGTGGTTTATGCTTATGAGGGGGGCAAATGTGTTTGATGCTTACTGAGATTGCCTAATGTGGTCATGCCTAATTCAAATGTCTTGTTATAATGATTTGCCCAAAGTGATTTATGCCTAAGGTGTTTTTATGCCTACTGTGATGCCTATTACAAATGGGATTTATGCACCATGATTATTTATGACAATACAAAGGCTATTTTTTACATAACCTTGTGTGGAGTTTCTTTTGTGGTGTCCCCAGTTTGTTGCTGCTGTGTGTGTGTTGCTCAAACGCTTTACACATTGCCTCTGGGATAAGCCTGACTGCTCGTGCCAAGCTACCAAGGGGATGAGCAGGGGTTATCATCAGTGTGTAACTCCCTTGCTCTGACTAGAGTGGTGGTTTATGCCTGGCGTAGGCGTAAGTCTTAGCCAACCAGAAATCCCAATTCTAACACATATTCACACAGATGTGTAATGTCTATGATCATTCAAGTGTGGAATTATGGATAAATGTAGGGTCAGTGATTCCCCCTTACGTCCATGTTGCTCATGTTGTGGGACTTGAGTCACAGGGTGACATATTAGCCGATTGCGGTCTGGGTGGCGCCGACTCTACACAGGCATTAGTTATTTCCTTGTACCGCCCAGGACGGAACTAGGCCCATAGCCCCGGGGACATTTTTTACACCCTTACGCTGGACTGGCATATGCCAGGCTAGCCCACTCCACTTACGCTCACGGGGGGACCACGCTACATGTCCCTGGTGATCCCTGTAGTGATCTGCTGATCACAGGTCTAGTTGTCAACATGCCACAACCAATCCCTTACGGCCGGTTTACACACACACCACACCCATCCAGCACATGCATCAAAGGACATGTGAACCTGCCAATAAAAAGGGCCGGGCGCACGTGCTTGACGTCATTTCCACTCTCTATCAGGGTTTATCATTGAGGTTAATATTTATGCATGAGTGCCTCGGGCCCTACCACATCACATTCCCCACTGCCGGAGGTAACATGATGACATCCCCATCACAATACTCAATCATAGCGGTGTCCATGACTTGTGTTGCACAGAGTTGGTGGCACTGGATACACTGCGGCCGGCACGGGCCTACCACCAGGGGACGGTGACTTTTGGTGCACTGAGGTACGGGCACCTTAAGTGCGGAGCGGGTGTGCAGCCTACGATGATGCCCCGTCCTATCGGTCCGGACTGGTCAGGATTTGTGTGAACCTTGCTGGACCGCAGTGTAGGCCTGAGCCAGCAGGCAGCGCGGGCATACCGCCACATGCCGTTGCCTCGTTGTTCACGGAGTTAGTGGCACCTAAAGGGCTGAGCGAGTGTGCAGCCCGCGATGATCCCGTGTGCACTGATATAATCTTTGCCACTGCGAAATCAAGACCCAGAATTAAGTGTGTGACCTGGTGTCCCGCGGTGCAGGGCTGCATGATGTGGAGGCTGCCAAGGTTGCGGGCCCCAGGCTTGGAGTTTGCACCGGCACATGGTGGGGCCCTTGGAGACCAGGACGATAATTTCATTGGAACACATTTGTTTAAAAATCGAATTTTTAAAATGTGAGCCATTATCTGCCTCAATAGAAATGAGAAAACTAAAACATGGAAATTTAGCAAATGTGAGGCAAGAAGTTTAGCAACTGTATGGCTATCAGATCTCAAAGTGGAATAGGCCTCCTCCTATTTAGAGAACAAGCCGACAAACATATATTTCAACCCATTGCAAATGTGCAACTCCACAAAGCCTGTTTGAAGATGTGTGGACCGAATATTGTGTCAAAACTAGGATTTTGGACTAAACTCTGCCCCGCCAGAGGAGTTTGCAGAGTTTAGAAAGTCCCCACTCCGCTTGGGCAGCGAAGTTTGGCATAAAAAAACTCCATGAACCAACAGCAGATTGGAGTTTACTGGTGTCCACCTCTCTGTCTGTTTAAGCTCCAAAGCCCTAGGTTGAAGTAGGGTAGGCAGTGTCAGAATGCAGTTTTGTGTGTGTAATAATGGTAGCTGGCCCCTCGCTTACCTTTGCTCCCTTGACAGGATCAACACTAATTGCAGAAGAGAGGCTGCCTTCAGGCTAAGAGCAGGGAGTGGGGTGAAGCAGAGAGCCAGACCACTGGCAATGATGACCCTGGACAAAGGCAGCATTTGGACCCTCAACTCAGTCTCCCTTTCATATGCACACAGGGGTAAGACATGGACATTATTTGCTTATGAGGGCTCTATCCTTGACAAGAAAGGAAATGTGCTGCAAGAGCACCCCAGAAAATACCATGGGCCAGATGTAGGTAAAAAATTTTTACCGACCTCTTAAATACCGAGTCATACCGACTCGGTATTACCGTGTCGGAAAATGAGATGTAGGTAATGAAGGCGGTAACAAATACCGACTCGGAACCAGTCGGTAATCGGAAACGGTATTTACCGTCTCGGAATATACCTACACGGTAAAATCCGAGACGGAAAAGCCCAAACCGATCCACCGGTGCCACGGCCCATAGGAATGAATGGCAACTTCCGACCCGGTAAATACCGAGTCGGTAAACACCGACCCGGTAATTACCGTGTCGGAACTACCCGCCGAAGAATTTGAAACTGACAAACATGTGCGCCTGTGAACCAATCAGGTACTTCAACCACACCCAAATTTCAAGCCACAGGGGAACTAACCAATCAGATCCAACCACCACACCCCAGTACTTGGGACAGGCCACGCCCATGCAGGTGCAGAAACAAACAGTCAGGAGAGCAGGAGGACAGAGTGTGGAGCAGCCTTACCTGAGACAGAAATACACTGCAAGATGGAGAGCCAGGAGGCACAGAGAGAAGCTGCAGAGCGCAAAAGGAAGCAGAAGTTCAGCCAGGAGGAACTGCAGGTGCTGATTTCGGAGGTCGTCAGACATCATGGCAGAATTCTAGGAAAGCAAACTCTGCATGTTGCAGAATCCATGAAACGCAGCACCTGGTTGGACATACAAGGCAAGGTAAATGCCATTGGTGTCACCCACCGTGACCTAGAAGACCTCAAGAAACGGTGGTATGACATCCGCATTATCACCAAGAAAAAGCTTGCTGCCTACCGCAAGGAATGTGATGGTACAGGCGGAGGACGTAACAGAGGCCCCAGACTCACCGACATCGAGGAGATGGTTGCATCCACCCTTGAGAAGGAATGTATACACGGAATAGGAGACGCAGACAGCTCAGCAAGAGGAGCCAAGAAACCAGGTAAGATGCAAGAACACTATCATTTACCCTTTTACCTATTCCCCTCACATGGCAAATCAGACTCCACAACAGGTTCAACTAATGTCCTGCAATGCATCCTGTGAAATGTAGTCACGTGTAGATCAGAGCAGTCAGCGTGCATTGCAGCAAGGGGAGCAACAGACAAGTAGCATAGGCAAATGAGAGACAGGCTAAAGTGCAATAGAAGTGTATTTTATCACATGACACAGGTGATCAACATAACTGACTCAATGTCCATGTCTGTCCACAGGAGAGTCAAAGCGCAACACAGCTGAGGTCAGAGAGAAGAGGAGGGAAGGAGCCGGACCTAGCACATCTCACGCAGGCCAGGACCAAGAGCAGGCAGCCCCGATACCTGAGGAGGCAATTGCTGAAAATCCACAATCCCCTCTCCTATTCGGTAGTCAGGACACAGGAGCGGCAGAACTATCACCCACCCCCACATCACCATCCCCAGTGCTGGGAAGAGTCAGGAGCCATGATGTGCCCCCTCGCAGAATACTGCAAACATCATCGGAGGAGGAGGAGGGTGGCACACAGGACAGAGGCAATACCGAGCAGCAGCCCACTCCCAGAGTCACGCGGGCCAGTGTCCGAGGGCGACGTCCACGGGAGGAAGAGGATGTGCGGCAAGTCCAAGGTGTCTTCTGCGGACTGGAGGCCACCATGGTGAAGGTGCAGCGCCTGCAGGCGAAAGCAATGATGGGGGTTCAGAGGCACGCACGCACAACAAATGAGAAACTGGATGCAGTAGGCAAGGGCATAGGGGACATGGCAGAGAGCATGCAATCCATGGCGACAGGAATATCGGATATCACACAGTGCATGACTGTCCTGTGTGACAAATTGGACAGGGACCATTTGGCGAGACGCAAGGCCCGTGTGGATGCGCGCAAGCAAACCACGGCCCTGAACACCTTTGCAACTGCCATAGTGCAGTGCTGCAACAATTTAAGTGAAGGCATGGCCAGGATGACCTCTGCAATGGAGCTGGTGCTCGCGCAACAGACTGGCACTGGAGGCGACACTTGTGCTGCCGAAAGCGAGGGGTCCGCCAGCAGGAGTGGTGCAGGCACTCCTGTGCATGAGTTACGGAGGAGTGGCAGGCGTGGTGGAAGTGTGACAGGCCAGCGTGAGGACATAGATTCACAGCCACAGCAGCCCCGCCCTGTGGCCCGTGCCCACAAACAATGACTTATCACTCCAACCAAGGCTGTAGTCACGGTGGTGTTAACCGTGACATCACACTCATGGAGTGTTTGTATTAGTGAGCCCAATGTGAGCTAACAATGCTGTGGCGTAGTGAATATTAAACTACTTCAACAAAGTTACATTCATGCCTGTGTCTCTTTACTCACTCAGAAATATTGTTGTGTAACCTCTGCCCGTCTCAGTCTCCCATCTGTAGCTGCTGCTGCCACTGAAGCTTGGGGCTCTGCCACCTCTGGGTCGTCATCAATGTTCTCATGATATGTGAGCTCCACCTCAGTGCCTTGCTTGGTGGCGAGATTATGCAACATTGCACAGGTCGCTATTATTTTGCAGCAGATGATTGGGGTGTACTGCCGTGCACCTCCACTCTTGTGGAGGCAGCGAAACCTGCTCTTTAGGAGCCCAAATGTGCGCTCAACTACGTTTCGTGTGGATCTGTGAGCCACGTTGTATCGCCTTTCACTCCTGGTGGATGGGTTGAGGTAGGGAGTGAGCACGAAGGACCGCAGGGCATATGCACTGTCGCCTAGGGGGAGAAAGATAGACATTAATTGCAAGTACATGAGACGTAGATCTAATGTGAGTGTCAGGGTGTGTCAATGTGATTTACCTAGCAGGTATCCATTTCCGAATTCTCCGGCAAGTAGGCGCGTGTATATTCCACTGTTCTGGAAGATGAATGAATCATGGCTACTTCCGGGGAACTTGGCTACGATGTCAGTGATGAGGTTACCTGCATTACATATGACCTGGACGTTGATGGAGTGCGTCGATTTGCGATTCCGGTATATGTGCTCTGTGGCTGCAGGTGGACAGAGTGGGACGTGGGTGCCATCGATGCAGCCGATCACGTGCGGGAAGTGTGCCAGGTGATAAAAGTCAGTCTTGGTTTTGGCTAATTCTGCCGGTGTAACAGGGAATGAAATATAATGCCCCATCCTCTGCATCATGGCGTCAATAAACCGCCTGAAGAAGCGGGACAGGCAGCCCTGGGACACGCCACCCACTGCAGCTATCACACTCTGGTAGCTACCTGAGGCCAGCAGGTGTAAGCTACATAGCACCTGGACATGAGGTGGGATCGCATGGGCCCTGGGTGTTGGGTGGTCCAGGAGAGGGTGTAGGTCCCTGATCAATTGCTTGATGGTGTCTGGGTGTAGCCTGTACCTCTGCAGTATTTCAGGCTCTGTCAATTGGAACAGTGTAATCCTCTGCCTGTACACTTGTTCCTCCCTTAGCCATTCTCTCTGTCCTGCTGCCTGTAGTCTCTGCCGTCTTGCTATGACGTAAAAAGCCGCCATCATGGGTCCTGAGGTGCATTTTGGGACTTTTTTATAGCCCTCCCTTGGTTACCACCTGCTTTGAATGCATGGTAAATTCCGACTAATTAATACCGATTTTTCGGCGGAATCGGTATTTTTCTGCTTACCTACATCTCCATGGCTAATTTTTACCGTTCCTGATTTACCGAGTCGGAGAATACCAACTCGGTATTTATGTATACGGTATATTCCGACACGGTAATTTTACCGGGTCATTCTTACCGAGTCGGTATGTTTCCGACTCGGAATTTCACAACTCGGTAAATCATGGCCTCCTACATCTCATTTTCTCGGTAACGGCCGATTTTACCGATTTTCGGCCGTTACCACCCGGTAAAAGCCTACCTACATCTGGCCCCTTGTCTCCAAAGAGTTCCAGCAGGAACAGAAGAGCTCATCAGCTGCTGAGTGGAATTCTGCTGACCACATAGAGGAATCCAGCCTGATAGTGCCTTAGAGCCCTTTGTGAAGCTGGCTGCTGGTGTTGATTGAGATGGCTTGCTACTGCTAGCACCTAAAGAAGGGAGGTCCGAGCCTGTGGGTAAGTCCTAAATAAATAACATTTGCAACTGCAATCCTGCATTTTAAATTCTTATATCATCAAGAAGGCAACATCTTGACAACTGTACTTGCACAGCATGGTCACATACTGTTTTTGTAAAAAATAATTTACTGAAAGAAAATAAAGTTAAAAATAAAAATATTTTACAGTCAGGAGTTGTGTGGGGGCAATGTCCAGCCCTGTTTAAAATATATAACTAGCATAGTACATTTAAGAGGTAACTATGGTGAGTATGTATACGCTATTGGTCTGAAAATAATCTAGAAGAAATGCATGCCCTGGCCCTAATTGCGATGTCATTCCCTGGGTAGGTGAAACACGTCTTGGGGCCACTGACTATCTGATTTATTTATTCTAGTAATAATGTATTGTGTTTATATTATATTTATCCTATGACTAGCGCTCCCAAGTGGCCTTGTGGGCATGTTGCTTTGTATACCACCCAGCAGATAAACAGTGTGTTTCATATAACGCGAAACAAATAATGGATGGGAGAGTGAGGCGAACAGACCACATTCTCAGTCCAAACTTCCTTCTTTTGATGTATGAAGACTGCCCTGGGTGGGTAAACATTAAATAACATCCCTCTGTAAACAGCACAAGGTCTGCAGGCCCTGCATATGCAAGCCCCGCATATGTTGCAGTGTGATAGCATTGCTGGGACACACCTTGTGCACAAGGGCACCCCCTGCCATCTGTGTTGGGTGCCTCCTTCCAGATCTGTTGCGGGCAGGTGCAGCCAACGCCTCACATATTCGTTTACAGCCGAGTTCCTGCTGGTTTTCCGGTAATCTTGTGCTTATAAGTCACGTTACTGCAGTTGGTGCGGGCAGGTCAGATAACAAGAGAGGTGTCCAAAAAATGGCAGAGTGGAATTCCATGGAGTTTTTAAGCAACTTTGTGGAATTCCACATAGTGCAACTCCACGCGTTCTGCCCAACCCAAGTCAAAACTATTGAGGACCAAAATATCGAGAAGGTAAGTGCAAATAGGTAAGCATTGATTTACCTTGAAGTCATATATAAATCAAGGAGGTACATATATGCAGAGTTATTTATATATTAAAAATGTGCTTACCTATGGAAACTTACCGCCACAATATTTTTATCCTCAATATTATTACCACTATATGTAGTCCCACGATCATTTTGGGTCTGATATTCTGTCTAAACACTGATTTACCAATATCATTAATTACAGTCAATGTCCTCTTTCCCCGATTATTTCTTAGGCACATCAAACATCTGAAACACAAGGTTTCAGCAACATTTCTAAATGTATGTCTTCCCAATATTTCCTAAATGTTCAAAATAAATTCTCGCCTTGAATTAGACTGACAATGGAAAAACCTTGCAATAGAATACATGGCATCTGGAAGAATGTATTTGTGTTCAGATGTAGCATATAAATCCTGATGATTTTTCTTTCAGCCCTTATTTTTCCACATATCCTTTTTTTGTTTTCTGTAGCATCCTCTTGAAGATCTCCCAACTCGTTCAAAGAAGTCTAAACTGAAATTAATAAAAGCAATTCCCATTTTCAGTATTTTTGATTCACCGTTTTCAGTTTCTTGAACCATTGTTTCATCTTCAAGTGCACAATATCTGGCTACTTGACCAGCATAGTTATTTGCAAGAGTAACCAAATCTTTTCCAGTCTTATGGGATGCACTCTTGGCTACAGCAATCTCTTTTGGTTGTTTTACTGTTTTTAGAAGAACAAGTATATGGTGTCTGTTCTTTATGCGAGCTCCAGAAGATATCATACAAGATCTCTGTGACCACAGTTGACCAAAGTCATGCTCCACATCAAAACCATACCTGCTGTCTGTATAGGTTGTCACTTAAAATTTTCTGACGAGCAACAAGTTCTTTTCAATGCATCCAAGTCTCCCACTTATGCTGAAGTTACATTCTGCAGACAGTAAGCTTCAAGAACTTCAGAAATGGAACATACTGCATAGACAGCCTTCTATTCTCCATATTGTTCTCTAAGCCTGCCACGAGGCCGACGCCATGAGCGGCATTGCCTGCGATCCAGTGCGCCTGCTGCACTCCAGGCCACTGGTCCCAAGACCCGTCTTGGCTCCCCCTGCGCAACCAAGCCTCACTGCTCACCTGCCGACACTGGTGTGTGTCAAAGAGGGCCGACCACGTGCTGGTGCAAGTTCCAAGCACGAGGCCCACGACATTGGCAGCCTCCTCAGACCATCGCAGCTTCCGCGACACAGACCCACAGCACTCCTTTCTCGTTGATGTACTCCACTGCTGCCTCAAGCCTACACTGCGGTCCAGGAGGTCACACATTTGGAACTGAGTCTTGATTCCATGATGGATGAATTCATATGTCAGTGGCAGCATTCATATCACTATACTCCCTTCGATCTGATGCCACCAACTCAGTGCTTCGCAAGCCACGTGTCTGTGGGCCCTTGCTGATTACTGCGGTCAAGTAGGTCACGCATTTGGAACTGAGTCTTGATTTCTTAATGGCAGAGTTTATACCATTGTACATGCCTCATCGCAGACTGCATCCCCTTTCTGCTCTGGTGCCACTAACTCTGTGCACCAGAATTCATGAACACTCTCTGGTTGAACTTTGGTGGCGTCTGAGTCTCCATTCCCTCCATATTGCCTGTTTCAGCTTGGTTCTTCCCTCCACATCATGCCCTGGAAGAACATCTTCCATTGTCCCCCGAAACTCCACGACACTCAGTTTCGACATGGACGAGGACCCGCTCAGCTCTTGTGGCCCTACCTCAGTGCACCGCAAGCCACTGTCCCATGGCCTGTGCCGGCCGCAGTACATCCGGGGCAACTCACTCTGTGCAGCTCAAGTCATGGACCCTTGCTGTTTGAACTTTGAACTTCTGACTGTCTGATCACTGTTGTAGTCGTTGCCAGCACCAACCACTCCCTGGCTTACACTGACCCCACACCTATCAAGCACAGGTATCACTGGACATGTGACCCTGGCAATAAAAGGGGCCGGGCGCACGTACCTGTAAGTTCCACAAACAATCTAGGTGTCTGTGTGGTCATTATGTATGCATTAGGGCCCCAGGCCACAGCACATTACATTGTGCTGTGTACAGCGGATGCAAACATGTCACCTTAGGCAGTGGAGAAGACCTGGGACATGTAGCTGGGTCATACCCCCCTGTAAGTGTAAGCAGAGTGGGCTGGTGTATGACAGCTCAGCGTAGGGGTGTGGATGATCACCCCAGGGCACTGGGCGTGGTCAAGTTTTGGCCTTGCCAAGGAAGTACCTAATGCCTGTGTCCTTGTTGTAGTGTCAGCGCCACACGTCCCGCAATGGACAATGTTGCAATGTAGTATGCCCCTTGAGGGCGCGCTTGGCTGAATGGATAAATGAAGGAGCGCAAGCCCATTCGGGTACGGGATCATACATGCCAACTGTTGTGTGTGTCGCTTTTACTGCAGCATAAGCCAAAGTTCTACCCTCAACCGCATCGCGAGTTCAGCCAGCCATGAACTCTACATCTGTGTCAGCCCTATCCTAACCATAGGCGTACACACACGTGACCGCCCACCTTCAATGCACAGCATCACAGTGTCGTTGTCAGGCTTATGGTCATGCGCAGACAGGCAAGACAATGGTGTGCCGTAGAAGAAAGCACACTAGTAAATCGGGTCGAGGAGGGAGGAGCAGCAGTGAGGCTACGTAATACACATTGATGCCGCTCATATGCTACAAGCAGTACATGTCAAACAGGAATCACTAAGTCGGACATATCACACACCAATGAACTAGTGAGCCTGCCAACACATCATGCATAACCAACTATTGACTCATGGCTCTCTGCACTGTCACAGGTGATCAAGGATATGCACTCTACCCTTGGATGATGACACCCCTACGAGCCCTGAACACACAGGCCCAGAGGCAGTACAATTTAGTCCACAAACGCACCAGGGGCATCGTGGAACGCCCATTTGGCGTGTTGAAGTCACATTTCAGGTGCCTGGACATCACGGGTGGAAGGCTCCTGTATTGCCCAGACATCGTGTGCAAAATGATCGTTGCATGCTGTGTATTACACAACGTATGTGTACGCACTAAGCATGTGCGTAAAATCCGTTCCGCTCGCGGTTTTTGCGGATTTTCGGTAAATTCGCAATCCACAAACTCTCGCGAATTTGCCGAAAATCCGCAAATTCGCACGCGGCGGATTTTTTTGCTTGGTGATACAATATTGCGGTGCGCGGCGTTCACTTACTGTCATTCAGCATTTGCCGAGTTGTTTTTCTCGATATTTTGCAACTGCTGCGCCATTTTGGATCTTGCTGCTTGATCCCGCGGGAGTTTGGCAACCGCGATTACGTCATCGCGGCTTGCCACCTTGCACAGCGAGAGTTTGTCAACGCGAGTACACCGCGATCACGTATCGCGGGAGTTCGCAATTGCGAACATGTACATGTGGCGGGCAGCAACAATCTCGCACTCGCGAAATTACAAAATTTGCAATTCTGCACAAGAAATCCTCCAGCAAGCAGCATAAACCTTCTGAAAATGATGATTTTTATCAGAATAACTCCTCAGGTTGACATTTGCCTGCATTTTGTTTTGCAAGGAGTCCATTTTGGGGGGGGGGGGGTGGGAGGAAGGAAGTGCCCCACAGTCTCCGACTTCCTGTTCCTGTCCAGCAGGCTCCTCCTAGTGCTTTCTTCATGTGCTGGTCACTTTTATTCGGATCTTGACCTGGAAGGATTACTTTTTGTGGATGCTGCTGGATATTTGGATTTGAGGCCTTTTTGACTTTCTTTGGATCACTTTTGGATTTGAAATTTCACAAGTAAGTTTGTTTGGGGCATTACAGTTGCTGCAAGTACAATTTTGGAATTTTCGATTTTTTGGCTGTTGTTGGGGCCTTTTGCCCAGGGGCAGTGAGTGGTGCATGGACTGAGTCTTTCTGTGGGGTGTCTTGAATTTAAACATCATTGAGGGCATGGATGGCATGGGATTGTGCTGATTTTTCTGTGTTTTTCGATTTTTTTGGCTGCTGTTGGGGCCTTTTGCCCAGGGCTAGTGAGTGGTGCATGGACTGAGTCTTCCTGTGGGGTCTCTTTAATGTAAATATCATGGAGGGCATGGATGGCATTGGATTGTGGTGATTTTTGTGTGTTTTTCGATTTTTTGGGGTGTTGATGGGGACTGGCCATGTGGGTGGGGTCCATTTTGAGTGTTCGTACAGGCAGGCCATGGCCATGTGCCTGGGGGCAAGGGGCCATTTTGAATGCAGGCAGTGTTCCCAGGCCTGCACCCATTTTGCCTAGCTTTCATCCATTATGCCCAGGGGTAGTGAGTGGTGCATGGGCCTAGTCTTTCTGTGGGGTGTCTTGAATTTAAACATAATTGAAGGCATGTATGGCTTGGGATTGTGCTGATTTTTCTGTGTTTTTCGATTTTTTGGGCTGCTGTTGGGGCCTTTTGCCCAGGGCTAGTGAGTGGTGCATGGGCCTAGTCTTTCTGTGGGGTCTCTTTAATGTAAACATCATGGAGGGCATGGATGGCATTGGATTGTGGTGATTTTTGTGTGTTTTTCGATTTTTTGGGCTGTTGATGGGGACTGGCCATGTGGGTGGAGGCCATTTTGAGTGCTGGTACAGGCAGGCCCTGGCCTTGTGTCTGGGGGCAAAGGGGCCATTTTGAATGCAGGCAGTGTTCTCAGGCCTGCACCCATTTTGCCTAGCTTTCATCCATTATGCCCAGGGGTAGTGAGTGGTGCATGGGTCTAGTCTTTCTGTGGGGCGTCTTGAATTTAAACCTCATTGAGGGCATGGATGGCATGGGATTGTGCTGATTTTTCTGTGTTTTTAGATTTTTTTGGCTGCTGTTGGGGCCTTTTGCCCAGGGCTACTGAGTGGTGCATGTACTGAGTCTTTCTGTGGGGTCTCTTTAATGTAAACATCATGGAGGGCATGGATGGCATTGGATTATGGTGATTTGTGTGTGTTTTTTGATTTATTTTGGTGTGTTGAACTGTTGATGGGGACTGGCCATGTGGGTGAGGGCAATTTTGAGTGCTGGTACAGACAGGCCCTGGCCATGTGCTGGGGGCAAGGGGCCATTTTGAAGGCAGGCAGTGTTCTCAGGCCTGCACCCATTTTGTCTAGCTTTCATCCTTTATGCCCAGGGGTAGTGAGTGGTGCATGGGCCTAGTCTTTCTGTGGGGTGTCTTGAGTTTATACATCATTGAGGGCATGGATGGCATGGGATTGTGCTGATTCTTCTGTGTTTTTCGATTTTTTGGGCTGCTGTTGGGGCCTTTTGCCCAGGGCTAGTGAGTGGTGCATGGACCTAGTCTTTATGTGGGGTCTCTTTAATGTAAACATCATGGAGGGCATGGATGGCATTGGATTGTGGTGATTTTTGTGTGCTTTTCGAGTTTTTTGGGGTGTTGATGGGGACTGGCCATGTGGGTGGGGGCCATTTTGAGTGCTGGTACAGACAGGCCCTGGCCATGTGCTGGGGGCAAGGGGCCATTTTGAAGGCAGGCAGTGTTCTCAGGCCTGCACCCATTTTGACTAGCTTTCATCCTTTATGCCCAGGGGTAGTGAGTGGTGCATGGGCCTAGCATTTCTGTGGGGTGTCTTGAATTTAAACATCATTGAGGGCATGGATGGCATGGGATTGTGCTGATTTTTCTGTGTTTTTCGATTTCTTTGGCTGCTGTTGGGGCCTTTTGCCCAGGGCTAGTGAGTGGTGCATGGGCCTAGTCTTTCTGTGGGGTGTCTTGAATTTAAACAACATTGAGGGCACGGATGGCATGGGATTGTGCTAATTTTTATGTGTTTTTTGACTTTTTGGGGTGTATAACTGATGTTCCTCTGTCTTCCATTGCTTTTAGGTGCACAAGACTCAAGAGAACCACCAGTGCCAGGAAGAAGTCCTGCAGCGGTGTGTGTGTGCAGCATAACGTCACGCGACGTCACGTCTGGCCACAGACAACTCTGCAACTCGTGCAACTGCGGCCTGCTGTTCTGACCTCTGAAGAAGATGGCCCCAAAAAAAGTTCCCCGTAGCTCCTCTAGCAAGAAAGTTGCCAGTAAGGAGCAGAAGAAGCAAGTTACCAAGGAGACAGGTGTGCCGCCTGCCACATTTTTGGGGAAAAAAAAAAAGTACGCCTGCAGCCGCAGCGGGATCTGCTGGGGAACAAGCTGGGAGCAGCACCCCAGCTCCATTGGGCTCAGTGCCACCACCACCACACCAACTTAAGTCTAAGCCCTTGAGTGCTGCAGAGGCAGCCAGTCTACTTGTTCAATCACCATTGACCAGTGATGTTCGCTCATCGCAAGAAAGTAGCAGCAATGTCCCTCAATCAACACAGGTTGTTGTAACTCATCTGACGAGTGTTGAACAACCACAGCCGCAACAACAACCACATGTGCAAGTACAAGCCCAAGTACATGTGGAAGGAGAGGCAGCGCAAGAAGATGCGCAAGCAGAGGTGCATGGAGGAGCACAAGTGCCCACAATAGTTGTTCCTCCCGAAGTAGGGGCACATCAGGAAATCGACATTCAAGCCGAGGTATCATTTGAGGAAGCCACTCCTCCTGATCATTCATTGTCTTCCACATCCCTAGCAAGGAAAAGATCAAGAATGGTGTCTACATCTTCTTCAAGCCCACCTCCTTCTGATTATACTGATCAAACTTGGGAACCACCACTGTCGTCTGAGAGTGAGGCACACCATGATCTGACAAAGGTAGTTAAGCGTAAAAGGAAGGTCCCCGATACTCTCGTACTTATGGAGTGTGGTGCTAAAGAAGAAGTGGCGTCTACCACTCCTGCTGATGAAGACTCTCACGACAACGACGCAATCATCATACACGCCACTCCAGCCTCAGCGGGCATGCAGCAAACAGACATTTTGACCCTAGCCCAAAAAAAGCTGCTGAGCCTGATGTTGTCGACGAGGAGGCAATGGGAACACCATCATTGGAATTAACTAGTACACCACCACCTACCGCTTCCATATTTCTTTCTCGCTAGAAGGGACCTCCATCCACCTCAACCTCAATTAGTGGTGGTGCAAGTGCACAACATAGTAAAGTTCGGCAACACACATCCTCCACTTCATCTGGCATTAGCAGCATGACCACCAACAGTATCGCCTCCTCCGCCCCCCACAGACATTTCAAGTCCGCAGTTTGGGAATTCTTTAGTGTTTGCCCAAAAAGGGAAAACATAGCCATTTGTAGCATTTGTAAGCTTGCAGTTAGTCGAGGTAAGTTTGGTACCAACTATGGTACCGGAGGTCAGAGAGGTCATCTTGAGAGACAGCACACTGTCCAATGGTTTGCGCACCTAAAGGAGATCAAGGAAGCCCGAATTGGAAGTCAACAAACTGTATATGTTGATGTTTCATCTGATGATGACGAGGAGGAAGAAGCGTCAAACACTTCAGCTACACCCAGTACCCCTGTCAGCAGCACACCCCCTGTGAGCCACACTAAGAGTGTGGGAGAGAGTGAGACATCAATGCGAAAAAGTTCATCATCACGAGCGTAACTGGGTCGAAGAAGTCATCATCATCCTGTAAAATGGTCCAGCCCACCATTAGAAGCAAGTTGTTTTCAGAAGCGCCATTTGATTGCAACCACCCACTGACGCGTCTGTATAACACTAAGCTGGCTAAAATGCTAGCTCTGGACCTTCTCCCTTTTTCTTTTGTGGAAGGGGTTGGTTTTCTAGATTTAGTGGCAACGCTCAGCCCTAAATGGAAGGTTCCTAACCGGTTCTATTTTGCCAGAGTTGCGGTTCCAGCACTACATGAAGATGTGCTGGAGGTGATTGGGGCAGTTTTGCAGAAGAGTGCTGTTCACACTATAGATCTGACTACAGACATGTGGACCAGTGGCGCAGGCACTGATTACATGTGCATCACTGCACACTGGGTCTCTTTTTCAGGAGTTACAGCAAAGCTAAGGGCAGGTGTTGACCCGGACAACGTTTTTAAAGCTGCTCGGAAACATGCAACACTAGCCATGTTTGGCATGGAGACAAGTCATACAGGAGAAAGTTTTTTGAAGGAGTTTAACACAAAGGTCTTTCAATGGCTGTCCCCAATAAAACGCAAGATTGGTTATGTTTCCACGGATAATGGCACCAATGTAGTTAAGGCCATGGAGCTGGGTAAATATTTCAGAGTGCCGTGTTTGGCGCACTGTATAAACGTGGTTGTTAAAAAATTCTTGAGTGAAGAAAGTCCAGTGTGTGGGTTAGTGACCACCTGCCGAAGAATGTGCAACCATTTTAGCCATTCTTTTAAGGCCCGGAAGCTTCTGAGGGGCCTGCTACATGAACGTCGAATGCCAGTGAAAGCACTCATCCAGGAGGTGCCAACACGTTGGAACTCAACCTTCTACATGCTTGAGCGTCTGTATGAGCAGTTTACGGTACTCGATCCGTATTTCTTAACACTGGGTAAGCTTTGAAGGACCTGAGGCTAGATGCGGCGCAATGGGAGCTAGTTAAAAGCCTGACAGACATGCTTCGTCCTTTTGAGGTCTTCACACGTTCAATCAGCAGGGAGGACTGTAATTTGGGAAAAGCTATCCCATTGTTGCGCATGCTAGAGCACCAACTGAAGGCGGTGTCTTCTATGTTTGAAAAAGATGAAGAAAAGCAAGAAGCTTTTGTTTTGGCGGAGAAATTATTACAGCACCTACTTGGCGATGAACGTCTTCAAATGATCCACTCAGAACAGCATTACATTTGTGCTACTATTCTGGATCCACGCTACAAAAAGGCACTGGCAGGCAGAGCATTCTTTGCTTTTGGTGACGCACAAGTTTTAATGTACAAACATTGGCTAGCTGTGTCAGACATGAGGTTTGAAAGAGAACGGCAGAAAATTGAAGGAAAAGGCGGTACATCAGCATCAGCAGGCCCCAGTCAAAAGAATCCACTTCTGCACCTGTGGCTGTGGCAGAAGTGACCTCTCAGCCGTTAAAGACACTGGCAACCGGATCATCTGCACCAGACACAACAGTAACATTGGGTGAAGAAGAGTATTGTCTAACTCAGCTTGGGTTTGCTTCTCAAAAGGTCCCAGCAAAAAGTAAGCAGAGTGGAGGAACCATGAAGGACCTTGAGTCGATGGTGCAGGACTATCTGAATGACTCAACAGAGGTCTAAGTTAATGCTGACCCATTGGCGTATTGGCATGGGAAAAAAGAATTGTGGCCAGAGATCTCCAACCTGGCTATAAACTACTTGTCTTGCCCACTCGCAAGCGTGTCTTCTGAACGTGTTTTCAGTGCTTCTGGTGGCATTGTAACTTGCAAAAGGACCCCCCTCTCGCCCAAAAATGTGGAGAGGTTAACAATGATCAAGATGAATCAGCACCTCATACCACCAGATTACAAAGTACGAGAATACACGCCGGAAGAAGACGAGGAGGACAGCAACTTAAAAGAGGGAATTTATTCTCTGTTAGGTGACCTACTCCCGCCTGAATTCGCAGAGTATGAGGGCGAACTCTTATTCCCTGACACCGAGCCCTGAAAATGAGCCAATGAATCAATAACTTTCTTTTTCGTCCTTATTCACTTTTATTCCTGTGTGTCTGTCTTTCTTTGTTTTGCACAGTTAATATAATTAAAACTTTAATCACCTGATCACAAAAACAAGCCCATCAGCAGAACTGTCTTCACTTATTTGCTTATTGATTTGAAGGTGCCGCAGTCTGCATTCCTCAGGTTCACAAGTTCACAAGAACATGCTCCTCTATCCTCCTCCTCCAGACTCCTATTTCCCTCAAAGCAGAGGGCTGGATTACACCCAATGAAGAAAGACTCTGCACTTGTGGGGTTGTTCTACTTCTTTGAGGGTGAGTTGGCAGGTCTTGGGGCATTGCTGGGAAGGTCTAATAGCGGATAAAACTGGTTCGGACAAAATCAGACTTGAAAACGTTTTTGCCTTTTTGCTCACTATCATGTTTTCTGGGGCCTGTTTGGGGTGCTTCCTGGTGTTTGTGGGTGGGTTTCGGGGTCTGGGAGCACTGCTGGGTATGGATACTTTTGATTGCAAGAGGTTTGAAGCAAATCCATGGTGGCAGAGGGGAGTTAGGGCCTAGCTGCAGAGCGCGCGCTGAGTGATTTTGGAAATTGCCCTGAAAATGACTAAGTCCCCATTTTTGTACTTTTGCTTTTTGGCTGTTTGGGTTTCTTCTACTTGTTTTCACCTGGGTTGACGGCTCTGTGGCCATTGCTGGGAAGGTCTAATACCGGATAAAAATGGTTTGGACCAAATCAGAGGCAAATATTTGTTTGCGTTTTTTCTGACTTGCTTGTCTTTGAGGTGCTCTTTGGGGGGTTTCCGGGTGTTTGTGGGTGGGTTTTGGGGTCTGGGAGCACTGCTGGCACAGTCTAATTTTGATTGCATTTGCTTTTCAGGAAATCCATGGTGGAAAACGGGAGTTATGGCCTAGCTGCACAGCACGTTTGGACAGAATTGAAAGAAGGCCGAAAAAAATTGTAAGTATGAGATTTTCCATTTTTGCTTTTTGGCTGTTTGGGGGTGTTGTGCTTTTTTGCGGGTGGGTTGGAGGGTCTTGGGGCATTGCTGGGAAGGTCTAATACCGGATAAAACTGGTTTGGAGAAGATCCATGCGGAAAAGCCTTTTGGCACTTTTTGTAACTTAGGGTTCGTTAGGGTTAGCATTAGCAGCTGGATTGCATGTGTTTCGGGGTGTTCTAGATTTTTGCAACTGAGTTCTGGGGTCTTAGAGCACTCATGGGAATGTGTAATTTTGGTTGCCAGTGATTTGAAGAAAATCCATGGTGGTAAAGGGGGGATTTGGCATAGTTAAAGAAAGCGTTTGCCACTATTCTTAGCTTAGGGCTCGTTAGGGATAGCAGTATTTGTATTGCATGTGTTTGGGCGGGGGGCTGATGGTGGGGGGGTTTGCGAGTCTTGGAGCGATGCTGGGTATGGATGCTTTTGCTTGCTTGCAAGTGGTTTGAATACAATCCACGGTGGGTAAGGGGGGATTTGGGCCTACTTTTACTTTCAAAGTACGTTTTGTCACCAGTTTTCTACTAGGCCTCGTTTTTTGAGATATGATTGGGGGTCTTCTACATTTTTGTGACTGGCTTTAGTAAGGGTCTGGGTGGGAGCACTTCTGGGAAGGTCTAATTTTGTTCTAAAACACAGTTTACAGTACACCTAGCTTGAGGGGAAAGATCAGCTAAATTAATTTGCCCATACTTATTTATCCTTCAAAAGGAGACTCAGACAGAGTACGCACTTTCAAAAATATTGTACTGTCTATTAGGAAACTCAAAGTGTGACTTTTTGCACTACACAGCGTACATACCTTATATTTATTTGTCAGTGGTGTTCTAATATCACTTCCTGTTTTTCCATCAATAATTACAGGCCGGGTTTTAGTCTGTGCAATGGGAAAAAAAGGATGAAGTCAGGCTTCACATTAGTGAGCCGCAATTCAGCATCCGCCAGGCAGGCAGTGGACAGGGTGTCTTCTGGTCACCAACATTGATGGACGGAGCGTCAGCTGGAATGGTGGAGTCCCGCTAATAAGAGGAATGGTTTGATGCATGCAACTTACCAAATTCAACAGGACAACTACAACAACATACAGATACAGTATCCGTTCTTTTCTAATTATCTTTTAAGTAATGTTATTGCTGTGAACTTCTATGAGTGTGACTCTGCATTTCTTGGATCTCTGCTTCTAAATTCATCCCTACAGCCATTCTATAGGTTTTACTTCTGCTATTTTTTAAACCTAATTTAATATAAGAAGTGTTTCTCTGAGTGCAGAGATAGGCAAGTGAAAACGCTGCAGCCCTGTACTGTCACTTTCTGTCATTCACGGTTGTCGAAAGTACTACTTACTTTTCAGTAACCATGTATGCAGTGGTGCATGCACTTCCTTTATGTCACTTAAAAGATTTATGGTTAGCTTAGTACCCAAAGATTTATCTTCAATTATTGTTTGTCCATGCTGTGCTTTTTTTTCTTCTCTCAACAAAACTTTCCCAAATCCCCCATTCCCATCCATTTTCCAAACCCTAACCCTCTTCCCATGGGCTGTGTGGTTTTGATTGATGTGTGACTAAATGACAGCAATAATTCCACACACTTGCTGGGGAGGATAAGGTCATAGCAACAGGCTGGTGAAGGAATCCGAGGATATATTCTATTCTTACTCAGCTTGATACTCAGTCATTGTTGGGAAATGAAAGCAGATTTTCATGTGCGCCATCAACTTGATAGGTCATCAAGAACATCCTCCTCCTAGACGTGGCAAATTATTACGCTGCTGTGTCCTTCACCTTCAGTGCTATTTCTTGTAGTAGTAGCCAATGTCAAAGAAATTCAGCGCAAGTACTAGTTATACTTTCAATACTTTAACAATTGTTAGGTTACATTGTGGCACTGTTCGAGTGTACTGTCACCTGCTATATTCTCTATCGTACCGTTCTAATGCTACGGTAAGGACAAACAAGGTTTCATTTTCTTTTTTTTCAGATGCTGCAACTGCCACTGTGTAACAGCACTAGTACCAACGCAATGATGACATTTCATCCGCCCAGGTTTGCCAACCTTAATCGCCATTTGCCGTCCAGCCAGCCCTGTGCCTAGCCCTATTTCCAAACACAAATTACAGGTAAGATAAACGTTTGGGGGGAGTAAGTATAATGGAGTATTAGGAGAGACGAGAGACTGACGCTAGTACTAGTAAAGTCCTAGGACTATTGAATTCACTTACTCTGTGAGAGCCACTTAGTTTTGAAAACATTTGGGCAATTAATTACACAACTTGAATCAAGATGCCACTTAAGTTTCACGAAAACAAAGTTACTGTTAAAACCCCACCCACCAGCCTCAAAAGCAGTAAAAAAACACGCATGCTAAGATAAAGTTTAAAGTATATTTATATCCCTGACAAACATAATCTCCCACGAGACCCAACCCACCCCCACTCCCTAATCCCAACGAATGTCCGTGAAAAGTCCAAAAAACCCAACTCACAATTCCCACCCCCCAGAAGTCTTTAAAAAAGGGGCAAGGGACAGTCTCCTCCTACTGCTGGCTGCTGCTGTTGACTTTCCGGGCCAGGTCGGAATGCTCCTTGGGGAGGGTCTCGAGCAGGGTTTTCGTGTTGAGCAACTCCTGCTTGAGGTAGGAAACCCTCAGGGAAAGGCCGTGCATCCGTTTTTTGCAACTGCTGTGGGGGGCAGCTGATTTCTTTGCTGCTCGGCGGTGGCGGGTGGCTGTGGTACCCTGGCTCCGTACCGCTGAAGACCTGCTGCGCTGAGTGGGTGACCCAGGGAGCGCGGAGGAGGATGCAGCTGTGCCGGCAGATGTTGTTGTAGACTGCGTGTCCCCCTCCTCCTGGGCCACCAGCCGCCGATATTCAGCGACAGTGGCCTCCAGCCTCCGTTGCCGGGCCCGTCTAGCCAGCTCCTTCTGGGTTGGTTTGGAAGGAGCATCTATATGAAGAAAGAAAGACATAGTCTGTAACCAATGCTCTTTAAGATTAACACAAAATGATTCAGCAGAAAGTTGTGTCACAGTAGAACTAGCAACTTGCAAGTGCAGTACATAACTATTGTGGGCAGTATCTATCTAACTTCCCACTTCTTCACCCTTGCTCTAACATTAGTGGGAGTTTAAGGAATCAATTCTACGAGCACTTTTGACTGACTCCATTAGAGTCGACTATGACAGTACACCAGTCTTATTCTTCTTCTTCTCTCTTGTTTAGCAAAATTGGTACGTTAACTTCTGCAAGCCGGCATAATGCCAGCGCAGTCAACTTGCACCCGAGAAAAACAGACGCCCGCCATGATGAGTGAGACAGTTTTGCGTTACTGTACAAGTCCAGTACATGCAGGTGGTGATACTCTTACTTTTCTATTACGGGTGGCACTGAGAATACTCTGTTACAAGGGCTACTGCTTAATTAATTTAACTTTCACCCTACAGTGCCAATGAATACTAGAAAAGGAAAATGAAGAAGATAAATAATCTGATTATCTATCACTGCACATGGTATGTATTTGCTTACATATGGGATGACTTTAGGTGCTTTGCTTTTTATTGAGTGAACAGTGATACATCCACACATGAATGACCGAGTTCTACTAAACTTATTAACAGAGGTAGTGAGTGGCCATCGTAATAGCCGGATATATGCTGTGCTTGCAATACAAACTACTGCTACAATTCATGGTAGTATTCGGACAAAATTACAACTTCTTTCCTTTGCCTTTCCTACACATGGACGGACATGCGGGTGCGGTGTTACATGCTCTTCAAAGTAACACTTAGTTCATCCAGTGACCGTCTACTCTCTCTAGATACACATATGCTATCTAAGAGTCAGATAGTACCATGATCCAGGCATCCATCCATTCAAACAATGGGGCAGATTAGGAATGCGGATTTCCCGCATCCTCCGGGCCGGCGGAATCCACCGCCGGACCGGAAGATGTGGGAAATCCGCAGCGGACTGAAAAAGACCCCGGCCAGATTAGGATGGCAGGGGGATCGTTTTTCAGTCTGCAGCTTTTCCGCCGCAGTCGCCTCCGGTCCGCAGCAGAAAAGCACTAACATAGCTGGCGGTGTCTATCAAACACCGCCAGCCATATTAGGATGTCTGGAGGAAGATGCCTTTACACGGCGGCATTTCCGCCGTGCAAAGGCATACAGATTTTTGTTTGGGGGCCTGTTGCAGGCCCCCAGGGGTGAAGGGGGGTGGAGGGTGCACATTGGGGGTACCTATGGTACCCCCCTACATTTGCCTGCACAAATCGGCAGGCACCGCGCGGTGCCTGCCGCTTTGTGCATGCAAATGCACAACTTACATTTTTATCATTGCGGCGGGTGCTGCTTCAAGCAGCAACCGCCGCAATGATAAAAATACAGGATGTGACCGCCAGGGTTGCGGTCTCAACCTAATTACCACGGAGGGACCGCCGCTGCCCCTGCGGACGGTCCCTCCTACTCTATGGTGGCGGACAGACTCAGGTCTGTCCGCCATCATAATAGGCCCCTAAATGTCAATCATTCTCCTTCATGTCTCTCATCTGTACAAACCTTACGTTTTCTCATGGGGAGCAGCACACTATGCAGTCTGCAATCTCAATAAGTAAGGAATATAAGAGCTTACCACTGCCCGCCACTACCGTGGCAACCCGCACAGCAGTTTGGTCCGGCGCTTCCACAGCCTCCTCCCCAGAGCTTTCCTCCTTCACCTCCGCGCTGGGCCCAGCACCAGATGTTCCACCTACAAAGTACATTTAAGAATGTTAGATGTCATAGACATACACCACTCACTAGTATTTTGTCTAGGAATGAAGAAATGTGAATACAGAAACCAATCTAATAATTTGTGACTGTCTACTCTAAAGTAAAAATGTCCCTTTTTCCAGGGAAGGGTGTGTCTTGCTGCACTTTTTGGCACAACTGATGAATGCTTGCTTTTTAACACGGACCATTTTTCTCATAACAGACAGAAGCTTCACTTCTAAGAACAAATCATCATAACTAGGACGAAGGGACCAATGATTCAGCACTAAAAAAAAAAATGAAAGTTCAAACCAGGTGAGGGCTCGGCTCGCCCACAATAAATGTGTGAAATAAAAAATCACTATAAGCACTTTTCCATTTTTAATCAACCATTTATGTTTTATGACAAGCTTGATTTTAATAAATATTTTTACTTTTAAAAAAGCTTTAAAACTTAAATAGATTCTGTGGTTTTTGGTCATGAGTGAATGAGCAAAAGGTTTTGCAATTTGCAAGCATGAGTCCGTGCCTCTGACACTTCTGTAGGGGCAGATTTACAAGCCCCTTGCGGCTCTTTTGCTCCATTGTTGCGTGACTTTTGTGACGCAGCGGCAGAACAAAAGAGGCGCCATGGTGCGGCGCATATTAACAACGTGGCGCATATGGGACTGGAGATGCATCACGTTGTAAAGCCCTTCGTCATCAGGGGGCGTTCCGGCGCAAGGGAGGGCGTTCCTGTGCAGGAACGCATCCTAAAAGTGGCTGAGGGAAATCTACAAGATTTCAATCAGTCACTTTTAGGACAATGATGCGTGACTCAAACCGTGCGCCTGCTTGAAGCAGACGTACGGCTTGATGCAGCATTAGGGAGATAGGGCACCCCAGAGTATTGCTGGATCTGCGCCATCGTTGCGATGCAACTCCAGCAATGCGCCGCCTTTACGGCACAGATGTGTAATGCTTCGGTGACGTTTTGGGCCCATGGTGCGCCGCATTGTAAATACGGCGCTCCATGGGTGGTGGTGGCGTGGCGCACAATTACTGGCGCATCCCCGCTACTTTGCAGGGATGCGCCGGTAATTACAAATCTGACCCTTAGTGTCTAGCATTATGCAGTTCTTTAAACTACACTCATACATAATTTCTCAGGCCAATGAAATGAACACAAAATCGAAAACAAATAAGCATAGTAGCAACGCTACTGAGAAGGAGAGGAGTGCACCTGAAATGCACAGAAGATTTTGAAATATAATTTACCTACAATATAATCAGCAGCAATATTGCTCTTGGTAAAAAACAAAAATTTGCAATATAATAACACACAGAGCAGGAGAAAACAGAGTAGTGAAGAAATAGCTACTACTACTCACCAAGCCCGGGGATCTCAAGGCCGAGCACGTCGATTAAGTTGCTTTCCTGGTCCAGGAGATCCGTCCAACGGTGGGTGGCCTGGTTTTAGGTGCGCGGGACCCGAGAGTGTTGGTACATGGCCCGGCACACCTTCTCCCACCGCTTCCGGCGCACCCGGATCCTGTACCCGCTAGCGATCTTGCCGCCTGCCATGATAGTCCTGGGGAGGCGGCGCTGAACATAAAAAACTAGTGCGGCCACCTCCTCCGCGCTGAAGATCTCCCGGGCTGGGACCTGCTCCCCCCTCAAATGCCCGCACGGGAGCCGGGCACGGGGTGCGGGACTCTTCCCCTTCTCAGGATGCTTCCGGGCTCCGTTTACCATGGTCTGGGCAGAAAAAAAGGTACATAATAAAGAAGAAATAGAATAGTGAAGAAGAAAAGAGAAGAGTTTAAAAAAGTAGTTTAAAATTAACCAAAAGTAGCAGAAAACACAAAAATATAGAGCTAGAAAAATAGAGGGATAGATAATAAGTAAAATAGATTAAAAAAACTTCAAACAAGCAAAGGATGGCAGAGATTCAGAGAGGATACAGAAAGCATGCCCAGAACCATAGCATTGAATAAGAAACAAGATGGCCGTGCCCGTTCACGACCGCGTGGGTAAGTTTGCGTGAGATTTTCCTCGCGATCACACGCGAACATGTACTAGCGAGCCGCACACTTTGCGAAATTACACATCGCGCCCGGAAACGGAAATACGTCATGCAAACAAGGTGGCCGCGCCCGTCAACGACCGTGAGGGTAACTTCACGCCGTTGCGCTACAAGCGGCTTGCTAAAACGCACAAAACCTTGCGAACTAACACGCCGCAAAAAAACAAATCGTATATTCGCACAAATTCGCGGCTTCCGAATTCGATCTCGCGCAAATTCGCGCCCCGCGAATCCCGCGAAATTGCAGAAAAATGAGTTTTGCAAAACTGAAAGCACTCAGCAGGTGCAAAAGTTCAAACTCATCATTAGTAACCATTCCCTGTAGTGCTTCCTGAGGGGCCCCTCCAGAGTTCAGTTGCCTACTTGCAACTATTCTATGACCCTGCTCTGACCCTCACAGCAGGCTCATAGAATAACTACAAGTAGGCCACAAAGGTCCTGTGAAAAAAAATTGCACTGCAACAGAAAGCAAATTACAGATAAGGAAGCAGGTGCCAGACTGGAAGTTTAAATTCAGTGACACATTAATCAACCCCAAATTAATTCATGTCAGTTGAAGCAGGGCAGGTGTGCTTGCTTTTCACCCCCATAATCTACAGTGATGAACCAGAGGGTGGCAGTGATGTACCAGAGGGTGGCATGGGTGAACCAGAGGGTGGCAGGGGTGAAACAGAGGGTGCTGTGAACCTGTGATGATGAACCAGATGTAGAAACAACATAGTCGCGGCTGTTGCGAGCCGACAAGTAAGTTCGCAATTGCAAACTGGTACAAAACCCTTGCGAACTGGCAGAAACCCTTGCGAACACAAAAAAAATTAAAAATCCGCAAATTTGCGAGAGTTCGCGGATTTTGCGGATCGCGAATTCAAAAATATGCAAATTCGCAAACCGAGAATTCGCAAAATTTGCCCATGCTTAGTACGCACCAATACCCCATGATTACAGTGCCAGATGCACCGGACGATGATGAAGAAGATGAAGCAGGTGGACCACACCCCACTGCAGCTGCAGCAGGAATAGCACTATCATTGTCAAATTCTTCACATGAGCATGTCACATTGTGACAGTCCTTAGCAATCATAGGACAGTAAAAAAAGACCAAAGGCACATAATGTGCTAATAAATTAATTATACCACACATTCCCTGAGTGCATGTCACTTCTCTGTACAAGCACTTTACTCTGGCAAGTGTAAGTGCAGCATGTAGTGCTAGCAATCTCAGAAATTGACAATAGATGGTGGGTGTGTCACCTCTGTACAGAGAGGCTGTTTAGGGTGTCATATATTCAAAATGCCCTTTCTGTGTGTCAAGGATAGTACGGAATTCCACGCATCAGCGTTTCACATGTGTCCGAAATTATTAGACATAGGCTGTCATTTGTGACCCACAATTGACAGCAGGGCTTCTTTTGCAAATCAGTCTTGACCCTGTGCCTCATGGGAACAGTCCAGCCTGAACTGCCAATCCATGTCTTTCCTGGACCGGAATCAAGCATCCTAGGACCGGTTTCCGGCTATCAGCCGTCTTCAGCCAGGATAGCTTTACTCCAGTAGCTTAGTTAACAAGGGAAAAGAACGGTGATGGATTAAAAACCAGATCTGTTGACTGGGTGTGAGTGTTTGATTGGTTCAGATGCTCCATCCATCACCACCCCCTTTTCTACCGCTTTGTTCGCCAAAAGTTGGCAGGGTATGCTCAGACGTGAGTCCCTTGCTCACTTTGCCACTGATTTCAAGCAAGCCGGGCTGAAGACGGCTGAAATGCCAGAAACCGGTCCTCGGAAGCTTGTTTCCAATCCAGGGAACGCATGGCTTGGCAGTTCGGGTTGGACTGTTCCCATGAGGCACAGGGTCAGACTGATTTGCTTATGGCCATGTCTGAACTGGGGGGGCAGAGTGGGCTAAAGAACGGTGATGGATTAAAACCAGATCTGTTGACTGGGTGTGAGTGTTTGATTGGTTCAGATGCTCCGTCCATCACCACCCCCTTTTGTACCGCTTTGTTCGCCATAAGTTGGCAGGGTATGCTCAGACGTGAGTCCCTTGCTCACTTTGCCACTGGATTCAAGCAAGCTGGGCTGAAGACAGCTGAAATGCCACAAACCGGTCCTCGGAAGCTTGTTTCCGGTCCAGGGAAGGCATGGCTTGGCAGTTCGGACTGGACTGTTCCCATGAGGCATAGGATCAGACTGATTTGCATATGGCCATGTCCGAACTGGGGTGGCAGAGTGGGCTACAGAACGGTGATGGATTAAACCCAGATCTGCTGACTGGGTGTGAGTGTTTGATTGGTTCAGATGCTCGTTCCATCACCTCCTCCTTTTGTACCGCTTTGTTCGCCATAAGTTGGCAGGGTATGCTCAGACGTGAGTCCCTTGCTCACTTTGCCACTGGATTCAAGCAAGCTGGGCTGAAGACAGCTGAAATGCCACAAACAGGTCCTCGGAAACTTGTTTCCGGTCCAGGGAAGGCATGGCTTGGCAGTTCGGGCTGGACTGTTCCCATGAGGCACTGGGTCAGACTGATTTGCATATGGCCATGTCTTAACTGGGGTGGCAGAGTGGGCTAAAGAACGGTGATGGATTAAACCCAGATCTGTCGGCTGGGTTTGAGTGTTTGATTGGTTCAGATGCTCCGTCCATCACCACCCCCTTTTGTACCACTTTGTTCGTCATAAGTTGGCAGGGTATGCTCAGACGTGAGTCCCTTGCTCACTTTGCCACTGGATTCAAGCAAGCCAGGCTGAAGACGGCTGAAATGCCAGAAACCGGTCCTTGGAAGCTTGTTTCCGGTCCAGGGAAGGCATGGCCTGGCAGTTCGGGCTGGACTGTTCCCATGAGGCACAGGGTCAGACTGATTTGCATATGGCCATGTCTGAACTGGGGTGGCAGAGTGGGCTAAAGAACTGTGTTGGATTAAACCCAGATCTGTTGACTGGGAGTGAGTGTTTGATTGGTTTAGATTCTCCCTCCATCACCACCCCCTTTTGTACCTCTTTGTTCGCCAGAAGTTGGCAGGGTATGCTCAGACGTGAGTCCCTCGCTCACTTTGCCACTGGATTCAAGTAAGCCGTGCTGAAGACGGCTGAAATGTCAAAGTCCGGTCCTCGGAAGCTTGTTTCCGGTCCAGGGAAGGCATGGCTTGGCAGTTCGGGCTGGACTGTTCCCATGAGGCACAGGGTCAGACTGATTTGCATATGGCCATGTCTGAACTGGGGTGGCAGAGTGGGCTAAAGAACGGTGATGGATTAAACCCAGATCTGTTGACTGGGTGTGAGTGTTTGATTGGTTCAGATGCTCCGTCCATCACCACCCCCTTTTGTACTGCTTTGTTCGCCATAAGTTGGCAAGGTATGCTTAGACGTGAATCCCTTGCTCACTTTGCCACTGGATTCAAGCAAGCCGGGCTGAAGACGGCTGAAATGCCAGAAACCGGTCCTCGGAGGCTTGTTTTCTTATCCCTTTCAGGCGGTGTGCCTTTGACTTCTGTGCTACTACAGTGCTGAAATGTTGCGGACTTGGGTAAATTGGGATCTTGGTTGAGTTGTGACTCTTGGGCATGGTTTTTCCGCAGATGTGTTGTTGACGTCAGGGGTTGTTTGTGCACATGGATGTGCCAGAGTGTGACCTGCTCCTTTCTGGATATGGTCCACACTCAGCCACTTCAGTGTTGTGGCGTGCATAATGTCATGATGATTGGATTGCAGCCATGCTAATCGTCATGTAGTGTCACTTGCATTGTCAGTGTGGCTCACAAATACGCATATTTGCTGGGTTTCGCATGTGTTGGTGGTGAGATTGGTTCTGTGTTGGGTGGTACCCCTTTGGGCACTTGGTGGATGGGGGCCTACTTGGTGTATGTATGTGTGCTGCAGTGTGGCATAGGGATCAGGGACATGATCCAGAGTCATTGTGGGTGTGCAGTGTGCTCTACTAAATTGTACATGTGTGCCATTGTGCCCATCTCCCCCGTCCCCCCTGTCCCTGGTTGGCACTCACCCTGTTGATGCTGTTTCAGGTCATGTTGAGCAGTTTCTGGATCTCCGACTCCTGGCACTGTCTCCAACTGATGACTGTGGCCACGATTTTCTCCATGTGTTCCAGCTCCAGGTGTGCCCCTGGACCCCCACCTCCATCTGTGTTGCTGCTTTCATTTTGGCATCGAGATTGTTTTTGGTTTTGCCCTTCACATCATTCCAGTGCCTCTTGATCTTGTCCTGCAACTGCATTCACATGGTCCAAGATGCTCTACGATATTTATGTCTTTGTTCCCAATGACACGTTGGAGGTGACGAACAGTTGTTGGTAGTGTTCTATCACCTCCGTAACAATAGTTCTGTTTTCTTGCGGACTGAACTGCGTCTATCTCTTCTCCTTGGCCTTCCCTGACCCAGAGGTTCCTTGGTGGTCATCTGTGGGGCTTGTGGGGTTTGTGTTGTCTGCACTCGGTCTAGGTGCGTCCATGGTGCTGTGCAGTAAACAAAATGTATAACTTTTTTGTCTCTGCTTTTATAATGCATTTTCCTGCATGACGTGTGGGAATTGCAGGCCTGTCGATGGTTATCGCTGATTTTTGTATCGCGACTTGGGACATTGCAGCTTTTTCCGCGTTCGGGTTTTGCATTTTTTAGGTGTCGGGTTAATTTTAACCGCATGCGCGCTAGCGGAATTCCGCTCGCACGCTGGGTTTTTAAGAAACGCACTTTACGTGACGAGCTGGGCTCGTCACCAGCGTGCGAGGAGGCTACGCCATGACGAGCCCAGCTCGTCATCAGCGTCGAAGGGGTTAACGCAGTCATTTGAGGTGTTATCGTGAGACTATAGCATGGTACCGCCGTGTTGAGAATGCAACGTTAACACAGCGTTATATTCCCGCGATAGACTGCGATGTGAAAAGTTACATTAAGCTAATTTTGCGATAATCATCACACATTCTTGAGAATATCCCCCTTTATTGCCTAATTCTGGGAAAAATGCCATCAGGTTTAATTCAAATTGTAACTGGTTCTGCACCTTTTATCAGTTCTATCTCTTTACTAGAGATATCCCACATTTCTTCTTTGACAGCATGTCTTAAATCCAGGAGGATGTCTTTTTTTAAAGCTGGAAACAATTGAACCCTTAAATCTTGTGATTTGATTTTGAAAACTGGACCGTAATATCATTTTCAATTGCAACACCATCCGGTGGGCAGTAAATCACACAATTCATTTTGCACAACAATTCTCTGCCCAACAAGTTTTACAGGACTTAAAACACACAAAATAAACTGATGTTTAGTCTCCATGTGTCCTATTTTAATTTGGAAATCTGCTGTAATCTGATCCCCGCAACTTAGACTTCTCTTCCAGAGAAGGGTAGGTTTGGAACTTCCACAGAATGAACTGTAGAACTGGTAGCATCTGTATCAATCACAAATAAAAGGGGAGTCCATTGACCTCACCATCAGTCTATGGGCCACTATGGTCTACCTCTAAGACTGCTCCAAGTATCCTATCTTCCTCCATTCTCAGGCACCATCATTGTGAACTAATCAGAATCTGTAGATTCTGTAGGTACCCTGGACTGTATTGCATTTTATGTTTGATGTCTTGCTGCTCCACTTGGGCTAAACCCATTACATGTGTGATGGTTTCTACTCATGCACACTCTGCCCATCCATCAATTTGGTTGAAACCATGGACAATGTATTTGTCTGCATCTGATGAAAAAACTCATTCTGGATTCTATCTGGAGTTTGCCTCAGTGCTCATTTGCAATGCCCAATTGTACCACCTAGATGACAAGCAGTGCCCCACTTCAACATTTCAACTTTTCTATTCATTCTGAATTATTCATGATTCCATCTCCACCGCCTTACATTTAAATTGGCCCATTTTCCATTCTTTCACTCTGCATTTGATTAATTCATTTCACTCCAGCATTGTTCAGATTGAACATAACCCATGTCTGAATCCATCAACTAATTTTGGGCATAAATCTCAAACTGTTTTGACTGGGCAACCATCAGTCTCTCCTTGATTCTTTTCTATTTACCATCAAACAAAACACTACTCTATTTAGCAAGCATCAAGATCTCATCTGTACTCTTTGTTTGCTAACACATTTAACTTTTTGTATGTGACTACTTTATTCTGGACGTAAACCCATAACAAAAGCAGAAACCAAACCATGGACACCATCTTTCTTGGGATCATTAACTTTTCTGTGCCTCCTGCAAGAGCCTTTCATAATACACATGTACCAAATCTTTTGGTTCCTGTGAAGTTCTCATAATCATTGCTCAATATCATTTCCATGGACATTCTTTTTCAAATGTTCCATTGCCTGTTGATAATTATTAGCTATCTCCTCAGAAGGAGCATTAATAAAAGCAACTCTAGCTTGTTCTTATGCAGGCGAAGTAATATTCAGACCACGAGTGCCTAGGATTTACAATCTCAAATAATACATTCAAATCAGTCAACAGCATCTATGCAATCATCATCAACCAATGAAACTCCTTGTACCTCCTTTCAGACTTTCCTCTCAATTTTTGAAAATTTGTAGTGAAATCAAAAACATCTGTTCTTGTCAAATTTTCCCACATGTACTTCTCTTAATGGAAAGTCCGAAATCGTTCCCGATCCCACTAACAAATAACTAGTTGATACGTCATCTCACTTTCTGATTCTTTAACCATCTTTGCATGTGGTTCATTTGCACATCTAGCTGCTTCTTTGATCAAGTATCTCATTTCATCAATAATGTACGACAATAGTCAATTTAAATCAAATGTCCCTGTAACATTGTTCTAAATTTAAGTTAAACAAAGTCCAACATTAGTAGGTCTCTCTTTTGCAGTCTCTTCAACCATGACTGTAGTAAAAGGTGGATAGATTTGAATTTGAGAAACAACTGGCGTATCTCTGCATGTATTTGTCAATGATGTCATTGCAATTTCAGATGTGGCACTTGCTGTTATGCTAACAACTACAGCTGTAGATGGGCTCTGTATCTGTACTGCAACAGCATCTCCTCTAGCAGAACAGGTACTAGTTCTCTGTGCCCTCAGTGTATGGAGCAGTTTTGGAATTCAAACAATTAGTTAAAAAAAATCATCTTCCGTATCAGTATCTTGATCCTGTTCTTTTCCCTCCTAAGTTTTTTCTGTCAACAGCTTCTTTAATAATTGCAGGGAAAACTCTAACACCCCAATCAATATTGATCATCATATCCTCCCTTCAGCACTTCCACTTGTTCTCTATCCACTGTCTAAACAAACCCTTCACTTGCTTGGTCATTTTCTGGGGTTCCTTCTCTGTGGCCATTTGATCCCATTTGTATAATGCTTCAAACTGTATAGGTTCATGTTAGACCTGGCTTTTTCAGCAGGTTTATCCCCAGACTTTTTGCTTTTTGGCCTCCTGTTTCTGACCTGTTTTTGTTGGTTTACCACTGCTGATCAGTGCTAAAGTGTGTATGCTCTACCTGTAAATTGTTGTTATGGATTGGTGTTTCAATAACTTGCTATTTGATTTACTAGTCAGTCCTTAGTACAGCCCACCGTGTGTGCCCAGGTCCTGTAAATCAAATGCTGCTAGTGGGCTGCCGCACTGATTGTGCCACCCACATAAGCAGCCGGTAAATGTGACTCTCGCATGCCTCTACAGAGCCTGTGTGCAGTCTTGAACTGCCTTGTGGACATGGCAAGTGTACCAATTTGCCAGGCCCTAACCCTCCCTTTTCTTACATGTTAGTTACTGCTAAGGTAGGCCCAAGGTACCCCTGTGGGCAGGGTGCAGTATATGTGAATAATACGACATGCCCTGGTGTGTATGGTATGTCCTGATAGTGAGTTACTGCCAATTTTATTTTTCACTGTTGGAAGGATACCTGTTCCCATAGGATAGAATCAGGAGTTTGTTTATAACATCTTATACGCATAACTACCCCTGGGAACAAGATAGGAAAATAAAGTTTAGTATGCCTGAACTCTGAATGTTGAAATGTTTCTTTTAGTGAGGGTGATTTTTACATTCTGTGTTTGAAAATATCGCTTTTAGAAAGTAGGTATTTTCTTGCTTAGCAATCCAGGGGGCCTCTGCTAGGTTTGTGGATTGCATGTCTGTCTTTTAGATGACAGCGGGTGAGGGGGAGCAGTGGCTCCAGAGAGCTTGATGAGTCAGGGCTGGGCTGAATAGACCTGGGTTGCATTTAGAGTGGGGAAGGAGATTTCCTTTCACCTGAATGGGCCTGGTCTGTCAAGGACAATGCTGTTTCTACCTCCTGCCGGGAAGCTGAAACAGAGAGGACAGAACCGGTTTTGACCAAGCACAGGGCTTCTCTGTCACCAGAGAACATAGGATTTTTTAGTATAAATATTGGGGCTCAGACCCTTGAACTTTAGATCACTTCTGGGAAATCAAGAGGAACCTTTGCCAAGGAGAAGAGCCAGAAAAGCTGAGGAGGAATACTGCCCCTGTGCTGTTTTCTGGCAGGGGTTGGCCTGCAGTGGCTACTTGCTGCCAAGGAAAGGAGAAATGGACTTTGCTGTTTGCTCTGTCCCCATCGTGAGGAAGATCTCCAAGGACTTGATACTGATCTTGCCTCCTGTTCTGAAGTCTCAGGAACACACAGACTTCACCACCAGCTTCCCTAAACTGCCTTGCTGGGAATTCTGACCTGCAAAATCAATGTAACATTGAGACGTGTAACACATTCTTACATGTTTTCAACGCATCGCTAAAGAAACCGTTGCACTCCGCATCGAGTGCAACGGTCTCCGAAATCCAAGATCACCACACCGATCATGACCCAAGGCCTGCTGTGCGGCTGCACGAATCCACGCACTGCCCCGGAACATCGCATCGAGGCACCAAGTCTGGCACATTGTTGGGGGACACAGTAAGAAACAAACATATCAACTCCCCACGCAGTAAGAAATCGACACATCAACTCCTCTCTGGTAAGGAACCGACGCATCAAGACTCCTGCACAGCAGTAAGGAACCAATGCAACACCTTCCCAGAGCAATGAAATGTTGCATCACCTTCCCTGAAAGTAGGCAACTGATGCATCACCTTCCCTGTGGCCCGTTTTGTTTGTTTGCGTGACGCCTCCAAGGTACATTGTGTGAAAAGTGTTGCATCTGCCATTTGCTTTGAACTGAACTATTTCTACCATCTGAAAGTCATATTTTTATTACTGTATTGTGGATTTTTGTCATTTGGTCTTGTTTTGGTTTAGATAAAGAGTAGTTATTTTTTTTATCTGGTGTGGTGTCCATTTGTAGTGTTTTCATTGTTGTACTGTATGTGTCACACATGGGTTACACACTGCCTCTGAGAAAAGCCTGTCTGCTCATGCCAAGCTACCAAGGGGTTGAGCAGGGGTTATTTTAGAAGTCTATCCCCCTTATTCTGACTAGAAGCAAGGGTCCCAATTTTGTCAAAGGTAGCTACCTCCGCCAACTAGAAACACCCATTTCTAGCAGTCCAGGTAATGGCTTCCTCACATTTCATATATTGTTTGTCTTAGGAAATCTAGTTTTCTAATGTAAAAGGTACTTCCAACCGAAACTATGAGTCTTTATCTGAAGTGGTATGGCCATAACATTCAGAAATCCAGGTACACCAATTGAAACCTATGACCATCATCAATATATATGCAGGCGTTTATTCAGTAGATAATTTCTGACCCTCAGTGGAAGGCACAACCGAAAACCCTGCATTTTTTTTCTCACAGCACCCATTATGTTTGCTCAAACTGATAAAAAAAAATCACACCAAACAAACTAGTGAACAGCGAACAATCTCTGCAGGGCTCTGTCAAAGTTCAACATATCCCAGTGATGCCCTTACAGCAACCAGCCAATGACAGTGTGGCTTTGCAGTGATGTTTCACCCATCCCCTTATGGCTTTCTGGCTGACTGACCAATCACAATGGGACTTCTCCGTGAATGAGAAAACAAATGTCAAAACCTTTCTCACTTACTTTTACATAGAACAACTGTTAGAACTGGGATTTCTGGTTGGCAAGGCTTATGCCAAAGCCAGGCAGAAACCACCATTCTAGTCAGGGCAAGGGAGTCACACGCCAAGATAACCCCTTGTTCACCCCCTTTGTAGCTTGGCACGAGCACACAGGCTTATCCCAGAGGCAATATGTAAAGCATATGCGCACGCACACAACAGCAACAACATCCTAGGCACACCACAAAAGGAACTCCACACAAGGTTATATAAACATAACTTTTGTATTGTCAAAACACATCAGATAGTAATCACACACTATACATTGTGCCAACTGGCACAGGCAATATTCACAAGGGATTATTTACACCAGGACAGGGCCACATGGGCCACTGTCAAAATCACCACTTAGTAGAACTAGCACTAAGAATAACTGAAACACCACATAACAATTATAGATCACAACCAGTAACCACTGTTAACAGGTAGGTACACACTACGCAATACTAAAAACCATAGGCCTAGATCACGCATGGACGCATAACCTCTCTAGTATAACATACTAGGCAAAGCAAACTTCTAAGCATAAGCACATTTAGTAGTATAGCATAAGCATAAAGGCAAAGCACATTACACATAATCACATTTTGGCCTAACCAGTAAACATACAGTAGGCAATCTCCCACTAGTCTAAACACATTAGACTCTCCCCCAAAGCATAACGCACATTTAGGGGCGTGATTCACAGTGAAGTAAAGTCTCACTAACATAAACCTACATAGGTAAAATAACCTCATAATCATAGTAACATCACATTGCCCAAAAATCACATTAGGCAATTACCATCATAAACATAGTAAAATCACATTGCGCAAAAATCACATTAGGGCCTTGCGCCCTACCCACATACCAGCCCCCTGGCCAACTGGCCATCCCAAGAAGGGGCTCAAATGCCCTGTGTCCAGAATGTCAGGACGCGCTGCCAATGCAACGCCAGTCCGGGGTGCACCACCGGCGCAAACCTAAACGTTGCAGCTGCCCACTACTTGCTGGGCAGCTGGGAACAGCAACAGGGTCTAAACGTTGCAGCTGGCACTAAGTGCTGCGCAGCTGTAGCAGGCCTGGCACCACTGCGCCATCTCTGTCCCACACAGGGACTCTCTCTTTCACATTGCGCCGAAACTGTGCAGCTGCCCACTACTTGCTGGGCAGCTGTAAACTCAAAATTGCAGTATGGGCTCTCACTAGCGCTGGAACACTGCGCCAAATGCTGGAGCCACACAGGCTCTCTCAACAAATAAAACGTGCCCTCAAACTGGAGCTCTCTGGCTCTAAAACTCATGGGCAGGGGAGGGAGCCACCTCGGCTCCTTAAGCAAACATGCCCCCAGATGTGGGTGCCATGGGGCTCAGGGACCATTATCAGAACGTTGGGGCGGCCCACTGCCATCCGGGGCCGCCCGGCATGTACCTTTGCCACTGAGGAGCTCACCAGCTCCTAAAATCATCATGCCCCATATTGTTGGAGTGGCCCTCTGCCATGTGGGGCCGCTCGGGCGATGCACTACATTGGAGAGTGAAGAGAAAGGCCCCCACACTGTCCCTACCTCAAGCCATCGCCCATCGGGATCGAACCTCGGGGTAACACCACGCACATAGCCCCTTCAACCTCAGGACTCAGCACTTTCTCCTGGTCTCCGCTCCGGAATCTGTTGGGGCAGCCCTCTGATGAGCGGGGCTGCCCTCAAGAGCAGCACTGGCTATGCCTCCCGCCCAGCCCTCACTCACCGGGGCTGACGGAGAACTCTCTGCTTCACCCGGGTCCCCTCCTGGGACCCGGGGCTTCCTGCCTTTCTCCGGGAGGCAGGATGGGCTCCCGTTCTCCCTTGTGATGCACACCCTGGGGCTCCGCACTCTCCGGTCCTGCCGCGGCGATACTCTCTTCTTCCCCCCGGGCCCGCTCCTGGGACCCGGGCTTCACCACCGGGACTTCCTCTTTTTGGCGGCGCGTGCAGGACTTCCTCTCCAAACCGGAAGTCCCACCTGCCGTCAGGCGAGTCTTTGCCTGGCTTCCTTTTCCACGGCCATCACGGCGGTGAGACTCGGGGGCAGAAACGAGGGGTGGGCACCCTCGACTTCGAATTCCCCACCATAGCGGAAATGCAGAGTAGGCACCCGCTCAACTGAACACACAAACCCACTGGCATAAGGGAAGCACAGCGCTGTAGTAAAAATAAAGCGCTCCTCGGAAACATTAACCCTTGGCAAAGACAGACCAAGGGGAACAGGGTTCCCGAAGTCCTGAGGCATCAAGGAAGTAGCACACCAGCTCCTAGTAAGAGAAAACCTCCAGCATCCAAGGGCAGGGTATCCATGGGCTGGGCAGGGCCCAGGGAGGCAAGCCTTCCCCTGGGCCCCAGCAGCAGCACGCTGTCAGGTTAAGCGCTCCGCAGGATCTGCTCGTAGTGATAAGCTCCACCTCCAGACCTCCCAAACACCTTGAATGTAAAAACACAAGGTATTCGAGCGATACGGTGAGGGAAAAACCCCAACATGGGAAAACCCAGGAAGGGAAAGGAAGGGACAGCAGGGAAAGGAAGCTGTAAAACAAATAGAACAGATTAGTACACTTCCTAAATCTACTCTCAGTAAGGTCTCACTAGAAGAGAATATCACCTGTGCTGTCTATGATTCATTCTCCAAACTACGGTACTCCCCCTTCCATCTTTTCCCTACATAACACAAGAAGCCCAATTAGCATTCATGGCTATAGCAACACACCAACTTATGTATATGCTATTCATGGACACAACATACCCCCAGAGTGAAAACCCTCATACTAATGTTATCAAATATGCCAATTGAGTCTTGGCCTGTAATTTAGCTTCCTAATATGTCACAGGAGGGGAACGTGAACAAAAAACAGTGCTATATGGAGCGGGATCCTAGTTCAAAGCAACTTGTGTAGATTGCGCCATCTACACACGCAGAATGCCTTTTTTCCAATCCTCCACAGTTCAAACAAAAGAAACCAAATACGGTGAGGTGTAGCTTACAAGCCACGACCGCCCACCTTGGCACTTGTAATCCAAATACAGATATTTAGACAACCGTCATATCTTCATGACGGCAATGCGGGGAATTCCCCCTGCATTCCGCCACTTGCCTCGGACGCCCCTTCGCTCCAGGAGCAAATGTGAACCAAAACAGATCCTCCCCAGCCAGGGACGAACCACAACAAAACACTGTTCCAAAGGGAACACAAGGAACGTTAGCAATGCCCCCACAAAACGAGCGCGCCGCGCTCCTCTAAATATACAGATGGGCAAGGTAATGTCTCATGTAACGATACCCAAGCAGTTTGCCAGACGCTGGAAATCTTCCTCACTGCAGGCTCTCCCTGGATGCATCCGGCGAAACGAGAGCAGCCGCTCCCGCCGAATAGAACAAATTACGAGCACCGCCAATTCAGCCTGCCTGCGCTAAATCCGATCGGCGGCAAAGGCTCATGGGAATGGTAGTGTCAGGCCCGTTCGCCCTGGGAACAGTAGTTTGGGCAGGTGCAAGGGCTAAACCCTGACAGTACGCCCTCCTCCCAAGCGCCTCCTAGGGCCAGGCTTGGCCAGGAACCTTCGATGGAAAGAAGCTATGGCTCTTGGCGTATGGACATTGCTCCAAGGCTCCCACGAGTCATCCTCCACTGAATATCCCTTCCAGGAGACCAAATACCATAGCACTCCCCCATGCATCTTGGAATCACGAATGGACCTCACTTCATACTCAGGTCCACCCTCGCATTCCACGGGCGGGGGTGCCCTCCTCTGAGACGTGAGAGCCCTCTTTAACAGCTGTACGTGAAACACGGGATGGATCCTCAATGTGCCAGGCAACCGAAGTTTGTATGCCACAGGGTTGATTTGTCTCACGATCGGGTATGGGCCAATAAAGCGCGGGTGGAACACGCTTCTTAGCTTAAAACGTATGTACCTGGTGGATAGCCACACCTTGTCTCCCACCTTAAACTGAGGGCCGGGAATCCTGTGCATATCCTCCCAACGTTTATACACCTCTTTGGCTTTCAACAAATGTTTCTGCACTTCCCTGTGTACTCTCCTCAAAGTGCCTATGCGTGCCATCACTGTGGGCTGGTTGCCTACTTCTGGTGGGAAAGTGATGGGCAATGTGCTGGCATCATACCCGTAATTGGCCTTGAAAGGAGACATACCAATAGAGCTATGTCAAGCATTACTGTACGCCAATTTAGCCATCCACAACAAGTCCACCCATGATTCATGTGCTTCCTTCGAATAACATCGCAAGTATTTTTTCAAGGTTTGATTCAGCCTTTCCGTCTGCCCATCGGTCTGGGGGTGAACGCTCGTCGAAAGAGCTGAATCAACACCTAAAGCCTTACACCACATTCTCCAGAAATGAGCAATGAATTGAGGCCCCCTATCAGACACAATCACCTGGGGAATGCCATGTAACCGTATGAGCTGAGAAGCCAGTAACTGGGCAGTCTGGCCTGCCGTGGGAAGATTCCTACAAGGAATAAAATGGCCCATCTTAGTCAGATTATCCACCACTACCAGGATAGCTGAATATCCCTGATCACAAGGCAAACCTGTTATAAAATCCAGGCTTATATTCTGCCACGGGCGAGCAGGAGTGGGCATGGGCACCAATTGACCTTTCTTTCTAGTATTTTCCCCTTTTGCTCTAGCACACTCTTCACAACACCTCACCCACTGAGTAGCGTCTTTAACCAATGGGTCCCACCAGAAAAACCTTCGAAGCAGACTCACTGTTTTAGTAACTCCTGGGTGACCAGCCACAGGCGCTACATGACACCATACAAATGCCTTCTTCTGTATCTCAACTGTGGGCAGGTACAAACAGTCACCTTGGGAAGGCAGCCCTTGTCTCACAGACCTTCCAGGTTTGATCTTAGCCCATCTTTCCCATGCCATCAATGACCTGGAGTACTTAATCTCATCCAAAAAGCTCTCCGCACGAACCACACACAACACCTTGGCTGCTGGAATTATGGCATGAGGGACCTCTTCCTGCTGCTCATCAGGCATTGCTTGTCTGGATAAAGCGTCTGCTTTCCTATTATCAATGCCAGGTCTAAAGGTCACTACGAAATTGTACTCAGCAAAGAAAAGCATCCAACGCATCAGTCTGTTGGCCCCACAGATGTGGAATTCATTACCGCTCCCTTTGCGGGGGGCATCTACTCTCCTTGATTTTAGAAGAGGTCTCAAAACCTGGCTGTTTTCCCAATAGGTCTGCCAGTAGCTCCGCTTTTCTTCTGTTTGCTTTTAACCTCTTTTATCTGTGTTGTGTTATTCTGAAATCTGTTCTCCTTACCTAAAGCGCCGGGACACTCTTTTTGAGTAACCGTTGCGCTATACAAAAGAATAAATAACATAACATAACATAACATAACGCATTTGTCTTTGCGTCAGATGCCTAGCCGAAGCCATGTACTGAAGGTTTCTGTGGTCGGTGTATACGGTCACAGCATGACGAACCCCCCACAGATATTGCCTCCACTCCTGAAAAGCACGTTTTATGGCCAACAGCTCTTTTTCTGCGATAGTGTAATTGTACTCAGCAGGGCTCAGGTTTTTAGACAAGTACGCTACAGGATGGAGTTGACCTGTCAGTGGATCTCTCTGAGACAATACAGCCCCTATCGCTTCCTCCGAAGCGTCGGCTTCCACCAAAAAGGGGTGTTCCAACACAGGATGTGACAACACAGGAGCCATAATAAACGTGTGCTTTAGGGTCTGGAACGCCTCATCAGCCTCTGTTGTCCATACGAATAGTACCCCTTTTCTCAACAACCTAGTTATTGGGACAGCCGTTTGCGAGAATTGTACTATAAAACGGCGGTAGTAATTGGCAAATCCAAAAAAACTCTGCACTTCCCGCACGTTCTTTGGAACCGGCCACTCCTGGACTGCCTGTACCTTCCGATCTGACATCTGCAGTCCTTTAGGGCTGAGGTTCACCCCCAAGAACTCCACCTCATGCACTCCGAACTCACATTTGCTCAACTTCACATACAGGCTATGTTCTCTCAGCTTCTCCAGAACCCTTTTCACCTGATCAGTATGACAGGATTCATCCTGGGAGTAAATCAGTATATCATCGATATACACTACCACAAAGTGATCCAGGTATTCCTTTAAAACATCGTTGATGAAAAATTGGAAAGCAGCTGGGGCATGACAAAGCCCAAAGGGCATCACCAAATATTCGTAGAGACCATATCGCGTCTTGAACGCCGTCTTCCATTCTTCCCCCTCACGCACCCTGACCAGATGAGAAGCCCCCCGTAAGTCCAAACGGGTATAGATCTTTGCTTCCCGCACCTGGTCAAGCACAACAGAGATGAGGGGGAGAGGATATCAGTTGCGTACGGTGTTTTTCTTCAAGACATGATAATCCACACAAGCCCACAAATCTCCATTGGCCTTCACAATGAAAAATAAAGGGGAAGCTGCAGGGGATCTGGAAGGACAGATAAACCCCAGACTGAGGTAGTGATCAATGTATTCCTTTAAGTGTGTAGTCTCCGGTACTGACAACACGTATACCCTGCAAGTAGGAATAGTAGCCTCTTCTATCAAGTCAAAACGACAGTCGTACTCCCTGTGAGGGGGAAGGGTTTCTGCTTTAACTTCACTGAACACATCTCTGTAGAGACTGTATTCTTCAGAGAGTCGTACATCTGTTTCCACTGCCGTAACTGCCAAATAAGGGGTGGACAAAACAGCCACGTGAGCAGAAGGGCCAGGCTCCATATGATCCTGGCAAAATTCAGACAAGAACTTGAAAGTCTTAGTTTTCCAGTTGACTACAGGATTATGATGACATAACCAGGGCATGCCTAAGATGACCTCATACTGTGGGGCTGCAATGATGTTCAAGGTTAAAAGCTCGGAGTGTATGTTCCCTAGCATAACCACCGACAGCCCTACCTCACTGGTCCTTTCCGTTATATGGCCTGATTTTAAAGGCTGACCATCTACCGCTAGGACTTCCTCAGGATTCTCTCTCGGAACTCTTGGTAAGGCAGGCGGGTAACCAGGCCATCATCAATGAAATTGCCTGTTGCACCGGAGTCCAACATAACCAACACTTGATGGAACTTGTGCTCACATTCAAGCGTCATTCCTATGACCAGGTGTGACTCGGTTTACCCTATCCCGATTGTGGATAGAGAGGTCAATTTCCATTCCTGTTCCCCTTCTGCCCCTGGTCTCTTGTTTTCAGACTGTTCCATCTCAGGCACTGTGGTTGAAACAGCTACTCTCTTGAATCTACTGACACTAGACGCATTGGGTTTGGAGGGGCATTCTCCAACGTAATGCCCCTTCTTCCCACAATACATGCACAAACCCTGTGTTCTTCTGGCTTCCCTCTCTGTCTTAGATAACGGGGCTCTGAGTGCTCCTATCTCCATTGGTTCCGAACTACTTTCTGCCCCTCCAGATGCCTTTTGAGAGGGACGGTCATAATGGAACGTTCCTCTCTCCCATCTTCTCCTGCTACCCCCTCTTTCTGTCATGCGACCATCTAGTCTTAATGCTAGGTTAATCATGTCCACGCATGTTTTGGGTTGGGGGTTAACTTGAGCCACCACATCCTTTAAGTCCTCCTTTAAACCCTGATAGAATGGTTTAAAGGAGGCCTCAGCCAACAACCTATTGAACGTAGTCAAATAAGTGATTAGGTCACTTTTCCCTTGCCTTAACTCGAGTAGTTCCTTGTCCGCACTTAAGGTAGTGGCCCTGCGATCAAAAACCTTCTCGAACTCCGCTCTGAAAGCACTCCAATCGGATAGGATGGGATCGTTGTTTTTCAGGCACAGCCCAATTTGCTGCATCTCCCACTAGATATGATATGGCGAAAGCCACTCTTGAATGATTATTAGGGAATGAAGCCGGTTTACAAGGAAAATGGAGTAAAATCTGAGTTAAAAAAACCTGTTTTACTAGGATCTCCTGATTACCTTTCCTGTGTAGCTAAAGGAATGGGAGGGGGCACTGTCACCTGCACAGTAGATGCAGGAGAGGCATTGAAGGGATTTCTAGACAACTTTTCCACTTTATCCCGTAAGGCAGTTGTCTCTGCTTTTGATGAGGCCAGCTCCTGCTGGACCAAGACCAAAGCATGTAACACATCCTCCATGGACGCCATTATCACTACAAACAAACCGGGCAGAGCGTAATTCTTGGGCTCGTAATTCTGTCAGGTTAAGCGCTCCGCAGGATCTGCTCGTAGTGATAAGCTCCACCTCCGGACCTCCCAAACACCTTGAATGTAAAAACACAAGGTATTCGAGCGATACGGTGAGGGAAAACCCCAACAGGGGAAAACCCAGGGAGGGAAAGGAAGGGACAGCAGGGAAAGGAAGCAGTAAAACAAATAGAACAGATTAGTACACTTCCTAAATCTACTCTCAGTAAGGTCTCACTAGAACAGAATATCACCTGTGCTGTCTATGATTCATTCTCCAAACGACGGTACTCCCCCTTCCATCTTTTCTCTACATAACACAAGAAGCACAATTAGCATTCATGGCTATAGCAACACACCAACCTATGTATATGCTATTCATGGACACAACATACCCCCAGAGTGAAAACCCTCGTACTAATGTTATCAAATATGTCAATTGAGTCTTGGCCTGTAATTTAGCTTCTTAATATGTCACAGGAGGGGAACGTGAACAAAAAACAGTGCTATATGGAGCGGGATCCTAGTTCAAAGCAACTTGTGTAGATTGCGCCATCTACACATGCAGAATGCCTTTTTTCCAATCCTCCAAAGTTCAAACGAAAGAAACCAAATACGGTGAGGTGTAGCTTACAAGCCATGACCGCCCGCCTTGGCACTTGTAATCTAAATACAGATATTTAGGCAACCGTCATATCTTCATGACGGCAATGCAGGAATTCCCCCTGCATTCCGCCACTTGCCTCGGACGCCCCTTCGCTCCAGGAGCAAATGTGAATCAAATCCGATCCTCCCCAGCCAGGGGCGAACCACAACAAAACACTGTTCCAAAGGGAACACCAGGAACGTTAGCAATGCTGAGGTTCCGTGGCAATTGTAAGTGGTGTTTTTGACTCGCACGAATATGGTCGAGTCTGGTATCTACGAACCGCAAATGACGAGTTTAGTATGTGTGCGCAGTTTCGCTGTGCTAACTTAAACCGTTCGTTTGCTACGTGGGTTTTTCGTCTGTACCCACGGGTTCCATCTTAGATACGGCATCCATTTTGTCTCTTGCCCTCAAGTAGCCAGCGAAGGGACGTTGTCCGCTTCGCGACCCTGGGACTCCCAAGATATTTGCTGAAGACACATGTCCTTTGTAAGTGTCTTTATGATGAGGGGGATGATACTGTAACGCAGATGGCCCTGCTCGCGGCTCATCTCGCCGTGCCGGTTATTGTCTCAGCCGTGCATCTCATTAGGCACGTCCCTTTGATGCCTGTAGCTCGTGTTTCCTGATACCCCCCTTTTACACCCTTTCCTATCTCCCCACTGTTTCCATTTTCCTCCACACCTGTTCTTGTTCCTTCTTCGATCTGTTTTATTGTTGAATGGAATGTACTAATGGTGGGAAGATGGTTTTTTTACAGTTGGGAACCGCCAAATGTTTCCGCACTTATGCTCCGGACCTGATGAGTATCAAAGTGACCAAAGCGACCCCTCTCGGGGATAATTGTGGGAACCGGGTTGTAAACCTTTGTCTGCTATGCAAACCTATGGGAGAATTGTGTATAAAAGGAGCGATCCACAGAACCAATTTGAAGCAGTCTCCCCGAACTACACTCGTTGTACTTCCTGTGACTTCTGTGTTTCCCTGCAGTAAATAAACCTTGAATCTTTGACGCCGAAGGAAGTGTCCCGTGTCTCTGTCATTTGTACGCCGGAGCAGGTTACCCACAAAGGTTTCAGGTGTTGTCCCCTGGCACCGCTGGGTCTTAAAGAACTCAGTCCTTCAGTTGGCGCCCAACGTGGGGCTGCATCAGTGGTACCGGTCCAAGCCCGACGATCGTGAGGAACTTCGTGTGAAATCTCCGAGGGAAGGTGCACTCCGCTTCATCGATCCTGTTGTCGAAACAAGTGGCCCGAAGACTTTTCCCGCGAAGATTCCCGCCTCCTGACGGCTGCGACGGACTGCTGCCCTGACTGTAGACCTGTTTTGGCGCCTGGCGTAGACCTTGGTAGAGCGAGACGATTGACGGGCCTTCCTGGTGACGCCATCGATCTTTGAGTTAAGTATTTGTGGGTCGCTCCCAGAGTTCTTGGTTGTGGTTGCTTAGTGGTTGCATGGTTCCATTGCATTTGTAGTTCTTGGTACTTTGTTGTGTTGTTTGACGACTGCAGCCGCCAAAAACCGAGGGTTTTTGCTTTTGCTGGGACTTGGTAAATCCCGTAACCCTTGAAGTTTGTGAAACTCGGCTAGTGTGCAAGATGCCTGGTCGCAGTACTTTGTTTAGTTGTTTCAGATGTTGTGGTACGGATTCCCGACTGGAGGACTCGTGTCCGATACCTCCGGTTGGAACTCCGACTTATGAACTGTACAGCAAACATGGGCTAGGCCCGATTACTTTTAATGATTATTGGATTCGCTATACTAAGAAGGACGGTGTCCTCAGTTGGCCCCCTCATGGTAGCTTTGAGACCCCGATCTTAGATAATTTAGAGGCTAAATTGTTTGAGAAAAAGTCAAGGCCGGCCATGTTTGATGCCTTTCGGTTGTGGCGTAAAGAAGCCCGACAGAAAGAGATCAGACAGACTAAACGTAATCAGAGAGATGGTGTTGCTACCATTGTAAAGAAAGCAGAGCAGTTTCAGCGTGATAAGGAGGTTAAGGAAAAGGAAGTGTTTGACAGGCTACAGCGTATGTCCATAGATAAGTGCTATCCTGTTTTGCTGAAGGAGTCGGATAAAAAGGACGAATCAGTTGAGGATCCCTTAATGTCTTATGTTATGAAGTCACCACCTCCGTACGTGCAGGGTACCGCAGCTCCTGTGGCTCCCCCTGTACCTATTCCTGTACATGCTCCTCAACCTGCACCCGTTCTTCCGATTGTTCCCCCTCCCTTGCCTATTGCTATTCCTACTGCTCCTCCGCTTCCACATACTCCTGCTCCCGCTACTGCTCCTGTATTACTTACTCCTGTTGCTTCTTCTGTGTCTACCTCTTCTCTTGTGAGTCCTTTGTCCTATACTTCTCCGTCTACTCGTAGCCGTACTCCTCCTGTTGCGGCTAGTTTTTTCCATTCTCTGGGTCCTGTTCTTGGGTCCGCTGGTTCTGATGGTCCTCAGAGACGTAGTCAGCTTCCAGGTAACAGGGAACGCGCTTCGCTATACAATATGGCGATGGGTTGGATGACGCATCCCCTTAGAAATCCACCACGTATTGTACTCGATACGTTTTGTCAATTCAATATACCAACACAAAGATATGTTTTTGAAGAAATGTGCAAGGTACTGCGTGATCAGATCTCGGCCGACGCACCTGACGAGGTGCTGACCGCTTTGTCTGATCTACAGCTTCAGTTCTCGAATGGACTGATAGTAGATACTAACGTTCGACGTGCTGTTGAACGGTTGCTATCTTTCCGTCCCGTTCCTATACCTCAAGCTTTGTTTGTTGAGGATGTTGAGAGGCAGTTAGATGCGTCCGGTCAGTTCCCCATGCGAGAAGTTCCACCAGTGTGGATGCCAGGTGATGCTGCTCAAATTCCACCCATCCTGCCACATTTTCAGAGAGTATGGATACATCTCCCATGGAAACGATCAGAAGTTTTACAGGTGAAGCAATCTTTGCCTGACCCTCGCAAGAATCCTGCTGGGTATTACAAAGAATTATCGCAGCTTGTAGACGCCACGATAATGAATCTTGCCGACATCGACATGCTGTTTGGCAATATTGTACCGCAACCGGTATGGGCTAAGATTCGGCATGAAGATCATGCGAACGAACTAGGTGGCGATTGGGCTGCCCTTACTGCGGCCGATACGCGACAAGTTGGCGGGGCTAAGCCTGAACAAATCATTACTGCTCTCCCTCAAAGAATAATTACGTTAATGAAAACACTTATGCCAGCTATGAGGGTGAATTGGGACAAATTGTCAGCTTGCAAACAGAAAAAGGACGAGAGTGTCTCTGATTTCTTTACGAGATTTGAGGAGGCATTCATCGATCACAGTGGTCAGGATATGAGCACTGAGGGTGGTCAGCGGTTGTTCGTAGACAAATTTGTTTCAAACTTATTGCCCGATTTGAGCAATAAATTGAAGAATTCAGAAAGTGCGTGGGCCGTTTCTACCTCAGCTCAGATATTGGCCACAGCACAATATTATGAGAATAGAGAGAAAGAGGAGAACGACCGTGCTGATAAAAAGACGAGAGAACTCAAAACTAAAGTGTTGTTACAGCAGGCCTATCCTCCGCGTTCGAATCAGACTGCTTCGCAACAAAATAGATCGCAGCCGCAATCGAACCGATCACAATCTCGTAATGACTCCTCTTCCCAAAGATCTTCATTGGGGTACAATCAATGTGCCTATTGTAGACAGGAGGGTCATTTGAAATTCAATTGTCCTGCTCTAAACGATCGCAATAGCGGTAATTCATCTAGAGGAGGTCGTGGTGGTTCTCAGCAGACATCACGCGGTAGAGGTCGTGGTGCTCAGAATGACCGTTCAGATAACTCATCAAATTCCGATAATTGTTTTGATCAACGTGGATCATCGCAAGGACGATCTGCGCAGTACAATGTAGACGATTATTACGTCGATCAGGGAACTGACGACAGTAATTATTAGGACAGCCATAGACAAGGAGAGGGAGTGGTATCAGTTCCGGTTGATCAGAGAGGGCCTTACGTCGCAGTTGCTACATCGGGCGTCATTGAGCCTTTTCTGTTGGACACTGGTGCAGCGAAAAGTTCCATAAAGCATTCGAAACTCCCTGGCGCACCTTTGTCTGGCTTAACAAATGTTTCCGTTGGATTCTCTGGCGCCCCCGTTAGCAATCCAGTTTCGCGCCCTCTGCCCCTTACAATTGGGCCTCGTACACTGCAAGCTCCGTTGATTTTGACCACGGGCTGTGGTGAAAATCTTTTGGGTCTGGATTTGCTTAAACGTTTGTATGCAACCCTGTATTGTTCCCCTGCGGGTGTAAAGCTTACGTTGGGAGAGAGGGTTGTCTCTCCTATGTACTTGTCTCTCGATAAGCTTCCATCGGAATTGAGTTCTCTTCCTGCATCTTTGTGGGCAACAGGTCCCAACGACGTGGGCCTGCTTGACATCTCCCCTTTCGTTGTTCAGTTGAAATCTAATGTGCGGTTGCCACGTATTCCCCAGTATCGTATCTCTCTTGATGGTGAACGAGCATTGTTAGCGATCATCTATGATTTGATCGAGAAAGACGTAATTGAAGAAACACGAGGAAACGTGTGCAACAGCCCTGTATTGCCCATTCTAAAACGTACTGATCCTTCGAAACCACCTGTTTATCGTTTTGTTATCGATTTACGGGAGGTAAATAAAATTGTGATTCCTCAGTTCCCCGTTGTGCCCGACATCACGGCACTACTGACTCTGATTCCAGCTTCTGCATCTTGGTTTTCGGTGATCGATTTGAAGAATGCGTTCTTCAGCATTCCCATTGCAGAGGAGAGTAGAGACCTTTTCGGTTTCTCTCTTGGTGGACGCAGCTTCCGGTTCAAACGCGCTCCTCAGGGCTACTGTGAAAGTCCATCGATTTACAGTCAAGCCTTGAAGGGTCAACTGGATGCGTTTTCATTGCCGGCTGGTGCGGCCTTAATCCAATATGTCGACGACTTATTGGTGGCTGCAGATACTCAGGACATTTGCAAAATTGCTACGGTGTCGCTGCTGCAACACCTCTGCGAGTTACATCACAAGGTGTCACCTTCTAAACTCCAATATTGTTGTCAAGAAGTAACCTACTTAGGTCACTTATTGTCAAAGGAGGGAAGGCGGTTGACCCCAGAGAGAATTGCAGCAATTGCGCGAATGGCTGTGCCAACAACCCAAAGAGATGTGCGTGCCTTTCTAGGTATCACGTCGTATTGCAGGCAATGGATTCCAAATTTTTCATTGCTAGCGAAACCATTGGTAGCTCTTACGTGCAAGGATGTTTCAACTCCTTTACCATGGACGGAAGAATGTCAGAAAAGTTTTTCTGAATTACGTGATTCATTGTGTTCGGCTCCTGTGTTAGGTACCCCTGACTATAGCAAGCCGTTCACATTATATGTTCACGAGAGGGAAGGTTGTGCTTTGAGTGTCTTAACGCAACCTTTTGGTGGTAAGCAACGTCCATGTGCGTATTTTTCCTCGACCTTGGACCCGGTAGCTAGAGCATTGCCGAGTTGTTTGAGAGCAACAGCGGCAGCTGCGGTGTCCATCCGACAATCAGCAGGATTGGTCATGGATAATATGCTTACGGTGATGGTTCCGCATGCAGTCGACACTCTTTTAAATCGTACGAAAACCCAGCACTTGACGAGTGCGAGATTGTCTGGGTACGAGCTGACGCTGCTGGCAAGCCACATTCAGATAAAACGTTGCAATGTTCTGAATCCGGCGACTTTGTTACCAATTAGCTCAGAGTCAGATGAAATAACAGAACACGACTGTTATTTGAGAACGGAAGAGGAAACAAAAGGTCGAGTGGACCTTAAAAACACTCCTTTGGAAGACCCAGATGGAACGCTGTATGTGGATGGTTCATGTTTTAAATTACCGAATGGCGATGTGACTACTGCATATGCTGTTGTAACGTTGAATACTGTTGTTGAGACTGCAAGATTAAATCAGAATTCTGCCCAAGCTGCAGAATTGATCGCTCTCACTAGAGCATGTGTGTTAGCGAAAGGGAAACGTGTGAATGTGTTTACCGACAGCCAATATGCTTTTGGCGTCGCACATAGCTTTGGACGATTGTGGAGAGAGAGAGGTTTTCTGACATCGCATGGTACGAAGATTCAGCATGGCCAGCTCGTGAATGATCTTTTGGATGCACTTACATTGCCTAAGCAAGTAGCGATTGTTAAATGTAGTGCGCATCGTAAGGTGACGGATGATGTTGGTCGTGGTAATGCGTTTGCGGATGAGACTGCTAAGGAGACTGCCCGGAACCTTAGCACTCGAATGTATGTGACGAGTTCGGTTAGGTGGCCTACAGAATCGAGTATGTGTGAGGACACTATCGAGAGTGTGAAAGCAATTCAGAATGAGGCCACCGAGACTGAAAAGACGAAGTGGAAAGAAAGTACGGGAAAGTTGGACGTAAATGGTTGTTGGATTGATTTGTCGAAGCAGAAAAGATGGATGTTGCCTGATGCGTATGTGCTTGCTGTTGTGACAATGGCACATGGGTTAGCACATATTAGCGCGAAAGGTATTTGCAAGTTGTTGTCTCCTGTGTGGAAGAATGATGGTATCACGAAATGTGCTGAACGATTGGTTAAGAACTGTATGGTATGTATGTTGTACAATCCTGGTAAGGGAACCCCAACTCCTCCTGGTAGTTTTGCTCCCCCTTCATGTCCCTTTGAGGTGATCCAATTAGACTTCATCCATATGGAGCGATGCAATAACCTGAAATACGTTTTAGTTGTGGTTTGCGCATTCTCCCGATGGATCGAGGCCTATCCCCTCAAAGATAACACTGCTTTGTCAACTGCGAAAATACTACTGAAGGAATATTTTCCTCGGTACAAAATGCCTCGGATTGTGTGGTCGGATAACGGAAGCGAGTTTGTGGGGAGTGTGATGAAAAGTGTGTGTAAGGGCCTTGGAATTAATCAAAAATTCCATAGCGCCAATCATCCCCAGTCAGCTGGTTTGGTTGAAGGGTATAACGGCACCCTTAAACTGAAGTTAGCAAAGATTCAGGCTACGACTGGTCTCTCATGGCCTGACGCTTTACCTTTAGCATTATTGTCAACAAGGGCAACTGTACACTCCCGAGTAGGGCTCAGTCCCTATGAAATAGTGTTCGGTCGTCCTGCAAATGTTTGGGGGGTCCCTAGACCGGGTGTGTTCTGTGATCTTGAGTATCCAATGTTGATCGATTATCTTCATGACTTGACTGCTAAACTGAGGTTAATTCACCAACAGGTTTACGAAGCACTGCCGACGCAGACGGAGGGTCCAGGCCACCAGCTCCAGCCCGGAGATTGGGTGGTGACGCGAAATTTCTCGTGCAAGAAGAATTTGGAGCCAAGATTCACTGGACCCTACCAGGTCCTCCTTGCCACGAGAACTGCTGTTCGTCTAGAGGGGCGGAAAAACTGGGTGCATGCCACCCATACCAAAAAGGTCCCTATCCCGTTGCCGGCAGACTTGTGGGTGAGGAGAGGCATTGCATCACCTGAAACTGAAGGATTGCCGGCGTTTGTACCTTTCAGCGACGCACAACCTGTCGGAGAATCCTCAGTGCAGCAGAAAGACACTGTTGAACATTTGCCATCAAAAGACTCAAGACCAGAACATTCAACTGATCAACAGAACGCTGTCTCTTCAACGGATCCTTTGTTCGACGAGCAGACACGTCCTGGGAAAACACGATACTTTTTGCGATCCAGCACTAAAGACTAATAAAAGATCCTGTTTTGTCCCTTGACAATTGCACTATCCCGTTTTCCACGATCAGTTTGAACACTCGTATCATTGTAATTATTTTTGTATATATATATATTGAGTTTCGTTCCTCATATTTTTGCTTCCACAGCTGAGAGACACTTTGCATACACATAATTGTGAATAAAGGCCGTAGGGCCGCGCGTGTACTTCCTTCTGGTTAGTAGGTCTTGACGTTAGGTTAAAGACCGTCTTTTCCTGGGAACTCCTAGGGATTGACTACTGCTACACAGAACGAAGTGCGTCAAGAAACGTTGCGGACGGTCGTAGGGGATGGCATTTTCGAAGCTGATGGACTTGGAAGAAGCTCAGGCGCAAAGGTTCAAGTTGCAACAACTTAGTCGTACTAAATGTTTTATGTTCCAACTATTCGTATTGCTTTTGACTGTTTCTGCATTATTGGCGGGTGGGGTGTATTACATGATGTCTTGTTTCCTATCTCCTGCCATACCTACTCCTACCCCCGATCCTAAACCTACCACTGTTGCATCTCCCCATTCTTTTCACTTCTTACCCGAACACGAACAGGCTAGACGTGCAGAATTCCGCAACAATTCCTTTATTCAGCTCCTTCACCAGCACCAGTTAGTGGTTAACACTACTAATTGTTGGGTGTGTGGGTTGATGCCACATACTACGGATAAGGGAATTCCATATCTGGTGTTACCGTATAGTTCCCAAGGGTCCGCTCGAGCATTTCAAACAATGTTTCGAAGCGCACTAGATTCTCAACCCAATCGAGAGCCACGTTCTCCCTACCTTGGCCCTGGCTCGTACTATAAGCCTTTGTCTATAGCGATAGAAGACTTAGATAGAGATATCTATGAGCCGTCGCTCATTCCAGTGGAAGAGGTACAAGCCTATAGGGTCCTGAGTAAGGTCGAGTACAGTGCGCTCACGAGTGATAAACAGCTTAAAAGCTCGCCTCCGATATGGGTCGTACCCCACATTGGTAATTTTTGTCTCATGGGTCGTGGCCGAAGATCGAAAGCCCGACTTGGAGAGAGTGCTTGCACTGAAAATGACATGCTACCGATGACCTCGTCCCCTGTGTTTCTGGCTGCCAAGGGTACGTACTTTGTCTGCCATGATCGTGCGTATGCATGGTTGCCCTCCGACTTTGCCGGCGCATGCTTTATCGCAAACTTGTTGCCTCCGACGTTCACTGTAGATGCAGATTATCACAAGACTAGAGTTGTGAGAGGCGTAATTAGCGAAGAGGATACTGCCGGTCAAGAGGCAGGAGACTTTTTCAAGGGTTTCCTCCCGTTTTGGGGACCTATGGTTAATAGTAGGAACCTGAGACAGTTGACTCGAGTGGTAGAATCAACAGCTAATATTACTGCCAGTGCCCTTGGTAATATCACCACAGAACTTCAGGCGGATAGACTTATGACGTTACAAAACCGTATGGTTTTAGACGTGATCTTAGCAGATCGAGGTGGGGTATGTAAGGTGATCCATTCGAGCTGCTGTATTTTCATTCCTGATAACGCTCCGACTGTTTATCAAGCCATCTCAAAGTTGCATAAAATCTCTGAATCCATACACGTGGATGTAGGGGATTGGACGCTACTTGGGTGGTTTTGGGGCTTGATGTCGACTTGGGGTTGGAAGATTCTGACGATCATCGGAGTTGTTGTGGCATTCCTGTTCACGTGTTGCCTTTGTGTGCAGTGTGGTCCTGCCTTATGTGGCCTCTGTGCTACAACGTGTATGAGACAGCCGCCTGTTACCAATGGAACTCGGTTGGACAGAGCTATGTTACAGCAACATCTAGATGGTCTGATGAATATCGAGTATGATTCCGACTAGTGCTTGCCTACATGAGGGCAAAAGGAGCGTCTGAGGTTCCGTGGCAATTGTAAGTGGTGTTTTCGACTCGCACGAATATGGTCGAGTCTGGTATCTACGAACCGCAAATGACGAGTTTAGTAAGTGTGCGCAGTTTCGCTGTGCTAACTTAAACCGTTCGTTTGCTACGTGGGTTTTTCATCTGTACCCACGGGTTCCATCTTAGATACGGCATCCATTTTGTCTCTTGCCCTCAAGTAGCCAGCGAAGGGACGTTGTCCGCTTCGCGACCCTGGGACTCCCAAGATATTTGCGGAAGACACATGTCCTTTGTAAGTGTCTTTATGATGAGGGGGATGATACTGTAACGCAGATGGCCCTGCTCGAGGCTCATCTCGCCGTGCCGGTTATTGTCTCAGCCGTGCATCTCATTAGGCACGTCCCTTTGATGCCTGTAGCTCGTGTTTCCTGATACCCCCCTTTTACACCCTTTCCTATCTCCCCACTGTTTCCATTTTCCTCCACACCTGTTCTTGTTCCTTCTTCGATCTGTTTTATTGTTGAATGGAATGTACTAATGGTGGGAAGATGGGTTTTTTACAGTTGGGAACCGCCAAATGTTTCCGCACTTATGCTCCGGACCTGATGAGTATCAAAGTGACCAAAGCGACCCCTCTCGGGGATAATTGTGGGAACCGGGTTGTAAACCTTTGTCTGCTATGCAAACCTATGGGAGAATTGTGTATAAAAGGAGCGATCCACAGAACCAATTTGAAGCAGTCTCCCCGAACTACACTCGTTGTACTTCCTGTGACTTCTGTGTTTCCCTGCAGTAAATAAACCTTGAATCTTTGACGCCGAAGGAAGTGTCCCGTGTCTCTGTCATTTGTACGCCGGAGCAGGTTACCCACGAAGGTTTCAGGTGTTGTCCCCTGGCACCGCTGGGTCTTAAAGAACCCAGTCCTTCAATGCCCCTACAACACGAGCGCGCCGCGTTCCTCTAAATATACAGATGGGCAAGGTAATGTCTCATGTAACGATACCCAAGCAGTTTGCCAGACGCTGGAAATCTTCCTCACTGCAGGCTCTCCCTAGATGCATCTGGCGAAACGAGAGCAGCTGCTCCTGCCGAATAGAACAAATTACGAGCACCGCCCATTCAGCCTGGCCGCGCTTAATCCGATCAGCGACAAAGGCTCATGGGAATGGTAGTTTCAGGCCCGTTCGCCCTGGGAACTGTAGTTTGGGCAGGCGCAAGGGCTAAACCCTGACACACGCCCCTGGCAGATTCAAGTTAGGAACAAGAACATTTTGCAAGAGGTCACAGCCTCTTTTTATACAGTGAATCCCTTTGTCTAGCAGGTTGTAGGCATTGTGAGAACCAGCTACAACTGTTTATGGGGAACTCCTTTCACTTGCCAGGCTAGGGACATCAGATGCACCTCAGGGGGTGGAGCCAGCATTGTGGAGTGAAAACCCAGCCCTATTCAGGTCCCAGGTGTACCCCTCCCTCACATCAGCATGCTAATCACTCCATTCACCACCGGGGCAGTCCCATCCTGACTCCTAGAGCCAGGCTCACCAGCCAGCTTCAGCCAATCACACGCCAGACACAAATTACCCAAACATGCCAACTTCTAGAAGTGGCACTTCCACACTAGACACAATCATGCAGCATACATCATTTCGCAGCATTCAATCTCACGAGTTCGCACATACCAAACTCGACCCTGCACTCCCCACACATCAGGAACTTTCATGGTCACACATATTCCCCATGCATTCCTATGGGAGGGCAGGTCACTCTCACCACACACACAGAGAGCGCACGCACTTTACACTGGACCACAGTGAAAAAGTGCGCAGAGACCTAAAATCACCAACACCAGGTTACAGAAACAGGCTAGGCAAAAGCAAAACGTTTCGGGGTGAACCTGCCAAAAAGGGCCAGGTCCAACAACAACCTTGTATGGTCAACCCTGAGAAAGAAAACTCAGTAATTCAGAACCCTTATTCCTGGGCATTGGATGCCAGGCACAACACACTACCTTATGCAGACAAATAAACCACAATATCTCATGATCTTTGATTTTCACAAATCTGATAACCTAACCAAACAATAATATAAGCACTTTTTTTTTATATAAAACAAGATTCACAAATAAGAATAATACATTAGCACAACAGTTATCAAAATACAAGTTGAGCCGAAAATGAACGTTGCTTAACCAAACATCTGTCATACAGCATAACAGTCAAGCACACAAACTCCAAACTTCAGCAGTACACCAGAAAGATTTCAAAGAAACCCAACTCACAGTATCATTCTGTCCTATTCATACTTACACTCCAGATTGTTCAGGAACAGCACTGCAAGTCAGGCTTCCCACTAAAATCTCGACACTAGGAACTCTACCAGAAAACCTAATATCTCTGTGTACCGGGCATTAGGGGTAAAAAGTACTAGTTTCTCTTAGTGACAAAAGGTGCTCTTTAATGTGCACACATCTTCTGCTACCAAATTTTGTGGTAGAAAAACCATACCCCAAAAATGTTATACCCCTAAAATGTACCTCATTCAGTTCTCTCACAGTACACTGGATAGGAGATGGTATTAAACCTCAATTTTATGAGGCAATGTGTCCTCATGGTAAAGTAATCCCCCCAGAAAATTCAATGATCAGAGTAACAGCAGCTCAGTAAGTAATGGGGTCCAGTTCAAGATTAAGGAAAAGTTAAAGGATTTTATTCTAAAAATTCAAGATAGGCGGTAGAGAGTCAATGCAATAAAGTAACTATTTTGCAAGTTATGCTGAGTATGTAAAATCTGAATTATTTTAAATCTCAGTGGGCAAGAAAATTATAAGACAATCGAGTAGCATCCCCAGTAGTATAAGAAAGCGTTCTTCTGACTCACGCACAAATAAAGGGCTTTTATACATATTTCTTGCATAAAATGATTAGAATTTCCGCATTCTCATTGTGGTGTGAGCAATATTATCGTTTTTTTTAGCAAATCTGAACACAAGAATAATACACATCTCAACACATAAGCACCCTCCCAAATATGAGAAACTTATTTAGCACCCACTATGCTAATGTCACGCAGAGATGTTCAAATAGATATGAAACATAAACAACAAGGCTTTCTCCCAGTAAAAGGACCCAGTGAAAAAGCAAATTAGTCTGATACTTACTGCAATCTTACATCCGCACCATAGCATGTTGAACACTAAGCAAGGTAACTACTGCAGCAGAAATAAACCATTATGTCATCAGCTTAACTCTGTGCTCCGCAAAGCCTATGGGGAGAGGGTGTGCGAAGATGGGAGTGGGGGCAAGAGTGAGTGACAGGAATGTCATTCATCTTGTTTTAAATGGAGATTTATGCTGACATGTGGCCAAACTAAAGCATATTAACTTCTCTTCTAAATTTCATTGGAAATTTGCTTAAATTGCAAATATATTTATTCAGTCTATAAATGTAGGATCATGCGTAAAATTATGTATTATATTTTATCATTTGTAGACTTTATATATGGTGGGCAGTGTGAACACAACTTGCTCCTATGGTTTGTGGATAGAAGGAAAAAGACAAAAACTGTTATTTGAACAGATATTGGGTAAGTGCATTGAAGGGCTAGGTGTATTCAGATGGAGAACAAATGCCATAGTACATTGTCCATTATAAGAGGATTGATATTTGTCTACCTGTCAGGTCACACTAAACTTATATGCCGGCTCCAAAGGAGCAAGGCTCTTTTCCATTTCTCACTGCCTCAACCAATCCCTGCATATACAAGAATACAAAGGCTGGTGGTAGAAGTGGAGAAAGGGTAAGGTAACTAAGGGAGAAAATAGAGACAAATGACCCAAAACTCTGCATTGTCTGGAGTTCAAGGAGGTCTGTGGGCTGTGGGCTGTAATGGATCTCTGCAAGATAGCAAGGTATTTTAACTAAACCGTCATTTAGAATATAAGGGCCCGATTCCTACTGTGGCGTTGCGGCGCCGGTCGTCCCCACAAACGCATCACCAAAGCTGTGGTTGGGCCGCATGCCTGATTATGAGTTTCCTCCTGCCTAGCAGGCTTTGTTTGTTTCATTCCCACAACAGTCCCCTGAAAATGGGCCTCACAATGGGATTGACAATGTAAACTCTCATCTGTTTTTTTTCAGGAGTAACATACAAGGCACAAGAGAAAGGTCCCAACATTCCCTACCCACCAGTCCTGCCAATAAGGCTAAAGCAAGAATGATGTGAGTGAAAAGAGGGGAAAACAAATGAAGAATGGTCCTTCCATGACATCAAATAGGTAAGTATGATTAACAGCAGGTATGGTGTTCCTGTATGTGGAAAATAGAAGAGAAAGATTAGTGTATACCCTAGTACAGCCCAAGACTAAACTCATGTACATATATCTATAAAGAAAGTGACTGGATACCTGATTCTTTCTGCTCTTCCACTAAACTTAAATAGTAGCTCTCTCTGCAGTGTGGATGCAACCATAGATAATTTAAAAACAAAGAAAATAGTGTGATCCTGTTTTAGCTGAGAGCCCAGAAGTGTTAAGAATGTATGCTCTCAAACACTCTCCTGCTGTTATGAGTAACAGTGAGTATAACCAGCCCAATAGCTCATATATAAAGGTCTTCCGCAGGGAATTTGAGGAATAGGATAAGCCCATAGATATGAACCAAAAAAATAAATTCAAAAATTAGCAAAAAATGTGCAGGCTACTTGAGTTTCCTTAACTGCAGGAAAACCACTGCATAAGCTGTTTCTAATTTACAGATGAGCAGGAAATGACAACAGGGAAGCGAATTTTCAAAAGTTCAGGAACCACAGTAAGATAAATATGATTCAAAGATTACAACAGTGCACCAGTAAAAGAAATACATTATTGCATATGTCAAATGCCGGTACTTTTGAGCTATTCTGGCTTCTTTTTGTCTTTCTCTTAATGCAGGATGCTCTTTAGCTGACAACTGAAACCCCAATGAGGAATGACGGAAATCAGGAGCACGAGAAAGCCGCCGCATCCACCCATGCCAGGAACGCTGAAACCAGCGTGCTCTCGAACCCAGAAGTACCAGGTTGGTCAAACGGACACAGAAGAGCTACACGTGAATGCTAGAACGTGAATCGGTCTTCCGATTCCTAGGCTTCCTTTATCCTCGCAGCACTTCGCTCCAACTGCAATCTGCTGCACAAGTGGTGCAATCATGACAGCCCAAAAACAATTTCTGCATGGCGTGGACTGTTAAGTCCCTGCTGTGTCAGAACTGGGGTGCATGCATACCGAGGGCACATGTTGTGCCTCTCTGCATGCATCTCCATGTGGAGGAGGCACAGGTGTTCATGGAGTAGGAATCTCCATGACAGCGCCGGTTATGAGAAAACTGGAAATATGATTGGCGGGACCATGGCGGTCCCACCAAGCACATTGTAGCCTCCTGACCACTGCAAAACCACCAGGGAATGGAGGTTCCCTGGCAGCTGCGGCTGGGCAATAGCGGTCTGCCTGCTTAATCATAAAAGGGAGGTTGGGAAACCGCCACTGCCGTGTCCCCATGAGTATGGTAGTCTGTGGCCTGCCACACTCATAATAGAGCCCTAAGTGCAATTTTAATCATAAATGGATATACCTTAGTACTATATCTATAAACCCAACTCTCTGTACTCTATAGAAAACCAGGATTTTCTGAAAACTCTACGCATGTAACATAAGTTTCACATAAAAACATTCACTATCAGCTGTTTCTATTTTTTTAATAACTACCTCAAACTTCATCTGTATACGTTTTTTGTGGAAGATGAGTACAATTTCTAGTTTACCTTTTTGGACCCTCAAAATATTGAATGCCATTAAAAGCTTATGGTTTCCTACTCCTAGCAACATAGGCAAACTGAAAATCTAATACCATAGACATGAAAGGGGAGGAGATGCGGTCTAACGGCTTGATCTGCCATCTATGGGACTGGGTAACCAGGTTTGAGTCCCAGCATCGGCTCACCATCCTGTGATTCTGAGCAAGTCACATAATCTCCAGTGCTTAAAAATAATCTTACCTTGTGTAACACATTCTGCTGCACATTGAAAGCTCTCTGTTCCCTTTGAGCCAAGTTTGCACTATATAAAGCTGCAAAATACAAATGGCATTCATCAATAACTATATGTTAATGTCCTCTTAAAAGTCCCTTGTGATCCTTCACAAGGACCTTTGGTAAACCACATAACCCCAGTTTTAAGAAATCTTATAATTGCATCCTAATCTTAAATTCTCATGACATGGTCCAAAAGATTATTTTCCACACCACATGACTTCAGGATACTTCTCTGTCCTCCGAAATGTCTACAGTATAATCCTTTAAGAAGAAACAGGTATAGGCAACTGAAATCTGAGATCTATGTAAAGAGGCCCTAGCTCCTGGAACATTGTAGCATGATTGTCAAGCACAGAATACCGTGAACCATGTGAAACTTTATTGCTAAAGGTGTAACATCGCTGCTGTCTCCTTAGTCATGTAAGAGTTTGTGGACTGCTGCGAACTATAGTCCCCTGTCAGCACATCGACATGCAATGTATTCTCTGCCTACAAACAGCTTTATTCTGAGCACCTCCAGCACTCATTGGTGACTGCCATCATTTTCTTCACTAAAGTCATAAGAGGGTTCACAGTACTCCTACATGTACTGCTCTAGGAAGTAAGCAGTATCTCTAGCCCTGCTTCCTGATGCCACCAGTCTCATAGGTCTGACTTTCTGGTGGCGTTTGCACCTTATGAGACGATGGCAATGGGAAGAAGTGCATGATGAGGAGTCGGGTTTAACTACCAAAGTAAACATTCAGGGGCATATTTATAAGCCCCTTGCGCTGCTTTTGCACGACCGTTGCGTCACTTTTATGACGCAGCGGCAGCGCAAAAGATGTGCCATGGTGCGGGGTATTTACAACGTGGCGCATCTGGGAGATGCATCACGTTGTAAAGCTCTGCGCCAGAAGGAGGCGTTCCGGCGAAGGAACGCCTCCTGAAAGTGGCTGAGTGAAATCTTCAAGATTTCACTCAGTCACTTTGGGCCCATGCTGCGTCAAAACCCTGCACCTGCTTGAAGCATGCGTAAGGATTGACGCAGCTTTGGAAGAATAGGGCCCCCGAGCATTGCTGGAGCTGCGTCGTGCATGCGACGCAACTCCAGCAATGCGACACTTACGGCACAAATGTGTGATGCATCTGTGCCGTTTTTGCCCCATGGTGCTCCCCATTGAAAATACAGCGCAACCATGTTGGCGTAGGCTGCGCGCACAATAAGTAGCGCATCCCTGCTGATATGCAGGGATGTGCCACTTATTGTAAATATGCCTCTAAGGTTTTTGGGCAATGTGTAAGGCGAAATGTAGTCATTGGGGTACGTTATTAAACTGTGGAGCTCAGTCGAGCAAGAAAAGCAAAGCATTTGAATTGAAAGCATTGCGTCATCAGCAGCATATTGCACAGAGCAGTTGTGACAGACAGCAACATTACTAAGAAACAAGGCTCTGGGGAGGAGAGTAAAAAGAGTAGTAGCAAAACTCCATCATCTTGTAAAGTTAACGAAGGAGAAAGTAGTGAGGAAAATGAAAAAAATGGTTCTAGAAGTACCTAGACCTCAATTAGGAGCAGTAAAAACACTCATTTTAAAATTTTGAAGGTGCCTTTTGCTACAGAGAGTATTGTAAGGCTCTCAATCATCAATCTAAATATGTCCACAAGATGGTTAATAGTTAGAGCAAAAGACAAAGAAAACAAACAAATTGTTGGAAAAAAAAACCCTGAAAAAAATAAGACGAAAAAGAAATAAAAAACACAATACGCAAATCGGTGTATGGTGGGCCGGAAAGGATTAGAAAATATTCACAGATGTGCCATACAAAGAAGCTCTTGTCGTCTGCTAGAGAAAGGGTAAAAATGACTGTCAGATGTATGAGTGAAATGTCCGGAGAGTGACATTCTGTAAACACACACGTGGATTAGTTGTTTTATTGTGAGGCTTTTATGCCTAAAACCTCCATGTGAAGTTTACATACAACAGGTCGGAATTAGTAGATTGTGAGAAAAAGTGAATTATTAGCGCTGCACTAACTTGTTTACATTTCTTCATGTTTATTTTACAAGTAATGGAGTGGAATTTCCTTTCCATTGATTTTACCTAAGAACTAGGCTAAAGATGTTGGCAACACGATGAAATGTTATTCATTTATACCTGTATTGTAAACAGAATTTTTTTACAATTATATGCATAAAATACGTTTCTAATATGTTATGCTGTTCGTGTCTTAGTGCCTGGTTAGAAATGTTTGCAGTACTTGCAAATGATCACACGGTGCGTTTCCAGGTAACTGGGCACCAAAATAGATATTCCACAGACAAGCAGCATTTACAGCCCTGAAGTACCAATCAGTCAGTCTGGGTAATGTGAAAGAATTTCAGGCAACAATGGAAAGAAAGATTTCTATCACAGCGTTTCCATCAACATGAGTGGAATGGAAATTGTAGATGTGCACAGATGAATAACCCTCCCCGCACTCACTTTTATATAGAGAATTGATAGGGGCAGCAAGGGGAGAGAAATCATTTTATGGGAAGAAACAGATTGGAATCTTTTCATGTGACAGCTGTCTGCGCCTCTCCCAGAGAGATGGTGAATACAGTGCTCGAAGAGGTGCAGATTAACAGGTTCTCACTGAAGCTTTATCATCCATAAAGTAAATGCAATCGCTTTCTCTGGGAATTGAAGACGAGAGGTTCCTCTTGGAAAGGATGTTCAGCAACTGCACCACAAAAGCTCAGGCTCTGTAATGCGTGCTTTTCTATGCTCCAGAAAACAGCGGCTTTCTATGTAGCATTCAAATATAATCTACAATAAAGGGGTGATCTTAGAACAAAAGTAAATTCCACAGATTTATATGTCATGCTGTAATGCTGATATGTGCTTATCAGTTTTCTTTATAGAGAATGTGAATCCCCTGCATGTGTACCCCTGACTTGTCAATTACAAATCAATGACATTCATGATAACCTTGACAGGGCTTCCTCGAGTTGGGATTCCTGTTGACCACTTCCAAATGGTTTCCGATGGACCATTTGCAATTGTATGATCTTTTGGAATTCTATCTTACACTTCAAATCACATGCTTGTTGAAACTGTTTATGAGTTTTAACAGCAGTTATTGACTACAGTGGGTATTTTTAGCCTATCCCTGGGTACATGTGATAGAGTGTAGGTTTGGGCCGTGCTGTGATGAGCTTTTCTTACAAAATGCAGAGCCGAGCTCCTGTTTTATCTATCTGCAGGGTGTAAAGGTAATTTATTTAATAGGATAATTCTCTGAGTTAGTGCTTTATTGTCAGCTAGTGCAGCTTAGAAGCAGCGGCCAACTTTTGCCTTTTGCTGTTACCGAGTTGCGCGCTATCTGAAAATAAAGCACTAACTCAGAGAACAAGTGGGTTAAATTAATTCACTTTATGCCCTGCTTAGGCACTCTGCACACAGGGATACTGCTGTCACATATCCAGTGTGTGTTCTAACCCATACAAACATGTAGAAACTGGCCAATCCTTGATGGGCTTATTTAACTTTCCATAAGAAAAAATTGTATATGCTTTGGACTGCACAACTTAATATGCCATTAATTAGAATGGCAAAGCAAAACATGTCTTCAGGTCTACCATTGTAGCCTGACTGCTGTTTAAAACCTGCAATGCAGCCTGTTAAAATAACCCTTTTGACATTTGAAAACCTCCCTTTTAAATATTACTATATAACCCCATAGAAGCCGTGTAACCCACACATCATGGTGCATGGTATTTAATAGTAGAACATGTCGACACTTATTTGTCCCTGTGTCCCTACAGTGACAATGCCCTAAAATCTATTTTCGCTGTGGGATGGCAAGCTGTTCTACGTAGAAAATCAAAGAACAGTTAAAATGCTACCACTTAATCTGGAGAATGGAACCAGCTAGAACAATATATTAAATCACTATTTTGAATAGTTATTAAAATTCAGTTCAATGGCTCAGAGTTAAAATTATTATTAAGGAAAATAACTTTTAGAAATTTACCTTTTCTCTGCCTGATGTAGCTGGAGGCTAATTCGCATGAACTCTTCTGCTTCTCCCAGCCTGTGCTCAGCCCAGGAAGAGGTATGAAAGAGGTGAATTGAATAGACAGAGATGACTCCTCTGAACTACAGAGAACATTCAAGAAGGGCTGTGGGCATCCTGTGACAACACAGTGTCAGATCCTGCTTGACATGTCTGTTGAGCCACATGCAACAATTGGATGCACTTACAAGAGAGAGAACAGGATGCAAAGACAATTCTAGTGGATCCCCTGTCTGTTTTCTGAAGGACTTTACTTAGGCCATAACAGCCTTCTAGTTTTGTTGTGGGTACAGTATATGCTTCATACTGAATTTACTGCATTTTATGTTTGTGGGCGACCACTGGTAATTTCCCAGTGCCACTCTCACACACATCCCCCTGGCACTCAAAGCCAGAATTTAGTGTAACTGAAGATTTTGCCATCTTGGAAACTCCCTGGCACGTTGCATTTTGGGTCTGTTTACTATAAGGAAAAAGAAACTACTGAAAAAGTGGGTGGGGGTGCCCCAAGGATCTTTTAACCCATTGGTTAGGGAGTGCCTAGGAATGACCACCCTTATCACTAGCTGGTGAAAATGATAAATGTGGCACCCTAAGGTCATCGTCATCAGAATACTGCTGGATTTGCATAGGGGTACCAGGTTAACTGAACCTTCTGCACTGATCTCCTAGGTTCCTCCAGGAACCCGAAAATGCTGGGCAGTACATTTCTGTGAAGAATCCTAGATGATCAATAGCAACTGCACCTGGAGCGGACTTTGCTGTTCCCTCGACCTGACAACCTGAGAGTCTCTAAGTACTCCCTTTGAGGTCCTAGGGGGCTTAGAAGTTAACTACTGTGGGTGTTTGAACATGATACAATGTTTTCTGGCCCCACGCGCTTACCATTGGTCCTCCGATGGACCTTTTTTTCCACCTGAGAGTTGATGGGAGTTAACATTTACATCAATCATGTTTAATTAACAGTATAACTCATTTGACTAAACAATGAAGATCCAGAATTTGTAGTTAGGATTAAATAGGTTTATTAAAAATTACGAATCTTGTAACTATACCCCTTCCGGATTCACCTTCGCGGGTCCCACTTGCGCTTCCACAACACCCCCAGTGCCTAATCGTTGACACCCCCAAAGTGCGAATTCCCTGACTTGACCAACAACTTGTCTGATATAACCCTCACTCATCTCTCACTTATTTATTATTTATTTAGTGTTTTCTATAGTGCGAACATGACCCAGTGTAGGTTATCAGAGCGCTTTACAGAAGCGTGTCATCAGTCATTAATGTTTCACACTACCGTTTAGCATATAGACATATATACATTCAGTAATACAATCGCCAAGGCACAGTTAACGAACAGGATCATCTTTGGACATGACCCAGTGTGGGGTAGCAGAGCTCTTTAAAATAGCGTTTACCTTTTCACTCATGACTTCATCCCCACCCAGACCTACCCCTCGCTGGCTCTCCACGACCAGAAATATTCCTATCAATATACAAACATAAACAAACCCGGCCTGGTAATTGAAAAATAAACTAAGTAAAGGATAATCTATCAAAATAATCAGCCTATCATAGTGCAGCCCACAAACTATGGATCCCCATGAGTATTATGATACAATTATTCTCACAGAGATGGATATATTGCATTAATTACGTTTATATGTTCACATACACACATGTTTGCGTTTTTGACAATAGGACAGTACAAGACATTCAAAATATATACATTACTGTATGATGCGCTCTCTAGAAATTCCCCAAATAACAAAAAAACCCAACCTTACTCAATCAAAACTCACACTAAGGCAGAACAGTCATACAGAGTTGATGGGAGTTAACATTTACATCAATCATGTTTAATTAACAGTATAACTCATTTGACTAAACAATGAAGATCCAGAATTTGTAGTTAGGATTAAATAGGTTTATTAAAAATTACGAATCTTGTAACTATACCCCTTCCGGATTCACCTTCGCGGGTCCCACTTGCGCTTCCACAACACCCCCAGTGCCTAATCGTTGACACCCCCAAAGTGCGAATTCCCTGACTTGACCAACAACTTGTCTGATATAACCCTCACTCATCTCTCACTTATTTATTATTTATTTAGTGTTTTCTATAGTGCGAACATGACCCAGTGTAGGTTATCAGAGCGCTTTACAGAAGCGTGTCATCAGTCATTAATGTTTCACACTACCGTTTAGCATATAGACATATATACATTCAGTAATACAATCGCCAAGGCACAGTTAACGAACAGGATCATCTTTGGACATGACCCAGTGTGGGGTAGCAGAGCTCTTTAAAATAGCGTTTACCTTTTCACTCATGACTTCATCCCCACCCAGACCTACCCCTCGCTGGCTCTCCACGACCAGAAATATTCCTATCAATATACAAACATAAACAAACCCGGCCTGGTAATTGAAAAATAAACTAAGTAAAGGATAATCTATCAAAATAATCAGCCTATCATAGTGCAGCCCACAAACTATGGATCCCCATGAGTATTATGATACAATTATTCTCACAGAGATGGATATATTGCATTAATTACGTTTATATGTTCACATACACACATGTTTGCGTTTTTGACAATTGGACAGTACAAGACATTCAAAATATATACATTACTGTATGATGCGCTCTCTAGAAATTCCCCAAATAACAAAAAAACCCAACCTTACTCAATCAAAACTCACACTAAGGCAGAACAGTCATACAGAGTCAATCCCAAACGTCAATCATCAAAGTCCAAATCAATAATTGCCCTATCATCCTGCTAATACGTTTTGCATAGACACTGAAAGCAACAATAGTCCCATGTGCGAACTTCAGACATAAAACCTTTCTTGCATACCAAGATCTAACCCGATTCTGTGACAGTCCTGCCCACACAACATCAGTGAGACTTTGGACTTTATCATTGCAAAGGAAAATAACATCTAACTTAAATCTATCGTCCCTTGAGACTGGACAGCTCATCATTGTATCACCTTCCTCATCAAAAATACTCTTAGTAAAAAAATGATCCAATTAAAAAAAAAATCTATGGAAAAGAATCTTACAGAATACAAACCTGAATGATCTGACCTCCCCCAGCAACAAAATCTTGCCTCTCCATGCTGACATGATAGAAATCTAAGTTCATACAGATCACTACAATACTTCCTTTCGGAACATTCAAGACTCAATTGCACTCTTACAACTAAAAAAACATCCAGCAAAGATTTAAAACCTTCCTGCAAAGAAGGAGGCAATCTAAGACTAGCTAAATGAGCATGGAGATTTTCACTGTTCATAAAACACCTAAAACGTCTAAGGTCGGTGAGGAACACCTATAATAAATGCCTCAGAAGCTCAAAAGCTAATTTCTTTAGAAACCAGCTAGACCTAGCCCAAACCTGACCTAACAAAAATCTTTGAACTGGTCAAACAACAATCAAATAATCAACCGAACCCAACAATAATTGGGTTCAATCTACTGCCTAATTGTAAGGAATTTGCCTCCTTCCTGGGCAAGGTGTAAACAATTCAAAAGGACCTGCAGACAGCAAGGGAACTCCTTCTGGTTATACCGCCAGTCAGTCTCCCTTCCTCACAAATTGCTGAGCCCCCTGCTCTCTCTGGGCACCCCCCCAAAAACAAGGCCTCCTGGAATACAGTCAAACCCCTCATTGAAAACAACACTCACAACATCCTTACAGCATTTAAACCCCCAAACCATTTCAACAACCCTCTACCATTGTATATCTTCAAGCAGATCAAATCCTCTTTACTCACACGTTGAATTAGGATAGTAAACACCTCACTTCAACTAGGCAATTATCCAGTACTGCCTAAAAGTAGGACAGGTAACTCCTATTCTGAAAAAAAAACTTCTGCCCTATTTCCAACATTCTGACTTTCAGCTAAACTCATTGAAAAATGCAATCAGGTCCAACTTTGCAACCATATTGAACATTTCCAACTTCTTGACCAAGTCCAATCCAGCTTCCTTCGAGGCCACAGCACTGAGTCAACTACCAAACATATAGTGGACGACATACAAAAATATTGGACCAGAATGAATCCTGCCTTCTAATCCTCAGAGACTTATCATCTGCCTTCAATACGGTTAAACATGACACTCCTTTAGACTTACTTGAACGAAGAAAAAGGGCTCTCAGGACCAGTGCTGAACTGGTTCACCTCATTTCTCCACAACAGTACCCAAAGAATCAATGTGACCACTCCCTGTCCAATCCCACACCGGTTATGTTAGGGGTCCCTCAAGGGTCCTCTCTCTCTCATCTACCCGCTTTAACCTTTTCATGGAGCCGATAGCTGAAATATTGAAATCTTCCAACATTCATTACCACATGTATGCTAATGACACTCAATTGTACTTGAAAATCTCTTCCATTGAAGACACTTTGTCCCTCAACACAAATCTACTAGAAACTCCTAATTGGCTTACATGCAACCACCTTGAACTTAATGCCATCAAAACGGAATTCCACCTAATCGTTACACCCAATCACTTTCCCAATTTCGCTTCATGAATGAATCATCTAACCACTCTTAACTACTCACCATGCATCATTAATTCCACAAGATTTCTGGAAATAACACTTGACATGAACCTGAACATGCAGCAGCACATCAGTATCACCATAAAAGGACCAAATTACCTTATGAACATTTTAAGATAATTAAAACCTTTCATCCTTCACAATGATTTCAAATCAGCTATCCAAGCCCTAGTCATCCCCTTGGTTGGACAATGGAAATGCACTCCTTTGTGGCCTTCCCAGATCCAAGTCCGCACCTCTAAGGGCATCTCTCAATGAGACTGCCAGACTCATCAGTGGAAGAAAAAGAGACAAACATATATCCCTGCATCTAAAAGTCCTAAATTGGGTCCTAATGAAGCAAGGATTCAGCTAAAAAGTGCTTGAATGGCTCATTAAGCACTTTATTACAACACCCCTAGGTACTTGGCACAAAAGTTTGAATTATTGGTGGATGCATATCCCCTTGAAGCACCAGCACCTTGTTACTGAAACCACAGAAAATCCATAAAAAGAAAACTTGCTACAGAGCCTTCTCGGGTATTGCTCTGAAAATTTGAAATTTCCTACCACCCGAAATTAGACGGATTACCTCAACTGCATATTTCTAAAAATGAAGTTGAAATTACTTCATATGAACGAATTCCTGCCCTAGGTCATGTCATTTGACTCATGATTGGCACCTATGATGATTAATTTGCTGTCGGACCCTGCCCATTATCCAGTTGATCTGTCCTGGAAATATTACCTTCCTCAATTTGAGAACTTACACAGTTTATGCCTTTCTTGTTCATGGTGTTACTCTCTTACTTGTGTTGTCTTTCGAGATCATCTTGACCTTAGATCTGCTCCCATGATTACTACTAGTTTTTCAGACCATGTCCAGTGTCCAGTCGCGATTACCTTACCCAATTTTGGAACCTACACATTTTTTTACCTCTCATGATTATATTGTCGATTGCGTTCTTGTTTTTCCTTTTTGTTCTGGCCTTCTGTAAAGCGCTCTGATACCCTCACTGGTCAAGTTTGCGCTATATAAAAATGTATAAATTAATTTAAAAAATAATAATAAGGAATCAAATTAAGATACACAGCTTTTAACCCCATGCTATAAAGTTCGAGAATAACAACAGGATGGCCTAACCTAAAGAAGAATTTAAGGAGGGCCACTATTAGGCAAAAAAGCAATTCAGTCACAGCAATATAAAAGATTAATAAAAGAATCTGATGCTCAAAGAAGAGTCTCAGGTTTTGTTGGCTATAGATGGGTAGATCTAAATCACCTAAAGTAAAGTCCAAGCTAAAAGGATGTTTCAAAAATCTAAAGGATCTAAAACTATGGAAATTCCATAAGAGAAAATAGAAAAAGACAAGAACAAAATAAGTAGGAAGGTGCCAGCATTTCAGAAGCTCATTCAAGAGTAGTCTTGGGCCAGGATAGTAGGTGTTAGCCTAAGCCACACTCAGAAAAGAATCAAGAAACGCATAGAGTTCTAAACCTTACAAAGTCCAGGGAAAAGTCTCTAAGGGAACTTGAAGGGATCTGCAAAACATCTAAAAGGCATCTGGGAATATATTGGTCTCTATTGGTGTGATCGCTAAGCTATAACACACAGAAGTCTTCCTAGGCAAAACCCCTTTGCATGCATCATCAGGAGTCTATCGTCTTATAAAACTTATCACATTATAGAGTTCAACAATTTCCAAGTATCCCACACTGAACATGGGAATGCCATTGTCTTTTCATACACAGGCCAGTTAGTAAAATTGCTGAATAGGCCTTTCAATTAACGCTCTGGCTCTCCATGTTTTTTCATCAAGGTCTTCTTTTTAGGCTCTTTCTCCATCATTGGTACAGTAACATATCTATTCTTCAACTAAAAATGTATGAGAATACTTTCAAGGAATGCCATGTTAGTGTTTACAAAACTATTATTTATGCAGCATGAAGAATTATCTGCCAAAAAAGGTAATTTAAGTATTGACAAACGTGCACATTTAATATGTTGTGTGCACATTTAGGCACACATGACTATGAATACTAGTACATTACATTTAGATTACATAGGGCATACAGTAAATCCTTTAGGTAATCATGTGTAACTATGGCTAAGAACTAGATTTAAATGTTTTATATGAACAATTAGTACACACCTTACATAAAGTCTTTATCGTTTCTAGTGTAATCACATTTTACATATATGAAGAGGGTTATCTAAACAGTAACGGTTATTCAAGCTACTTTGTGTATCTAAACTGCGGTCCATCATGGTCCTCCTCAAATCATGTCTGGATTAGGGTCTACTGCGACTATTGTCCACAATTGCTGCTTTGCTCTTTTTGGTGATATTTTCTCTTACATTTTTTAAAAATCATCTCTTTCACAGCTTCTATTTTTGGTGTTTTGTTATCATTTTGCTTATTCTTTTTTCTCTTTTCATATACATTTCAGTGGGCTTTATATTTATTGGTTTGTGTTTCTACTTTTTCAACTGTATTGATGTTTCTAAATGCTTTTCAGATTTTCCTTGAACTTAGCCTGCCTGCTCTGTGTCATTGCTCCCAGCGGTTGATCTTAGGTTTAAATAACTGAAGCCTTTTACTGGACTTAACAAGATAGTGACTTTATTACTTGTGGTGGACACCAATCCACCCCAACTAATACACAGTTTTTCACATAAGGTAGCAGAAGAATTATTATTAATTAACACAAGGTAGGAGAACCAAATCAGTTTCTGCTCTATGATTGAAGTTATGATCAGTGAGATTCTGACAGGAAAGAAATTATAATTTATTTTCCTGATGAGTGATTGTACTGAAGTCAAAAGAGTAGTCATGTGGCTGTGTAGTGTATTCTTTGAAGTCTATGACGAAGATGCGAAGTAGGTATGCAAGTATCCCCAGGTTGTCCATGTGAGATAACATGAGGGTAATAGGCGCTTGTACACAATGCAGGAACACAAGATAAGGGAAGATCCTTTTAAGAAGTGCAAGCATCTGTAAAGCGGTTTTGACTATTGCTTCTATCTGTTGGGCCAATCAGTTTTACATTTGAAAGAAACTGAATGATTTACAGTTTGTCAGATAGGTTAATCCATCTCTAATGTGATGTATATCCTGTGCGCCTTGATATAAGCTCATAATATCCTATTATACTTGGAATGAGGGGAATAGGATTTATCTATCACATTTGAGATGGCTCATTCACTTGTTCATCCACTTGTCAATTTTCATAACTTAAATGGAAGTATGTCTGGAATGGTCACATAGCATGTAAGCCTCCTTTGAGCCCTGTATCTGTCTGCGCCTCTGAAGCACTTCTTTCTTACCTTCTTCATTTATATGAACATCACAAGGATATTCCCAATCTTAATAGTGTGTAAAATGACATCAACAGCCTTTTCATTTAACCCAATTAAACTGTGCGGTGAAACAGGAAGATAGGGTATATTTATCTCACTTATCTAATACTAAGGTCCTGATTTAGATATCGGTGGATGGGTTACACCGGACAAATGTCCCACTACGGTAATAGAAATCACATATTATCTTATGAGATTTCTATTTCAGCAGATGGGATCTCTTTTCCCATTGTGATGGAGTAACCTGTCTGCAAAATATCCAAATCAGGGACTAAGTGAAATGGAACTCTTTATAATCCATAAATTCACTTATTACAAAAAACTTTCCACAACGGATGATCACAGGTTCAGCACTTCAATCCCTGTTTGGGCAATTTTATAAAGCCCTGTGCAGAACTCCTCTGGAACGAGCCGCAGTTAGGCTCCACTGGAATCCAGAAAAGATACATTTTTTAACATTGGAAGGTGCACCAGGAAAGAAGTCACAGTCTTTTGAGTAAGTCCATCAAGTTTCTTTATTTTAAATCATAATAAAAGATTGGGCATCAGCCAACGCTTTTTGTTCTTATGCATATATAATAAGCCTGCACTGTTATCGGGTGTACCTGCTGGTTACTCAGAAGGAGATTGTCCAGATCGTAAAGGCTGAATTTTACTTAGCTGAACCTTTATTGTGGGGCTCCTTCTCAAACTATTCCCTAATTAATTTGTCACTTACACCAGAGCAGTGTTGGATACATTTCACTTATTATATATAGCCCTGAGGAAGTTCCTTGCATAGAAACGAAATGTGTTGGCTGATGCCCAATCTTTTATTATGATGAAAAATAAAGAAACTTGAGGGACTTACTCAAAAGACTGTGACTTATTTCCTGGTGCATAAATCTACTTATAATAGGAGGCAATGAATATGCATTTTCATGCGTGAAATCAGTTAAAATTCAAGTGCATCCACTTTTGCCTTTGACTAATAAATACTTATAGTTCTGAATAATGGTAAACATTTCATGTGCTTTCCAAAAGCCTTAACTGTCCATAATAGCTGCAGTGCTCCTCGCTATATCTGTTTTCAGAATTACACTGTGAGATATGGACGGTGCACATAGGTTTTTTAAATACATCAAATTCCCTTAAAGCAATCTCTTTGATACATAGTTAGGTCAGTGTTGCCTTCCCAAACAATCACAGATGAATATATTGCTTCTGTTATTTTCATCCTTGGTAATTTCCCTATTGCTCTATACTTCTTCTTAATAATATTTTATCTAAAATGAAAAAGTATTAATAACGGTTCTAATTTTATATATTTTCCTGTACATAATTGATGCAACAACTATCCCAAATGCTATATTTTGTATATAGATATATGCCATATGCGTATAGTGAATTATGTATAATATAGGAACATCGGAATTACACTAATAAATAGTCTGTGTACAAAACGCTACCTTTTAAAGAACCATCACAGATGTATGACATGTAATTCAGAGCCAAATTTATCAACATGTTGTCCTGGTTTTCCTTTAAAAAAAAGGTCATGCAAAATAGCACGAAGTGATGATTTTGGATTTTACTTTCTAGTCCAAAATATCTTTTGTGATGGACAGTAGTCCCACAGTAATGCAAAGTAGAGCTTAGTGCTTCTTTGCACCAAGTAGGTGTACCATGGGAGGTACATGGGTGTTTCTGTGCAACAACTCATGGGAATTGATGCACATCGCTCTTGATGATACCAGGACAGGTGTGCTCTATTTCCATTCTTAAAAAGGACATTTTTGGCTTTCTTGTCAGAATGCTTTAGTATTCTGCGAGAGAATAGCATTCTTAGGCAACATTTGTAAGCTAGAAGGGCAAATATAACTATTAACTAGTTCTTGATAATTGTGGTCAGGGTCATCTGTTTTCCATATTTTTTTTAACTGAGTAGTTATTTGGCGTCCTTAAAAGAAAAAGAAAGTAAAGCAACACTCCTGTTTTAGGAGTCAGAATAAAGCAAGTCTCCACCTGAGCATCTGAGCTCTAATTCTCAGCTCCATGCATGGGGCCAAAATTACTAGGTAACATTTACCCATTCTAGACTCTGTCTTCACGCTATTCTGCTGGCATGTTCAAAGGCCCCTTAAGTTGTTAGCATTTTTTATATTCAGTATGATGTCCAAAGTTATATGCCAGAACTCAAGTGCTCTATGTGCCACTAAACACACCTACTTTTGTCAAATGTTTAACTTCCATCTCAGACCCACCAGGTTAAATATATTGCTTAACCCAAGATACATGTGTAGGATCCTGATGTACTAAAGGTCAGGTCATTAACACCATGCGCGCTAGCGGAATTCCGCTCGTACGCTGGGATTTGCGAAAACGCACTTTACGTGACGAGCTGGGCTCGTCATCAGCATGCGAGGAGGCTACGCCATGACGAGCCCAGCTCGTCATCAGTGTGGAAGGGGTTAAGAAAGTGTGTCTTTTTGCACAATAAGGGGATAGTTTACTCAAAACTCAGGCAATGCATTGCAGCAACCAAAGTTGCTTTGCTGCATTGCGTGGGAAGGAGAGAAAGAGAAGGACAGCGCCATATCTACTAGGATATGCACTGTCCTATTCTCTACCAATGGTTGGTGCACACACCTTTACAAAATATTATGGCTAGACAAACTGTAAAACCTTTTCCTTTTTGGATGTGTGTTGCATTATGCAGCACACACGTAAAATCAAAACAGTTTGGAGAAATGAAAACATTTCTCCTTTTTACAACTGCCTCAAAATTGGATTCATTTTTGATTTCAAACCAATATACTTTTGTTAGTATATTGGTCACTGCATCCAAAATCATCAGTGATTGAATGAGAACGCCTTTGGACACCCATCAAACACCCATTTGAGGCAAAGTAAATGACAGCAGCACAAAGCACCGATTCGTGCTGCTTTCGAACTACTTTCCAGCACAAGGCAAGTTTAGCACTTGAAGGTAAATTCCAAATAAACATTTTGCACAAGTTTGCATAACTTTTGTGATGCTAATCAGATGCAAAATGTTAATAAACTTGCCACTCAAGGTTTTGCAACCTGGCATTTATTTTGCACTGCAACAGATGTTCAAATGTGTTGCTGTGCAAAACATTCAAACATATTCAAAGAGTAATGCTGGATTAATATTAATGAAGAACAATTCTGTTTGCAAATGTAACCGAACAGACTGCAAATGCAAACTGTCAGCAAGTGACTACAGACTGTGGAGGATATTACCAACAACTAGCGGACCATTATCACACTTTACTGTTTATGCTTTAATGTTTGGGATACAGTACTGCTGTCACTTATTACACTTCATGCTACACATTCTTTCGGAGGTGATTTTTATTAATACAATTCGTTTTCTGGCAATTACACATTATTGCACACTTCCTTTTCCTCTTTTTTACTATGCAAATCTCAGTCACAAATTTGAGTGCAAATCCTACATTTGATGCAGTAGACTTACTGCACATTGTTGTGTTTTAGATTACTGTGGATTCCATTCAACTTGGGAAGACAACTTTACCCATGGAATTGATTTCCCCTGACGAAGGGTTCCATTCATGAACCCGAAATGCATTGGGATTTTTGAAAAGAACATTATTGCTATGCATTCATATGTTTATGTATAATGCTATGTTTTCTTGAACTATCATACAAAATAATATCGTTTCGAATATCTACTGATAATTGGCATGCATATAATGCTTGAAATTATGTGTATATATGTTTTTGTTGAAACATGTTGATACTAAACCAGATAACTTGAAAAGAACCCTGTTGCCTTTGAGCATTTGTGAATACAGTTTAAATCAGGACACACCAAGTTTGTTTTGAGACAGTTGTCCAATAGCTGTGCACTCCCTCAACTGCGGGTGATCCCACAGTTCTCTTTTGCATTAAATAGAATGGGAATTTAGGGTCTTTTTTCCTTAGACAGGGAGCAGCACGCAATTTCTTCACACATCTCTAAACTTTTTTAAGAACTTTGCTTAACTTACAATAAGAACCCCTAACAGAGGTGTGCAACTGCACCACTCTTCATTGCATAAGAACTGGTCAGGGCAGGCGTTAGCTTTTGGAGATATTCGCGCTTAGCGCGAATATTTCCAAAACTAAGCCATTGTTGGTAATAGTAGATAGTGATATTAGCGACTGTTTCCAGTCGGAAACATCTTGGCACGCCCACTTTGCATGTCATTAGCGATAATTATCGCTGACATGCAAAGTGGGCCCCAAGATGATCGCTATCGCCTACTAGCTGTCGCTAACTGGTGTTAGCGACAGCTTGGTAATGGGGCGATAAAATTATCGCCGCTTTAGCGGGAAAAAGTCCTGCTAAAGCGGCAATAATGGCCCTTGGTAATATGCCCCTGCATTCTTTCCCTACATTCACAGTATGATAAAAGAAATGTCATTGTGATAAAGAAGGTGGAAGGAAACACCCCTTTCCCACACCTCCACCTTCCTAATCACAGAAAGCCACAAATTGCACTTTGTAGGACCAAAAGAATTTTACAACTCACAATTTATCGTTAGCATAGTTAGATTTGCAAGTAGCTAAGCCTATGATTTTACGAATTGTAGCCTTTACTACTTCAAAATCGCGTTGAACAACAAGCCCTACATTTGGTCTGTCAAATATATAAATCAGTCCTCAAATAGTTATTACAGTAGTATGACAGAATACCGACTACAATAATATTTCAATAGAAAATAAGCGCAGAAGAATGTTCAGGTAAAAACTATTGACTTTACATACACATTTTGGAAAGTAGCAGAATTTCAACTACGAAAATGTCATGGACAAAAAGATCGATTTTACATATGTAAGTATATAGATCTAAATGCAACTAACATTATTGCAACTTTTTAAACAAGTTATTTTTTTAATGCAATGCATTTAAAAATATATATATATCATCAAAAAGAAAACAATGTTCTAATATTAATTTATAAATTAAAATAAATGCATTGTAATTAGGGCTCCCAGTTTTATGATATTTATTTTTTGGCCATTTCGGTCTGTATTTATCCATATTTATTTTGTAGCCATTTTATCTGTATTTATCCACATTTATTTTTGCCACAAGCAAAAGGCGATGCTACAGCTAGTATTTTCCCACATTTATTTACATTGACAATGCACACATGCGCTTGGTTATTATTGGTCAACACAATACATTTATCTGAAAACTTTGCCATTGTAGTTCAAGCACATGTGCATTTCAAGAGACTTTGAGGACATTGAGGCTCTTCCTGGTTTATAAATGAAATGAAGACCACTGAAAACCTGTTTAATATTCGCTGACGATACTGGAATGGACAAAAGAGTCAAAGAAAGATTACACAGTGTTGGCCATTCTTGCTTCTGAGAACGCCAGCATGTCATTGCACTGATGTCTTTTTGTGGAATAGGGTGCATTAAATATTTGTTGAATTCTTTTTCAACAACATTCATTAGGCCACCAGAAGCAAAGAATGGGAGCATAACTTTTTCTATGGTGTAAGAGCGATCAGTATACTGAATATTATCGTCTAGTTGGAAACAGTACCGTGGGTTAAGGTGCCTGCCACAGAGAGGGTAATGCGGTGGTCACAGGTTCGAATAATGCCATTTCAGTTTTAAAGCATTTAAAAATAAAACTGTAATTCTCTAATAAAAACACAACAAATATACATTTGTCAAACAATATAAAAATAGTACATTGAATATTCTACTTCATATGTAGGTATGGAGAACTTGTGATGCCTTGACGGGGAGGGGCACAGTATGCGTAGGGGGGAGTTGCAACAGAGACAGCTTCCAGAACGGAGGGAAGGCTCCAACACAAACACGTCCCCAAAACACATGTGTAATTGCTTCCACACAGACAAGAGCAGAGGGAACAGCAAGCTAAAATGCCATTGCAACTCGGGCATCAAGGGGCAGATTAATAGCAGCCTCACAGTGACCCTGGACACTACCAGTGAAGCCGGAACTTCATGCTCTGATTTGATTTGAGCTCATCTCACATTCTTGCCATCGAACACAAAGCATTGTATGGCGCGAGAGAGAGAGGTAGTGTGGGCACCTGTGCAAGCAACCTGCTACCAGTAATGTGTATTCACTAGTCAGTGGCTTTTGTGAAGGTCACTGTCTGAGTGACCTTTGTCGCAACAGTGGCTAAAGGAAACGTAATTGAAAAATATTCCTCATTAGAAATAGGGGTAGAAGCTTTACACTTAGCCCACTAAGTCAGAGAAGGTGGAGGGGGAAGAACAGATTGCATTGAAGCAAATATATGTTAATTGATGTTGTAGAATGGTTCTAAACCAACTTTACGAAAAACCTGATGATGCCTCATATTGATATTTCTTTTTAGCATTTAATGGGAAGAAAAAGCTTTGACTCTAGATATTTTGAAATGGGGATATACAGTAAGACTTACTTTTAAAATTTCTCCAGTTTAAAATGAGAAGGTATTGAAAATGTCAATTGTATAACTGATATATCAAAATCACAAGAGTGGCGGGTCAAGGAAGCTATTGTGAAAGAACTTTGAGAATCAGGGCAGGGAGCTCTCGCATGGTGTGGGGGCTGGACAAAGGTTGCTGCACTGCTGCTGCAGAGGGTAGATACAGGTACTCTGAGTGGCCTGAACATCCTTCTCCCGTGATGGTGGATGCCTATGGGCAGTGCCCCTACCACCTGTCTTCAACTTTGGCCTCCCTCCTGCCAGTGGGAGTGCCGTGAAACCACCTGGCTGCTCACGCAATTCCCCCCCTAGACCAGCGGTTTTGCAGAACTGGACAGCAGTGGTTAGCACAGACTGGAGTCACACCCAATCTGCGATTCCCCTGACAACACTGTTTGGTGTGGTGGTGATAGGCCTCTTCTTTGTGAGGCAATCAACTCGGGGGTCTTCATTGGAAAGGCAAAACACTGCACATTTTTCTCTTAAGCTTTACACAAAGCCCACAAAGTCAGGGAAATTCACTTTTGTACAAAAACAGGCACATAATGTTAGATTCGCTCCACTTTGCTTGAGGTGAAATTAGCTTCACCGGATCCATATTTCCTACAGCCAGAAGTCCCACCCAATAAAGTTACGGTGCCAAGTAGGCACACCGATCACCAAAATGACACCATAAGACAGGGGTTACTGTGCAGCAGCCAAGGAGACATACCGATCACAAGAAAAACTAAAATAATAAAAACAACACTACAATACGGGGGATGTGAACACATGGTGCTACGCCTCATACATGGGGTGGGGAAGGGAGGGCAGGAGCCAGAGGCTGCAGAGGGACAGAGAGAGGCAGGACCAGCTTACAAGGCATATCGATCTGTCCCTTGAGGCCACATACATAGGGCAAACACACGTACCATGAAAGTACAAATGGTGGAGGGCTGGCATAGGCTAACTCAGGTGGCCAGCTGGCGCAAGCTAACTCAGGTGGCGGGCTTGTGCAGGCTAACTCAGGCGGTGGGCTGGCACAGAGCTAATTCGAGCAGCGGAGTTCTGCATCCTCCGAAATGCCAAACAGGAAGACGTTTTCAAATGTGGTGGTCCATAATGCAGGCAAAAAGAAAAAACAGGCAGGTGAGCCCCCCAAAATAAAGGGCAAAAGTTACCAGGGCTGGAGGTGTTAACACACCCACACTGTGATGCTTCGATATGAACAGGATTGGCTCAGGGTAATAGCCGTCACTAAAAGACCCTGAATCAATAGGTCCACAGTACGTCAATGAAAGGAATTCCCAGCATTGGAACAGGGGTGCGGCAAGGCAACTCTGAACCACGACAGCGCAGCAGCATTTATTCGTATTTTGCCACATCTCCATATAAATACAGACCAAGGAAAAACACTTTTCCGTCTGTATTCATATGTAAAAATCAGTTTAAACAGAAAACCTGAAATCCTAATTGTAATAAATATATCATTCTTAATTTAAGCATATATAATATTATCAATGTATATTAAATAACAAAATGATATGAACAATCACATTTTTTTAAAATGTTTTCGAAAAATTAAAAAACATAAGTTATACACTTGTTAAATTACTAGAAGTAAAATTAAAACATTTGAGGCTGATTAGGATGGCAGTGGGACTGCCACCAGCAGCCCGCAGGTCCCGGTCCCACTGCCATTGGAGACTGAATCACCGGCTGCACATTACAATGGCGGGCAGATGTATGGAGGTCGGAAAGATCGACTGCTTGGCAGCTGATTGGCTCAAGGTGCCCGTCGGTGCATTGGAGGGAGCCACAAACCCTACAATGGTGTTGTTGTCTGCCAGGCACCACTATAGGGATCATGATGTCCCTCTCCGCCGGCTGTTTTATGGCAGGTTACCCACCATGAAAAGGCTGGCAGGAAGGGACATTGGGGGCCCATAGTGGGTACCCCTTGCTCCCTGGCCCTCAGACATGGGACCTGGGGGGCACCTATGGTGCCCCCTACATATTCCTGCACCGTATGGCAAACACGGCATGATGCCTGCCACTTATGCACGGATATGCGCATTTTCAACTTTTTGCATTGTGGCGTGTGCTACAGCCAGCAGCACCCACCAGTAATGTTGTAGCGTAGTTCCTATTTTCCCAATAGGCCCTGCGCATTGGAATAACATAAACAGTAGTATCGACGTAGAAGTGCGGATCTTCCAGGCCTCTACTGACTATGCTAAACTTAATTGGGTTTGTTACCAACTAGCTCAGAGGTCACTGGAAACTTTCTTGACTTAAATAGGAAGTGATCAGCTTCCCTGGCACAGACAAGAAGGGATTCAGTTTTCCAACAACCGTGCAACATGACAACTTTGCTCCTCAGATCAAGAGTCAATCTCTTGGGTCGTGTGAAACAATAGACAGTTATTTTACTCAGTCAGGTTGGTGCAGTTTACTTTCACAATATGTAGAGAATAGAGAGACAGGCGTCTGTCAATAAAGGGTTAACATTTATTGAACAGTCTTTCTTCTCATACAAGAGAAATGAATTGCCACAATTGCAAGACTTGTTATGATAAATAGTACGTACAGTAAGATAAGTATTGCGAAGTAATACTGTAAAAGCATTGATATGGTTTCTTAGCCATACAATGGTTTAAAAGGAATAAAACATATATACATTCATATATACATTAGGCTAAAATACTCAACTGGTGCTTCTAACTACGCCAACCCCAGTGTACCTGACCTAAGCCTAATACTTGGGAGGGGAGTAAGTAAGTAGCTTTAAGTTAAGTTGGTTTTGCCAAGGTTTGCTTCAAGAATTCTCTCTCAAGGATTTAGTCAACACCATACCTCTGGAATAGAATGATGGAGGTCTGGTATCTCCCTCAGGGCTCGATATCCCAGTCACCCGCAAGGGTAGACCAGAAACGCTGGAGCTGGATTTCTCGGCAGGAGAAAGGCAGCGTCTTTTCTTCAGCGCGTCGAGGAAGAGGAGGGGCAGCGTCCGCGGGCAGCTTGCATCTGCTGGGCTCTTTGCAGAGGACGGCTGTTCAGCTCCTAAGTTCACCACACCATCGTTCGCTAGTTAGCAGCGATAGCAGTAGCAATAGCAGCTATAATATCTTCAGCATAACAGCAGCTTCAGGCGACGGGCAACAGGGGGCTGCTTAAGGCAATGTTGGTAGTATTTATACCTGAAAGGTGCCTTGTTTGACGTAAGTTTGCTGGACATAAGACGTCAATAAAGATGTCACTAGGAAGTGATCGTCTATCAGTGCTCATTAGAGTTCTATTACTAATCAAAACACAGCAAGTGGGGATTTCCAGGTTTGCTGAGTTTTTATCTTGTTGAAGAACTCAGAGTGTTAATCTAGGAATCTCAGATAGTGACTTCTGCTCTGTCATTGCACTAATTGGTTGCAAAGGAAGTGGCAGAGAAAGCTATTCTGAAATGTGGCTCTGTTCGTGTGAGGCCAGAGATGAGTTTCTGAATATTGCACTTGAACGGTTATGCCAATATAGGGAATAAATGGATTTATAGCCGAATAGGGGCATAAGGTCACAGTATCGATCAGGATCCTAGATTAGAACGCCACAATGTGAACATAGACATTGCGGCCGCCGAGTTGGCAGTCGCATCCTAATACCTATGGCGGAACCAGAGACACCCTATCGAGCAGTCCCATCTCTGATATGATGGCAGCCGGACTACAGTCCAACCTCCATCATAATCAGCCACTTTGTTACTGAAATTGGCAATTGTAAATCACTCAAAAACATAAAAAATGTCAAATTGTTTCAACAAACTAAACAGAATTTAAAAATAGAATAAGTACAATTATTAAAAATGAAATACCCTCAAAATATTTTTACAAACTGTAAAATGACTACTAAATTCAGTCTAAAAAATGTATATATACTGCTATAAAATCAATACTCTGAACATTAAGAAGCATACATACATAGTTTGGGGGATCATATTTACTATTATAAGTCCAATATACAAAACATTAAGGACAATGAATACATTTTGGCAGGATGGCAGAGTTTTTAAATGCAATGCATTTAAAAATATATATATATCATAAAAAAGAAAACAATGTTCTAATATTAATTTATAAATTCAAATAAATGCATTGTAATTAGGGCTCCCAGTTTTATGATATTTATTTTTTGGCCATTTCTGTCTGAATTTATCCATATTTATTTTGTACCCATTTTATCTGTATTTATCCACATTTATTTACATTGACAATGCACACATGCGCTCGGTTAATATTGGTCAACACAATACATTTATCTGAAAACGTTGCCATTGTAGTACAAGCACATGTGCATTTCAAGAGACTTTGAGGACATTGAGGTCTCTTTCTGGTTTATTAATAAAATGAAGACCACTGAAAACCTGTTTTATATTCGCTGACGATACTGGAATGGACAAAAGATTCAAAGAAAGATTACACAGTGTTGGCCATTCTTACTTCTGAGAACGCCAGCATGCCATTGCACTGATGTCTTTTTGTGGAATAGGGTGCATTAAATATTTGTTGAATTCTTTTTCAACAACATTCATTAAGTCACCAGAAGCAAAGAATGGGAGCATAATTTTTTCTATGCTGTAAGAGCGATCAGTATACTGAATATTAACGTCTAGTTGGACAAACAGTACTGTGGGTTAAGGTGCCTGCCACAGGGAGGGTAATGCGGTGGTCACAGGTTTGAAAAATGCTATTTCAGTTTTAAAGCATTTAAAAATAAAACTGTAATTTTCTAATAAAAACACAACAAATATACATTTGTCAAACAATATAAAAATAGTACATTGAATATTCTACTTCATATGTAGGTATAGAGAACTTGTGATGCCTTGACGGGGGAGGGGCACAGCATGCGTAGGGGGGAAATGCAGCAGAGACAGCTTCCAGAACGGAGGGTTGGCTCCGACCCAAACAGTCCCCAAAACACATGTGTAATTGCTTCCACACAGACAAGAGCAGAGGGAACAACAAGCTAAAATGCCATTGCAACTCGGGCATCAGGGGGCAGATTAATAGCAGCCTCACAGTGACCCTGGATACTACTAGTGAAGCCAGAACTTCATGCTCTGATTTGAGCTCATCTCACATTCTTGCCATCGAACACAAAGCATCGTATGGCGCGAGAGAGAGAGGTAGCGTGGGCCCTAGTGCAAGCAACCTGCTACCAGTAATGTGTATTCACTAGTCAGTGGCTTTTGTGAAGGTCACTGTCTGAGTGACCTTTGTCGCAACAGTGGCTAAAGGAAAAATAATCGAAAAATATTCCTCATTAGAAATAGGGGTAGAAGCTTTACACTTAGCCCACAAAGTTAGAGAAGGTGGAGGGGGAAGAACAGATTGCATTGAAGCAAATATATGTTAATTGATGTTGTAGAATGGTTCTAAACCAACTTTACGAAAAACCTGATGATGCCTCATATTGATATTTCTTTTTAGTATTTAATGGGAAGAAAAAGCTTTGACTCTAGATATTTTGAAATGGGGATATACAGTAAGACTTACTTTTAAAATTTCTCTAGTTTAAAATGAGAAGGTATTGAAAATGTTAATTGTATAACTGATATATCAAAATCACAAGAGTGGCGGGTCAAGGAAGCTATTGTGAAAGAACTTTGAGAATCAGGGCAGGGAGCTCTCGCATGGTGTGGGGGCTGGACAAAGGTTGCTGCACTGCTGCTGCAGAGGGTAGATACAGGTACTCTGAGTGGCCTGAACATCCTTCTCCCGTGATGGTGGATGCCTATGGGCAGTGCCCCTACCACCTGTCTTCAACTTTGGCCTCCCTCCTGCCAGTGGGAGTGCCGTGAAACCACCTGGCTGCTCACGCAATTCCCCCCCTAGACCAGCGGTTTTGCAGAACTGGACAGCAGTGGTTAGCACAGACTGGAGTCACACCCAATCTGCGATTCCCCTGACAACACTGTTTGGTGTGGTGGTGATAGGCCTCTTCTTTGTGAGGCAATCAACTCGGGGGTCTTCATTGGAAAGGCAAAACACTGCAAATTTGTCTCTTAAGCTTTACACTAAGCCCACAAAGCCAGGGAAATTCACTTTTGTACAAAAACAGGCACATAATGTTAGATTCGCCCCACTTTGCTTGAGGTGAAATTAGCTTCACCGGATCCATATTTCCTACAGCCAGAAGTCCCACCCAATAAAGTTACGGTGCCAAGTAGGCACACCGATCACCAAAATGACACCATAAGACAGGGGTTACTGTGCAGCAGCCAAGGAGACATAACGATCACAAGAAAAACGAAAATAAAAACAACACTACAATACGGGGATGTGAACACATGGTGCTACGCTTCATATGTGGGGTGGGGGAGGGAGGGCAAGAGCCCGAGGCTGCAGAGGGACAGAGAGAGGCAGGACCAACTTACAAGGCATATCGATCTGTCCCCTGAGGCCACATACATAGGGCAAACACACGTACCATGAAAGTACAAATGCTGGAGGGCTGGCATAGGCTAACTCAGGCGGCCAGCTGGGGCAATTAACTCGGGCGGTGGGCTGGCGCAGAGCTAATTCGAGCAGCGGAGTTCTGGATCCCCCGAAATGCCAAACAGGAAGGCATTTTCAAACGTGGTGCACCGTAGTGCAGGCAAAAAGGAAAAACAGGCAGGTGAGCCCCCCCCCAAAATAAAGGGCAAAAGTTACCAGGGCTGGAGGTGTTAACACACCCACACTGTGATGCTTCGATACGAACAGGATTGGCTCAGGGTCATGGCTGTCACTAAAAGACCCTGAATCAATAGGTCCACAGTACGTCACTGAAAGGAATTCCCAGCATTGGAACAGGGGTGTGGCAAGGGAACTCTGAACCACGACAGCGCAGCAAAATTTATCCGTATTTTGCCATATCTAAATAAAAATAAGGACAAAGGAAAAACACTTTTCCGTCTGTATTCATATGTAAAAATCAGTTTAAACAGAAAACCTGAAGTCCTAATTGTAATAAATATATCATTCTTAATTTAAGCATATATAATATGATCAGTGTATTTTAAATAACAAAATAATATGAACAATCATTTATTTATAATGTTTTCGAAAAATTAAAAAACATAAGTTATACACTTGTTAAATTACTAGAAGTAAAATTTTAAAATTTGAGGCTGATTAGGATGGCAGTGGGACTGCCACCAGCAGCCCGCAGGTGCCGGTCCCACTGCCATTGGGGACTGAATCACCGACTGCACATTACGATGGCGGGCAGATGTATGGAGGTCGGAAAGATCGACTGCTTGGCAGCTGATTGGCTCAAGGTGTCCGTCGGTGCATTGGAGGGAGCCACAAACCCTACAATGGTGTTGTTGTCTGCCAGGCACCACTATAGGGATTATGATGTCCCTCTCCGCCAGCTGTTTTATGGCAGGTTACCCACCATGAAAAGGCTGTTGGGAAGGGACATTGGGGGCCCATAGTGGGTACCCCTGTCTCCTTGGCCCTCAGACATGGAACCTGGGGGGCACCTATGGTGCCCCCTGCATATTCCTGCACCATATGGCAGACATGGCATGATGCCTGCCACTTATGCACGGATATATGCGCAGTGTTCCCTTTTTGCGTTGTGGCGTGTGCTGCAGCCAGAAGCACCCACCAGCAATGTGAACATAGACATTGCGGCCGCTGAGTTGGCGGTTGCATCCTAATACCTATGGCTGAACCAGAGACACCCTGTCGAGCAGTCCCATCTCTGATATGATGGCAGCCGGACTACAGTCCGACCGCCATCATAATCAGCCACTTTGTTACTGAAATTGGCAATTGTAAATCACTCAAAAACATAAAAAATGTAAAATTGTTTCAACAAACTAAACAGAATTTAAAAATAGAATAAGTACAAATATTAAAAATGAAATACCCTCAAAATATTTTTAAAAAACTGTAAAATGACTACTAAATTCAGTCTAAAAAATGTATATATACTGCTATAAAATCAATACTCTGAACATTAAGAAGAATACATAGTTTGGGGGATCATATTTACTATTATAAGTCCAATGTACAAAAAAATAAGGAAAATGAATACATTTTGGCAGGATGGCAGAGTTTTTATTCTAGCTCCAGTCTAACAAACATTAAGGAAAGGGTTCATTTTTAATATTCTAACTGCAGTGCAACAAACCTTCTACATTTCCAATGATGTCTGACCTGAGTCAACCATCATTGGGGAAAGTTTATACTTAAGGGGAGTAAGATTTATTATTACGTCTCTAGCCTAAGAAACATTAAAGTGCATGTATTTTGGGACAGGCTCAAATTTACAATTTCAACCAACTCCAACAAACTTTGGGGAAGAGCATTTTGTGTGTGTGTGGGGGGGGGGGGGTCAGAATTAATTTACCAACTCTAGTCCAGCAGGCATTGGTGAAAGTGTAAGCATTGGGATCAGATTATTTAAACTTCAGACAAACAAACATTGGTCAAAGTGTATGGATTCTGGAAGTGGGGAGGGCTCATATTTCCTACTTTAACTTCACTCCAACAAACATTGGAAAAAGTGCATTTATTTGGGGCAGGAAAGAGTTGATATTCTAACTCCAATCTAACAACCATTTGAGAATGGGCATACATTGGAAGCAGGTGGTCTGATGAACTAATCTAGCTCTAGTCTAATATAGCCTTATAGCCCGCCGTAGCGGGCTATACCTGCTATTAAAGGCCCGCTGAATCGTTAAATGCCCGAGCCGAAGGCGAGGGACTTTAACAAGACAGCAGGACTTTAATTGCCGGTATAGCCCAGTTACGAAGGGCTATAAGGCTATTAGAACATTCTGCCACTAGAGGGCAGAATGTTCTCACAAATTAAACAAAGGGTTCTCGAAGCTCGAGGGGATATAAATCCCCTCGAGCTCCAAAAACCCTTTGTAGAACTTCGGAATGTTGCTCTGCGCGCCTTTACCGGCCCGTAGAAGCAGGGAGCACTCCATTGTCTGCAATGTCGCTCCCAACATTCCAATGTTCTAATAAACATTGGAAAATGTGCATACAATGTAGGGTGAGATTTACTATTCTAAGTGCATTTTGTAAAACATATAAGGAAATGGAGATGGTGATAGTGACCAAACCGTAAAAATATAATTACCCATAAAAATATTTCATGAATGTTAAAAACGAATTTCAATTTAATACAAATATTTTAAAAAGTTACAATTAAAGGCAGTAAGCATAGGCCCAAAATTCATTCCTGAATCAATTAAACATAAAATACTCTGAAACAGAATAAAACATTTTTATTTTGAATTACCTTTTTATAAGTTACAATATAAATTAAATATTCCAACTGAAACCACAATATACCACATAATAAAATATCATGATAAATGCATGATAAAACTATAATTGAAATGTATATCAAAATATCAAAATGGATTAAAAATTCAATAGATTAATTGCCCATCTAAACAATCCCATTATAAATAACAAATTATTTTCATATTATATATATATATATATATATATATATATATATATATATATATATATATATATATATATATATATATATATATATATATATATATATATATATATAGATATATATATATATATATCTCAAGGCTCAGCAGTCCCTTCTGTTGGTGAAAAAAAGAAGACTCAAGCACTCCGGGTAAGGCGGAAAGATTAATTCACGCCTGCAGCAACAGTGAAATGACAAACGAGTTTCAGACAGAGTCCTTCCTCAGTGTCAGTGGTATGCTGCGCACGGCTTATTTTTGTATACGCCCTCACAGAAGGTGAAAGCGGACTAGGCTTTGATGAAAGATGCGTTTACGCTAAAGCGCTAAAGTGCTGGTAAAATGTGGCAGCCATTGATTCATACAGCATGAATACGAGTGAAAGTAACATATGTATACAGGGTGCATCCCTCTCTAAACGTGAAATCATCACTCAGGCTACAAACCACTGCCAGTCAGTAATGTAATCTCGCCGTGTATCGGCATATTACTGGCTTAATTACCACAAAAAGCGCTACAGGGCGCCAAATAAATATACATTACACCATGGACATACTAAGAAGGCAAAACATAATCAAGCCGTGTATCGGCACATCTCCGGTATAACATCTTACTATATGCTATTTCCCGGAGATAAACCAATGTCAAATTATAATTTATACTTCATACAAAGCAACGAAGTAGGAAAGAGATATGTACATTCACATGTTGCGAATTACATATTATCATAATAATCAATTCAATTTATCAGATACTCGGATTGAAAAATTCATGTTGGTCAGAAACAGACTCAGAATATTGTAAAAGCACATTATTTGGTGGATATTAGACATCAGGACATAATTGGGAAGTTAACAATTAAATGAAAAATAGTGGTAAAAGGATCTTATATCCCAGAAATCTCTAGAGGAGACAACTCATGATAGTATCTAAATCCATGAGTCACTAAATATACTTTTCTTATTCATAGATCTATGTCCCTCAACTATCTAGGATATAGTCTGAGATCAGTTACCTTAAAGACATAGTTACATGGTCAGAGGTTCATCTTCCTAAATGGATTGTTAGTTCTTCCCCTATGTTAAGCCCTAGGGGACTCTTTGTCTGCAGATCTATAATGTATCTGGATTCCAATCTCCGGAGACTCAACAATCTATCTCCCCCTCTAGGGTTTAAAGGCACATGATCAATGCCAAAGTAACGTAGCAGTTCTCTGTTACTGCCATGTGCTTTGGCAAAGTGCCGAGCCACAGGGTAGGTTACATCCTTATTAGTGATTGCTCGTTGATGTTCCAATATTCGGAGTTTCACGTTGTTAATAGTGCTCCCAATATATTGTAGTCCGCACGGGCAGACCAGGCAGTATACCACATAAGGTGTTGTGCAGGTGATAAATTTGTTTATGGTTTTGGGTTTTCCTAAACCTGGGACACTATACATTAGCGTGCGTCTGCTATTATCGCAAGCTCGGCATTTTCCACAAGGAAAAAACCCCCTCATATCTTTCAGAGTGCCACTGGTCTTAGATTGAATCGGCTTTAGGTGACTCTGAACAAGATTGTCTTTAATTGATTTGGATTTCCTGAACGTAAGCAGTGGTTTGACTGGAACATCATTCCCTATTATGGGATCCATACGTAGTATGTGCCAGTTTCTTGTGAGCATATTTCTGAGTTTATTGACCTCATCTGAATAGGTTGTGATCATACGAAATTTACTATTCAACTCCGAATGCTCAATGCTTCTTGGGGCTTGTTCAAGAAGATGTTTTCTGGGGATTCTTAATACCTTGTTAAAAGTGTCGTCCAACAGAGCTTGATCATACCCTCTAGTCAAGAATCTTTCAATACACCCCTTGGCTGCTAAGATAAAATCTGATTCTAGAGAGCAGTTACGCCTCAGTCTTAACAGTTCTCCATAGGGGATACTGCGGGTCAAGCTAGGGGGGTGACTACTCCCAGCGTGTAGTATACTGTTGTCGGCTGTCGGCTTCCTATAGAGAGCGGTTTCCAGACCCCCATTGTTGACAAGGACCTTCAAGTCCAGGTAATGTACCTCTGTTTTACTTATGTCAGATGTAAATTTCAGATTCATCTGATTGTTGTTGAGATCTGCAATGAACTCCTCTGCCTGTGTGGGGGAGCCCCTCCACACTAGGAAGAGATCGTCGATATATCGACGCCAGACAACGATGTGCTTGGCCCATCGATGGTTTTCACCCGCTAGGGCAACCTGCTCCTCCCACCAGCCTACGAAAAGATTCGCATAGCTGGGGGCGAAGCAGGTTCCCATCGCAGTCCCACTGATTTGCCTGAACAGATCATTCTGGAAAAGGAAGATGTTATTTCTGAGACAAAAATTCAAACATTCTATCAGCATCCTGCCATGTTCCATATATTTAGCTGATCTTTTATCCAGAAAATATTTTACTGCCTCTATGCCTTGGTCATGTTGTATGCTAGTATAGAGGCTAGCAATGTCTAGCATAATCAGTACATATGTAGGATCCCAAACAATTTGATTAATTTGTCCAATGAAATCTTTTGTGTCTTTGACATACGATTTTAAATCGACCACAAAGCAGGAAAGAAAAGAATCAATATAAATAGAGAAGTTCTCCGTAAGGCTCCCCTTAGAGGACACAATAGGTCACCCCGGTGGATGCTGAAGATCCTTGTGGACCTTGGGCAATTGGTAAAACGTGGGAGTTATAGGTTCAGAATTCCTAAGAAAAAGGAATTCGTTCATATCTAGCATTAATTTGTTGCGCCATTTATTCAAGAGATCATGATAGGCCTTGATGCTTTCCACATATTCATCTTTATTTATTTTTTGATAGTTTTTTGTATCTTGAAGCTGTCTCAGCGATTCTTGACAATACTGATCTCGAGTTAACAGAACAACATTCCCCCCCTTGTCCGTGGGTTTTACAACAATCCCTTCATTTTTACTCAGGTTGGAGAGAGCATTCGTTTGTGCAGTAGTCAAATTGTTCCTTTTGTTAGTCCTCTTATTTGTTCAGAGTCTAAAACTCATTAGATCTTGCGCAACGGCATCTGCGAAGGTGTCTATGGCATCATACGGCATCTGGGGATTGAACTGTGAGGATGCTTTGAAATCCGTTAGTGGGGATTGTTGTTCAATGCATTGCGCCCCCGTCATTCCAATATCTACTCCAGAGGCCCCATCCCATTGCTCAGTTCTCAAATCCTCCAGTGCTTGTACCGTATTGAGATCCTTGATGGACAGTACATCTGTAGAGGACACTGTGGTTTTCTTTTTTGTTGTTTTCCTCGTGTCACCAATCGGGGGCTTCATTTTATGGAACTTGTGTAATTTGATTTTGCGGGTCAGTTTGAAAAGGTCGATGTGAGTTTGAGTATACTCCAGTCCAGTATATATATATTTTACTTTCATAACTTCACACTCAATACCCCGATAAAAATGCCAAAAAATGAATTTAAAATGTAATAAATATTTTGTAAAATTATAAAACTTTGAACGAAAGACTTAATCATAACATTTTTAAAAATGTCCTTTGAAATCAATTAACGTTCATATTTTTACAGTTTCCACCAATACCCAATCAATCTCTATAATGTAAAATCAAAATGTAGTGCACAATTAAAAACATATATTAAACACACACACACGCACACACACACACACACATATACAAAAACCTCGAGAAGTACATGCGTTTAGAGATAACCAAGTGGTGGGAGCATTGCTCACTTACTAAATATGCAGAGGTAGGGAGGGTTCCGAGAGGTCTCCGGATCCTTTTGGCTCCAAGCTATGACAACCCCAACCCTGCAATGTTAAAAGAATGGGCACAGAACAACTTGGAAGCTTCCATGACCTCAGTCCGCATTTTAATCAAATATGCAGCAATAGACCGAGTGGAAATAGTGAAGAAAATTGAAAACATTGAAGAAGAGTTGAAAAAATCTGCCAAAGTTGATTATATTAAAACAGCAAGAACTGCCATTGAAGAAAGACTGCGCAAACATGAGGAAAAAATAAAACAACGCAAAGCGCATAAGTTTGCTAGGGATGAAGCAGACTACAACAATGGGCAGATCTTCACTTTTGCTCGCAAGTACAATAATGAAAACCGTAAGAAATTCGGGGAACAAAAGGGCAAAAGTAGCGCAGAGCAAAATGTACAAAAATCTGCCGCAACTGGAGGAGCGGCAGCGGAAAGTATCAGCTCTGACTCTATTTCCATATCTAGTGAATCAAGCATAGAGAGCGGAGAGAGACCCACACCCGCAATTGTACTTGATGCAGGAGAAGAATTGGATTTTTTAGTTGCAGAGAGACTGCGGTCCTTGAGACCGAGAAAGGACAACAAACCACAGCAAGAAACACAAGGAAAAATAGACGAAGAAAAGAAAGAAGAAAAATCAACAAACAAAAAAGGAAAAAACAAAAAGAAGAGCAATTGGACAAAGAGAAAGTAGACTTGGACAAAACCATCATTAACTTGTCTAGTGTACCGTTGTCTGATGCTGAAAAAACATTGCTGTCCTTCGGTCTTAATTTCTGTCCTGGCCATACTTTTAATTACAGCTCCACAAGAATCGATGTCTTTAAGTTCGTGAGAAAACTTAAATTGAAAAAGCATTTCTTTCTGAAAAACGCTAAAGACAAAGACGGGGAGTCACAACAAGGGATGACTACTCATGTGGAAAGTCTAGGAATGAGGGCAGCAGACATCCCTGTGTACCTGGACCTTCATGACTTGATGCCGGCGAGGCAGCGGACAGTGATAACGAATGTGACCCATCTACTCAAACTAGAATGAGTAACATCAATCTGCTACAGAAAGGTGCTGGGATCAGCCCTTTCAAGAAAAAATCCAAATATATCCCCATGATGCCGAGGGATGCATTAGACACGTTCCACGACTGTGTGGTCGAAGACATCAAAAAATTGAATAAGCAAGTACAGTCTGAGAAATTCAAACAAAGAAAACATGTTGAGCGAAAGAAAAGGGATTATGCCAATCTAATGAAGAAATTGGGTAAGAATAATGAAATCATCATAAAAAAATCGGACAAAGGGGGCAATCTAGTCATTTGGCCCCGAGAAGATTACATCAAGGAGGCTAAACGTCAGCTTGGCAATACTGATTGTTATGAGCCATCTAACATCAAAAAATACAAGCAGGCTACAGATTCATTGAAGAAACTCTTAACCCAATTGCGTAGCGATGGCCTTATCTCCAATGATGAGTTCAAGTTTATGCACAATGAAACCCCCATCACACCTGTATTTTATTTAATACCAAAAGTGCATAAGTGTGTTCTTCCCACTCCTGGCAGGCCAATCATTTCTGCTATAGGCAGCGCAGCGGAACAGGTTGGCCAATACATAGATTTCTTTTTGCAAAATCATGTAACAACATTGCCTAGTTACGTCAAAGATACTGGTGACTTCCTGGGTAAAATTAGGAATATTCAATGGTCAGAAGGGATGTATCTAATCTCTTTAGACATTGAATCTTTGTACACTAGTATAGACCACCAGGCAGGATTATCAGCTGTTAAATTCTTTTTGGACCAAAGACCGTGCGAATTTTACCAGCACAATAAGGCTATAGTAAGCATGATGCAGTGGTGTCTCCACAACAACTTCTTTCTCTTTGGAAAGGAGTTGTTTAAACAACTTAGGGGTGTTGCCATGGGAGCTTGCTTCTCCCCCAGCTATGCGTGCTTGCACGTTGGCTGGTGGGAGGAGCAGGTGCTCAAAAAAGACTATTCTGCCATATATGAGGAAAACATCATACACTATTACAGATTCATCGATGACATTTTCATCGTGTGGAAGGGCAGTAAAGACAAGGCGGTGGAATTCATCAATAACATCAATAAGAACAAATTGAATCTCCACTTTACCCACCACATAGATAGTTCCAGTTTGGAATTTCTTGATGTTAAGCTGTATATAGCCAATGGTAGAATAGAGAGTACATTGTTCAGAAAGCCCACGGCTGGCAACGTCACACTCCATGCCACAAGTGCCCATCCCAGGCACTTGATAGCCAGCATCCCCTACGGGGAACTGCTACGCTTGAAACGGATATGCAGCACGGAAGCTGAATTTAATATCTGTGCAGCAGAATCCATGCGTCGCATGAAGGCTAGAGGCTATTCGGATAAAATTGTAACATCTGCCTTAGCTAAGACTACGACTAGATCTAGAGCTAGCCTGTTACCTGATCCCATCGATAAAGAATCTGCCTCACAAGACCAAGCTGTTCCATCTAGAACTTCTGGGGCAGTTGAAAAGGTCCAATGTCCAATACTGATCACAGCCTTTAGTGAGAACGAGCGTAAAATTAGATCAATCATTAACAAGAACTGGAGAATAGTTCTTACTGATCCAGTTCTGAAAATCAGCTTGCCTTCCAGCCCCACCATAACATTCAGTAGAGGAAGAAACATGGGAGCTGAATTAGATCTTACCAGTCCCGAGATTAGAACTAGCTCCAATTGGTTAAAACCCAGAGATGGTTTTTTCAAATGTTCCTCGTGCCAGGCGTGCAAGTTTGGGATTAGCACCACAGAATACAACACCCCATTCAGCCCTGTACCTCATAAGATAATAGGTAACTATAACTGCAATGTGAACAAGGGCGCCTGAGCCCGAAACGCGTCATCTGTCGACTGCTGTTTGGTTACAATAAACATCTTGCCTGAATCCAGAAGTGGTTTGTGTCTCTTTCTTCGCCGCCGGGGCTCTCTGGTGGAAGTGGAAGGAGTAACCTGTTCGAATATATATATATATATATATATATATATATATATATATATATATATATATATATATATATGCATAAAACTCCACAAACACCAATTCCTGATCCACCCAGGACCGGCGAGGCAAAGCAGGAGACGGACCACGTATTTCGCAGGCTCTTACTTTATTACAGCTGGTAAAAACAGGAGGGCAATACGCGTTTCGGGGTTCAAGAGCCCTTGTTCACATGCAAAGAACTAGTGCCATTTTTTTTTGTTTTATAATGCTCGAGTGACCACATGGAACACCGCCCTTCCCCTGGTCACATGACCATAGACATAGAAAACATCTACTATGAAGTAAAGTTATTCATTGTACAAATACGCAAAAAAACGTTCTGGCATGATTAGACTTTAGTCTGTTAATATTTGACAGATAGCATTTATCATTTCATTAATAACGTCAAATTTATGTACACTGTTCACATATAATTTCATATATATATACGAAAAAAAAATATATAAATATACGCGTCTAAAGAATGCGATATAACAGGATAAATCCACAAAGATGGGCCAAACGACCGTTAGAACTCCATAGTACAATTTCACAATATCATTAGGGCGGGTTCGGGATAAAGTGCAAAATGCAGTGCTGGACTAGATCCGTGTCTAAATGTGCAAAAAGTGCAAACATACGTGCTATAGGGAATTACAATATTTACATTCTAAAAAGTGCATGATAAAGTGACCTGTCCGAAAAATTCATAATGCCTAAATAGACAATTGGGAGTCCTCATAATTTTGTCATTTATAAAAAGCATCAATATAAAATATTTAATACAGGTAAAAAAACGATATCATGTTAAAAAGTGATAAAAACACCCAAATTTACAAAGTGCTAAAAAATCCTCAATAGTGATGAATATGCATAACTATTTAGAGGTGAGGAGTTAGTGACTAGAGTGCGCCGTGGCTAACAAGGAACTTGACTACCCACGGCGTGTGGACAAAATTAGATTAGATGAAATAGAGTGGTACCACAAAAAATCGGATTATAGGAATCAGTAAAGTCAATAATCAATTCTAGGGTGGGAATACTGTGGGTGGGAAAATGGGGAAATGTTGATTGAATATATTGGGATCCGATACTTTTATATGTACACTGCCTCTCTGACACGTTGGGAGCGGTGTTTCTTTGTATTCTGTCAACTACCAAAATCTAATAAAATGTTGTTCTGAAAAAAAAAAATCAATTCTAGGTAACAGGGAACCTGACTACCTGAGGATAAAGAATATGCAGTCATGAGATGAGGATTTTTTAGCACTTTGTAAATTTGGGTGTTTTTATCACTTTTAACATGATATCGTTTTTTTACCTGTATTAAATATTTTATATTGATGCTTTATATAAATGACAAAATTATGAGGACTCCCAATTGCCTATTTAAGCATTATGAATTTTTCAGACAGGTCACTTTATCATGCACTTTTTAGAATGTAAATATTGTAATTCCCTATAGCACGTATGTTGGCACTTTTTGCACAGTTAGACACGGATCTAGTCCAGCACTGCATTTTGCACTTTATCCGGAACCCGCCCTAATGATATTGTGAAATTGTACTATGGAGTTCTAACGGTCGTTTGGCCCATCTTTGTGGATTTATCCTGTTATATCGCATTCTTTAGACGCGTATATATATAGAATTTTTTTTCGTATATATATATATATGAAATTATATGTGAATAGTGTACATAAATTTGACGTTATTAATGAAATGATAAATGCTATCTGTCAAATATTAACAGACTAAAGTCTAATCATGCCAGAACGTTTTTTTGCGTATTTGTACAATGAATAACTTTACTTCATAGTAGATGTTTTCTATGTCTATGGTCATGTGACGAGGGGAAGGGCGATGTACCATGTGGTCACTCGAGCATTATAAAACAAAAAAAATGGCACTAGTTCTTTGCATGTGAACAAGGGCTCTTGAAGCCCGAAACGCGTATTGCCCTCCTGTTTTTACCAGCTGCAATAAAGTAAGAGCCTGTGAAATACGTGGTCCGTCTCCTGCTTTGCCCCGCTGGTCCTGGGTGGATCAGGAATTGGTGTTCGTGGAGTTTTATGCATATTTAATTGCGAGAGCCGGCTTGCTTTCGTTTTAACGGACCCCCTGTCTGAGAAGCGGCATCCGATTTCAAGCCAATATATATATATATATATATATATATATATATATATATATATATATATATATATATATATATATATATATATAATTATATTTAAAACACTTACCCACCCAATCACCCTAGAAATCCCACAACCAGAAATTAAACTGTTACACATAATTAAAAAAATAATGTCCATTCTAAACAAAAAAATACCAATGAAAATATAAATAAAGTAACAAATATATTTGATACTATTATTTAATATATGATTAGAAATATTACTCAACCAACTCCCCAGTAAAACAAGCAACCGGAAAATAAATGAAACATAAACAATATACATTCCTATAATATTTTTATTGAATAAAACTGAGTTTCACATAACACAAATATATTAAAAAATACAATTTGATATAACACCATTATGAAACTTGATAAAAAAAATAACCATAGGGAAAACTTCATTATTAGAACAAAAACACTTAAAACACTGTAAGTTTACTATTTTGGTCCGCAATATTTTTGTAGTTATGCTATTTTGATGCAATATTTAGGCATAACAAACAGTTATTGCAGCTCTCACCTTTGATCAGTTGTGTCAGCAATTGGACTATAGAATTATAATGGATTTCCTTTCAGCAACTCAATTACCAAAATCTATTTCAAATTGGGGCGTAGTTCAAGGTATTTTTGGGCACTACTCCCTCAGAATGTGAATTTTTGCATCTAACTCTACTCTTATTAAAAAAATGTATGTGTTGACGTTCAGATCTCCCTTATCTTTACGGACACCAGGCCAAGTTACTATCTTAAGACACATTGCAATGGGTCACATTAGGGGGCATATTATCAAGACAGGCAATAAAATTATCACCTCTTTAGTGGCAGAAAACTGCCTTGATAATATGTTCTATGGAATTCCAATTGAAGCCCATGTTAGATGTGAAGGACATCTAACCTGACCTTAAATTGGAATACCATAAAGCATATTATCAAGCCCATGATTGCCGTTTTAGCAGCAGTTCTTTGCCGCTAAAGCAGTGATAATTTTATCGCCTGTCTTGATAATGAAATGAAATGAATGAAACTTATATAGCGCACGACTTACCCTGGGGCATCTCCACGCTTGCTTAGGGAACCCGTCCTGGTATTCCCCTGTGAGATAACCCTGGCAGGGTATCCACAAGGTGAAAGCCAGGCATCCCACCGCGAGGGGCCGTTGTGGAGATTAAGCAAGCTATTGCCTAGAGTCGCAGAGTGTGAACATGTGAGTCGAGAAGGCACCGGAGCGAGAATTAACGAGTCCGTGGAATTTTGAGCCCAAGACCCGCCGAGGCGGGGAATTGAACCCTGGTCCAGGGCCGAACTCAAGCTCCAGGTCTGCCGCCTCTAACCCCTGAGCCACACTTCTCCACAATATAATATGCCCCTAAGTTTCCACTCCAAGTGTAGATTGAAATCTAACACCATTAACCACATCTCCATAGAACTGCAGATATAATCCATCAGACAAGATGTACCACCACATTTTGGCCATATGAATTTGCAACAATCTCCCATGTACAAGGCTGAGTCCATGTTCAAGAAGACTTTTTTTCTGTTGTTTTCCTATTGATCTAGTTTGTAGTTGTTAAGTACTATGTGGGATACTTCCCAAACAACTTTTTTAGAATTAACATTCTTCTCCAAGACATGTTTGTTTTGGTGGTACATAAATGCCTCGATTGTCTATATGCAAAATATGATAGAGGATCTTTTTAAAATTGTAACAAAGAATTACCGTTTTTCACAATGACATTATAACAGCTCATCAAATAATGATCTCACAGCTAACATATTCATCATTTAGACATTTCAGATAATCACTGTTCGCCCAAATCTCTGACCATGTTGCTTCAATTGCAGTTGGCACATATTTGAAAATGCTCCCTTGGGGTGTACTGCTTTTTGATTTATTATCTGTTTTCTTGGAGAAGTATACCTATAATCGAGGAGAAGGGAGGTGCAAATATGTGCATCATCTGCATATTACTCTGAATTATCATCAGAAAATATGAGTTCTAAGTTAATGGCAACCCAAATCAATACCAAATCACATTACTGTTCTTGATGTCCTCTCTTAGTGAAACCAGCTATACGTTACCCAAGGGATTCATAATCCCAATTTCATAATCATACTAGGATCCAGCTGCAAGTGTAATATGATTACAAATTTGCACATATATGTGTACATGAAAAGATAAATTACCCCTACCTGCGCTCTCTCTGCTTGTACACCGAAGCTGTATATTTGCGTTGAGACTTTTATAGTATCTGTAGTCCCTCACCTTCATCCCACATGTCCCTGTTGTTGTGCACTGCCCCTCTCCACAGTGAGGTCTAGAATAAGCTTAGACTTCTGAGACACTGCAAGTATTTTTTGGCATGCCATATCACATCACACTGGAATGCTGACAAAGAAAGACGCACTTGAATTTGTGTGGCACCCTGAAGCTGCTCAAGTGTAGCTCAGTACCAGAGAGACAGGGTGACCTAGCACATGTATACACAGTTTGTAGACGTAAGTTGGCACCATAAACCACAAACCCTTTCACTTTTGATTTCTATGGGAATCTGTCTACTAACACATAGGGTGATTTGGACTAATGGATTTGCCCTCTTTTCTGCTTCTGAGTCATGGTTAGTCTCTAAGAATGAAGACGGATAATTTGGTTGTTGGTTTCTAAACAGGAAAATATAGACTGCCTTGGGAAAGAGACCTGGCATGAGTTCATCATCGAAACATAAGAAAAGCTAGCTGGCTTTGAGCATGTCATGAGAACCTGATTCTCATTTAGAGCGTAGCGAGTGATGTGAATGAGGTGCTAATGTTGCTCTCTAGCCTGACACATCTAATTGCATCATGTTTGGACTGGCTGTGTGAAATTCATATGTCCTTTTCTGGGAGAACACCACTGTGGGGTTTGCTATCCTGCCAAGACTGTCACCACCAAATAAAGGGCCTATAACGCTTCTCAGCAAAGCAGTGCTTTTATTGAGGGTTGCGCAGGGTGCTCTTTTCCCCGTGTTAAAGTGACACTGGTCCCTGTGACATTTTGCAGCCTCCAAGTACACTTCATATTCCTCTCTTTACAGGGTCTGTGAAGGTTAGAACACCAACAGTGAAGCATGATGACTATACTCCCTACCAGCACTACTGAAGAAATGGTTAATTCCATAAACAACACTATCAGTGAGCTGTTCTGTACCGGACTCCACTGCTGTATATGTGACTTTTGGCTTTCCCTTTTCATGCTATAGATATGCAACAAATCTGAATTCTACCAACCTCCAACAAGAGGGAGATCATGCTTCACCACATTAGGTTGTATCGCCCCTCAATGTTGACAGGAGTGTGCTTGCCCAAAACTTTTCATGTCAACCACATATAGGAACACACAGAGTGCACTTAGTGACTGGCAAACACACACTCAGATAAAGATGGCCACATGAGAATCAATTGCTCAAAACAATTACATTAATTGTTCATGTGCATGCCCGACAACTCTTTAGAAACTGGCAAAGTGCTGTGCTTAGTGACAGAAAGTGTTTGGACACACAACACATTTCCAAGGGCATTTTCTGTCAAGCTGATCTACGTCATAAGGGTTGCTGACAGTATGGTGCCTTTCAACTTCATCTGTAGCACATCTCAGGAGAGTGGGTTGTGTGCTCCTCTCAACATAGAGATAGGAGGAACACAACATGGAGCTTGATTATATTTTAATATCAGGTCCTTTTGTTCATCACATTATCTACAGAGTGCATCTGGGGTGTATGTGTGTTCACTATCCTCACTTACCCCTTGATCTGACACCATTCCAGATACATCCAAGAGTCTCATGGCCTTGCATGAGTGTTTCAAAGTCATCCTGTGCCCTGGGCACCCCCCAACATTTTGCTGACTGGTACTGGCGGTAACTGACTGACCCTGGGTTCTTCCTAACCAGGCCCAGGGCCAGTGCTATGCGGCAAGAGACACTTAGAATACAGTGAAAACACCTACAAACACCAGGGTACACTATTGGTTGGGGTACCTCTGTGACTGGCATGACCTACCCTATAAGGCCCCAGTACAAAATAGGGCAGGTGGATTGAAACTATCTCTCAGTCCCTAGTGTATTATAGGGTATGGCAGTTTAGAGGCCAGCAGCCCTTTCGGCACTTGCATGTGTGCATTGCTGAAGCCTGAGGTCAGTTTAAATTAGGGCTGTGTTGCAGGACTGCTTTTAAAAAGTAAATTGTGCCCAAACTCGCCTTTGGTGTTTGGGACACTTAAAAAGGATAACCTACAATGTCTAGACATATTAGGTACCCCAGGGTCTCCTTAGGTGTCCCAGGAGTGGGGTGCCAGGTATGTATAAGGAGGACCCTCATAAAATGCATTTTATATGTCCTGGGTTAAGTGAAATTGCATATTTCACTCCCCACATTGTTATAAAGTGCTGCACAAACTCGACTTTGGTGCTAGGAGCACTGTGGAGGGAGAATCTGCAATATTTCTACATATGCAGAACCCCTAAAGTCCCCCCTAGGTGTTCCGGGAGTGGGAGGTCCTGTAGATAAAGGCAGCATACTTATAAAATGTGTTTTTATAAGCCCTGGTGCTGTAAAAATGACAAAAGTCATTTTTCTCATTGCAAATCCCCTGCGACATAAGTTAACATGGCAAGAGGGTATTAACTAATCAATCCTGATAGAAGAATGATAAAAATATCATTCAAAGACTTCCAAGAATGGTATTAATAAATTCAACAGTATGATATTGTTGAATTTCTACTAAAATGTACAGACTTGAAGTTATAAATCGTTCTTGTCTGTAAGCCTAGATTCAGCCTTCCACTGGTCTGTCCTGATTGGTCAGAGTTAAGTGGATTAGCCAGGCTCCATTGAAAAGGGGATAAAAAGCCCCTGGGGTTAACCAGCTCTGCAGGGTGGGCACTGTTCTGTTAGACAGGAATGCCAGAGTAGGGGGAGGAGTCGTGAACTATGGACTTCAAGAGAAGGGGAAGACACCAGTGTCATGTACAACCCAGCCAGATGCTAGACATAAGGAAGGAATGACCAGATGCAAGGGGAAGAGACTGTAGAGATTAGCCATCCTAGGGATATGTTTATCCAGCTCTTCTCTCCCTGCTGGAAAATCAGCCATGATGAATTTAGAAGAATTGGTGCACTCTGGAACAAAATAGTGCCACACTTTGCAGGATTTGGTCCTGCCTTTGGGTGATACCTTGCCTCCCATTGGACATAAGTGCCCTCCTGCTTGACCCAGATAACTTGGAAAAAGTATATGAGAGGGGCATAGCCTCTCACACTTGCTGCTTGAAACCTAAGAAAGCAAGAAGGGCATTACTGAGAAGTTTGATGTGCAAGTACTAAGACCTGCACTCTTCTACACCATCTAGAACTACAGCCGTGAGGACTACCTTGCTGTAAAAGGACTAAATCGTGGACTCCCTGCAAGCTACAGGTTAACAGAGCTCACGTGGAACATCACCATCAAGAATCCTCAATCTGGAGCACTACTAGTGGATTTGTAAGAGGTTTGTCCAAGTGGATTGTGAGAACTGAAGTCCTCATCTTTCAAGGACCATCTTGGGGCTTCCAGACCCTTGAAGTACGTTTGAGACACGTTGTGACCCTTTGGGGATCTTCAGGAGGAATTTCCAGAAGTTTGGAGAAGTCCGGAGCAACTTTGGGAAAAAGCTCCATAAGTGGACTGACTCAACCTGGCCAGCTAAGCTGCCTGCCTTCAACTGCGAGCCGGCCTGCCGTCCATGTACGTCCCGCTGAAAAACTCCACAGGTCCGACTTCCAGAGTTTGATCAGGTGTAGGCGCCAGCAGAGACCGGCGAATCCCCTCTGAATCCAGTCTGGAGAAGAGCATTGAGGGACCCCGCAAGTGAAAGCTCTGTTAAAGTTTCTAAGTATGAAAGAAGAAAAGGTGATTGGGAGCAACTGCAAGAGCCAAGCCACCTGCCTTCTACTGCGAGTCGGCTTGGATCCTTGATTCGCTGGAATATGGCTGGAACGCTCCAGAGGTCAGACTTCCATAAGTTTGACTGGGAGCTAGACACAAGGCAATCCAGCAAACCCTCCCCAAATCCGGACTGGCTGAGAGCTTTGAGAGACCCGGTGAAGAAAAGCTCCAGAAAAGTTTCTCAGTCGGAAAGTAAAAACTTTGACCGAGATCTTCCTTGAGGGGTAGCCGCGCAGGGCTCCATCGCGGTCAGCCTAAAACTTTGACTTTGACCCGGTCTAACGTGACCAGATGTCTCAATAAGGAGCTATAGGTTTCTATGGGCTATATAATGCTAAATATTTAAAAAATCATATCTCTGGTTCCCTACATTGGATTTTGTCATGTTGGTGTCATTCTAAAGATAAAAATATTTTTATAAATTGGTGGTGCATTTTTATTGTGTCTTAATTATTTACTGAATTGGTGTTTTTAAATGCTTTACATACCTGTCTTTGAAGTTAAGCCTGCCTGCTCGCAGCTAAGCTACCAATGGTTGAGCATGGGAATAATTTTATAAGACCTTTTCTAAGCCCTATGCTGTGTTTGTGGCATTATTGCCAGCCGCAGACATACATTTGCCCCTACTAATAATCCACTTTCCAACAATGCGATAGCAGCCTTTCCAATCATCCTGTTTCTCCTACTTCTGAAACAGGAAGTGACATATTTTGCTCTGCCCATAAATTTCAATGTATGTGTTACATCAGCTGTTGGTCCAATCCACCATGGTATTCTAGCTTCCTGTATGTCAATTCCTTTTTTTTTTTTTCAAATACCTGGTACAAATCGCAATAAATACATTTTAACATTACAGTATTACTGAAAAAAAATCCGGAATAAATAGTTTTAAAGCAGGTACAAATTTACACGGTATCAATATAATATAGACAGGGGATCACAATGCATTATTTCAGAATATATATACACATAATATATGTACATATATACACATTGCAAATATTATATATACATATATACAAATTATTAAATAAACATATTACCAGCTCTAAGCACTGGACTTTCTCCATCTCTTGATAGGGGCCCAGATATTCAACCCCATTTCACGCTTTTTCCTACCCTTATGCTCGTAAAGGGAAGATTCGATATTATGAATCCCCAGTAGTCTGGCCAGCCACATCTGGAAGGAGGGTGCTACCATATCTTTCCAGCCTGCCGAGATAAGAATCCGGAGTACCGCGACAGAGATAAAAACCAGAGCTTCAACCTCTTTACTAAGCCCCAGATTACTATTGCTGCCTATTATTATTAGGGTAGGGTATAGGTTGATCTTAACACCTAGCAGCCCCACCCAGAACTTCTCAATCTCCGCACGGATTGTGCTCAGCTTTTCACAGTGATGAAACATATGCATTATATTGGCAGGCCCTTCCTAAAATCAAGGGCACTTGTCATCTTCCATTTTACCCCATTGATACAGTTTAGCTGGTGTAAAATACAGATTAAATAGGGTTTTATAGTTTTGCGCCCTCAAGTTTGTGGAACTAAAAAATTTCCCGCCTAGTTGCAGGGCTTATCGACATCAAAATCCGGGTCACCCAATTTCAGTGTCCAGGCAGCTTCACATTTTTCTAGATCGTCTTGGATCCCTCCCTATAAGGATCTATATACCATTTTAATCTTTGTGCCACCATTTAACAAATAATCGATCATACTGATCCTGCCACCTGGAGAGATTCGCGGTTTTATAGATGTTAAATTTTTATGAATCTGAAGGAATTTAAACGCTTGGTTAGCCGGGATATCATATTTTTGCTGTATCTTATCAAACGTCAGAAGGGTATCCCCCTCGAAGATATCACGCACTCTTTTGATACCATGTTGTTCCCAGATCTGTCCCATCCTATCATTGCTAAATTGTGAAAAGATACTGGATTTCCAAAGGGGTAGATAATAATTAATTTTCGGTATTATCATTATTTTCTGCACCATTTTCCAATCCCCCCAGGCACTATTCAAAACCTTATAGCGCATTTTTCTGAAATAGCGCCGCTCCGTTTTTCAAAGTAGAAGTCCCAAAGCTTCCCTACCCAACAAAAGTTCATAGATAGAGGGGGGGTCCTGATTGCCACGGGGGGTACCTGCTGGATTTGGAGCCGGGACAAATAGTATTGCTATCTGAGTAAGCACACAGGCCCAGTGATAGAATCTTAAATTCTGGACTGCCAGACCCCCCCTTTCCTGTGGTAAGGACAGATATCTCATTGATCGCCTAATTTTGCCATATTGCCAAACAAAGCTCATAAAGATTGACTCCATAGAGTTAATTAAACTTTCCTCTATTAAAAATGGGATAGAGCGAAAGCGATATAAAACCTTGGGAAACATGGTCATTTTTAGTACATTTACTCTGCCTATCAGAGACAAATGTAAAGCGTCAATTCTTTTCAAGTCTGACGCCATTGACTTTAACAACGGGGTAAAATTTTCTTTGATGATTGTGTTTATTGCTGAGCTAACCCTAACTCCAAGAAATATTGCGGAATCCGAATATCTACTATCAGCTCTACTTATATTATCAGTGCAAATTATTTGAGTCTTGCTCTCGTTCAGAAGGTAACCTGAACAATGACCGAATTCACTTGCTATTCGTGTGAGTACCACCATAGCCCCAGCTGGTTCAGGGGTGCTTACTGCCAGATCGTTGGCATAAGCTAGTAGTTTGGTCTCATACCCATTCAAAACCACTGGTATGATGTCAGCGCACCCCAATATCCTGCGAACCAGAGGGTCTATTTACAGGGCAAAAAGGTTAGGCGAGCAGGGGCAGCCCTGCTGGGTCTGCCTGGAAATATATATACTTTCTGAGCTTTCCTCCATTATCTGCACTCTAGCCTTAGGGTCACAATACATAGCCTTGATGGCACACATGATTTTTGGGCCAAACCCTCTACGCTCCAATATCCCCCAAAGATACCTCCAAGTAACACGATCAAAGGCCTTTCCCGCGTCGAGAAGGATCATGGCCATCCTTCCCCCGTGGCAGCCTGCGCGTCAAAAAGGGTAATAGCGCGCCACTTTGTGATCTGTTGTTCCGCGGTGTGGGATAAACCCATGCTGCCACGGGGAGACTAGACCGCCAATGATCCTTCCCAACCTTTTTGCAAGAACCTTCGTGTATCTCTTAGTATCCGCGTTGATGAGGGTTATTGGGCGGTATGAGCCAGGATGCTCTTTTGGTTTCCCTTTTTTATGAAATACCACAATATTTGTCTCTTTCCAAGAATCAGGGATTAGACCAGTACACATTATCCCGCTTAATAAATCCAACAGTATTAGTGCTATTTCGCCCTGGATACACTTATAGACTTCCAGCTGGATACTGTCCGGCCCTGCCGCCTTTCCTGCTGCCAGCTCCTGTATTGCTTCCAATACCTCATTTATTACTAAATCTTTATCTACTATTTCTTTATCTTGATTATTTACCTGGGAACCTGTATCCTCAAACACAGAGCTACCATCCTCAAGTCCTTTCTCCTCTTTATATAATCCCTGATAAAAATTCCTAAAAGTCCTCAAAATTTCCCTTGGCTTTGTATAGTCTTGATCCCCGTCCCGAATGCTTGAAATTACATTCTTACTTTCCTTTTGCCTGATCCGGAGTGCAAACAATTTGCCCGCTTGCTCTCCTGTTTTGTATAGTTTGCTCCTATGAGTCTGATAGTCCCCGGCAGCCCTCTGAGCTATCCATTTATGCATCTCTGTTTTAATTATGAGAATCCTCTGCTGACTCTCCTCCCCCTTCTTCCCTTGCCTAATGTCACTCATATGACGCTCTTCTGCTAATGCTAATTGGGCAATCAATTTTTCATTTTCTAGCCTTACCTCTTTTCTGAGCCTGACATCGAAGCTAATTGTTTCGCCCTTCAGGGCCGCCTTGAATGCATCCCAGACGCAGTTCCTGCTTGCAATAAAGCGATTCATATTAAAGTAATCTTGCGCCCATCTCCACAATTGTTCTATGTACCTAGAGTCTGCTAATAGCCTCCTCTCAAAAGTCCACTGGGATCGCTTTTTGCTGGCATTGGCAGTCTCTAGTTCATATTGCAGAATTAGTGGACTATGGTCAGACATAATTTTCTGGAGCTTTTTGATATTAACTTTTTCCAGCTCTGTACCAGATATCAAAAGTAGTACAGCTTGGTATATTTTTGAAATGTGCATGAAAAGTATGTGTACCCAGGGTCAGCTAACCCGTGCGACTTAATAAGAGAACTAAGTGCTCGGTAAACCCTTAGCTTCCGCCTTGTGTACAGAGAATTGTTTTTAAAATCAGCAGAAATATTTAGATCCCTGCACACAATGATGGGTTTAAGCCAACTTGTTAGTTCCATTTCAAAAAAGTCATAAACCTCCGGGTCATCCTGATTAGAACCATATATCACACAGATTGTGCAACCCACCCCTAACTCGACCAATGCCCATCTCCCCAAGGTGTCTGCCCCATCACAACTCCCAGGGTGGCTTTGGCTAGTACTGCCATCCCCCTGACTGTCGACGTTTGTGAAGAGCAGACCAGTAGATCGAAACCCCTGATGTTGAACAAATGTCTCTTCTTCCAGGATAAGTGGTTCTCTTGCAAGCATAATAAGTCTATATTATTTGAACGAACAAAGTGCCCCAGCCTTTGCATTTTTCTCCAATCATTGGGACCCCCAATATTTACTGAACAAATATTAAGTTTCCCCATTTGTGCCCTTCCATCCGTAACCTTTATAGAACCATCTATTCTAATAAAGAAATATATCTATCATTGTATGACAAAACACTCAATAGCACCAGGTACTTCTTTTTTTTAAATATTGTTTTCCTCCCCCTACCCACTCCCCCCAACCCTACCTCCATCTCCCACCCCCTCCACACCTTCCTCATCCCTATCCTCCCTTACTCCCACCACCCTCAGGAAGCGCTCAGACCTAGGTCTGTGCATGTGATGGATGTAGCAATAATGATCTGGGTCCTAACATGATAGACAACGCTCCTCATGGCCTCCTCCCTACGGGAGCCAATTGCTCCCCCGCACTAACCGGAATGTGAAACGAAAATGCCCCTAAGCATGCGCCCCCACAAGCTCTATGAAACCCTAGTAAAAGAGGGTGGGGCTCTACCAGTTCTCCCCCACGCATCGGGAGTCCTAGGCCAAGAAAAAGTCCTACCCAAAATCCGACTGCTGCCACGTGGAGCCCCCAAAGGACGGGCCCCATTTCCTCCCTGCCTCCCACCGGCACAAACACTCAGGTGGCCGAGTTAAGAGAGCAAATTAGCCCTCATAGGCTGGGCTGCGTGGCTGCAGCCTCAGGACACTGCCCCCCCGCACCCAGGGATCTTTGCCAGGCACCGCATGTGGCCAGAGACGACATTGCATTCGGGAGGCCCAGAGAGACGTCACCGTGCTGGGTTGCGGGTTTAACCCCGCAAAGGAGGCCTAAACCTAACGGAAGCTTCCTCGTGGGCCCACCCCCGTAACTCCCATTTCACAATCCCAAGTCCCACCACGGAGGCATGCTCCGGCCCCGCGGGGTTGGCATGTACACTATTTGTATGGGGTCCCTCCTGGGCATGGCCCATGTGGAGAGACTCCAGGGAAGAGGGGCTGTTGTATAAGGGGGGCAACTGACCTCGTGAATGAAGCAGCTCCCAACCACATCGAGGAAAACAGCGATTGGGCAGCTCGGCACGGCGGGAGGAGGGGGACTGTCCTCGTTGTGACCAGCACCAAAGAGGGTGCAAGGTAGGCGACGAAGGTACACATACCTCTCTCCCCCCACGCCCCTCCTCCCACGCCGGAAGTGACATCACCCGGGGACCCAACAGGTCCCCGACACTAGACAGCTACTGGGTTCTGTGCTATCATGTGGCACTAAGGGTGGCCGCCCTCTTAGGGGGCCCCCTTCGGTGGCCCGGGACAGTCTGGCAAACAACTCCCTTGTATGATATAAGTAGATTCCCTCGATCATAGGGAACATTGAATGCAGACATCTTGCCACTAAAAAGCGTCTGTACTCCAAGCACACTGGACACACAAACCATAATGTTCACTTCATATGTGATGACATCCGTTTCACAGGATGCTGCAAAATTGCCTGTTGATTTCTTTGTAATGATGCAGTCTCGGCTTTCTGGATGAATATATTGAAAGCAATAACCTCCTTGGTAGATCACACTTTCATGCACGCAAACAGTCACTGCGAACACTTGCCGTTCCTTATTTCTGCATGAGACATCAGATATGCATTCTAGATATATTTGAAAACCTATGTCAACCCTGTGACCCGGGAGCAGGCAACTTACAACAGAGGATACATCATATTATGATAGTCAGTTGGACAAATAATGCTTTAGGAGTTTGCCATAAGCGTTCTGTAGGAACCAGGAGCCTATAAAGAAATGGATGATGCTGAACACATGTTTTATGGTGTTCAACACGCTGATCAGCTGCTTAACTACCCACTGCCTGTGCCATGATCTTATTGCGGGATTCGTGGAAATTCAGCATTGGGCTTCACAGTAATTTTTACTGGTGAAAGTCTTCAACAAGCAGTGGTTACCACTGCCCTGGAAGTGCCAGCATAGGGAAAATGAAGACAATTTGCTGAGGTATTGTCATTGAGTCTGAGACATTTAAGGAGGGCACAGGAGGTTAATAATCAGGGGATTGTGGATCTCTCAGAAATATCCTGCAACTGCAACCAGATGAGAAATTTCTACATCAACTCAAAGGGAACTTATGGTCCACTAACTTATAATTGGATTCACTAACGCCATTTTCAACCTGCAAGGTGGTGGAAGGGACGCCAGAGGCATGTGAAGGAGCTAAATTATTATCAATGGCACCAGCAATTGCTACTACATGAACTGATAGTAGATAATGAAAGGGACCAGCAAAACCTCAGTTGAGCAGATGGAGATGAAGGTATAGGCAATTGGCTGCACAGCGTCAATGAGAGCAATTCTAGAGGTGCCTTGCTCAAGAGCTGTACTGGGAGTCCTGGAGGGGTAGAGGCTGGAGTCTTACAGGGGTGCAAGAGAGGTGATTTTCCACAATCAATTCTAGAAACAATTGAATTCCCCTAGAATGCTGCTTAATTCTAACATTCTTTACCTCTCCCCACACTGTCAAACTTTTCCATTTTATATCCAACAGTTTGCCACCATCTATGTGTTATCACATATTACCATGTATGTTCAAGCAACTTCCCTATCATTAGAATTGATATCTCTTGTACAAAGCTTCCCACTGTAATTGCCTTTTGCTATATGCTGAATTCTGATGTCCCTGAATCTAAAATTATTCAGAAATCTCTCTATCTGGAACAGTGGCAGTAGGCAAATAATTTGTCTTACCAGTGTTTGTTTCCTAGAATGCCTGGCCACCATTACTGTGTCTACACTCTTTTTTCTTTCTTTTCCTGAGTTTTGCCTCAGCACATGACCTCCTCTCTGTCTCCTGCCCATGTTTATGTTGTTTCAGGAAGTCTAGGAAGGTCAGGAATGGCTCACTCTGCCAAACTTGTCCGCTACCAGAAGGTACTCCATTCACAACACTCTAACTTCTAAAGGTTGCATCTCACATTCCTCGTTCAATGACCAAGCATTAGAACAGTACGCTCAAAGGCCCTGTGTGATCTGACATCACTAAATGACAGAGTGTCAGCCATTATGTTATTGGCGTGTGGCAGTAGCATACTAACCTGACGGCTGCCGTCCTTATTAAACCTGCTAGGGGACAAATATTAGCATGGTCGATATGCATAAGTGACTGGCTACAGGGAAAAAGTGCTCATGCAGACACATATGTACTGACGTAGGAGCGCCAGGTGTATACTAATTCACTCTGCTTGCCACTTGCGGCATGAATATATAAGTTGTCTTGGTAGTGCTAATTTGTACTGAAGTGCTATTTAGCACCACATTACATCTGTCAAATGCATATTAGTTGATCCATTTATTTCAGAGACCGGTGTGTTTGAAGCTGCAAAATTCAAAATCACTGCGTTTGCATTTTGCTTAAACAAAGCTTTTGTTTATTTTCATGAAAGCAGCACTGACTCTAGTAAAAACAAGCATTTGCAATGCAATCGGTCTCGCCTTTGGGACCTTATATGTATTTAGCTATGCAACACATTAGGCTGCTTGCTGAAATATCTACTGCTCTTTAACTTGGAGGGAAAGTGAGCACCAAACTGCATGACATGACAGGTATGGGAAAAAATGGAGAGAAATATTGCCTTTCAGCTGGATATGGTATAGTCCAAAGCTCTGTTTTTATTATAAAAGCAGGGCCTTCGGTGGTCATATCACAGAAAATACAAGATTTGAAAAAATATTATTGTCTACAGGTGCTGGTGGAAGATAATTTCTATTGACTGGTATCTAGCTAATACTAAAGTGATTCTGGTATTTTACTGACCTCTGCAGGTCGTTTTCTATCAAGAAAATTAAATAGAGGCAGTTGCCAGAAAAATTAAAAAAAGAAAGTCCCTCAGCAGAAAGCAATTGTGGAATTCTACTGACCTCTGCTGGTCGTTTTCTATCAAGACAGTTAAATAGATGCAGTTGATTTTTTTTTCTTTCTTTTTTTTATTCATTTTTCCCCGGCACGTTAGGAAACATACAGCTTACTTCACATTATTATAGTACATATCGGACCCAGAGGGAGAAACAAACGACAAAAAAGAAAACAAAAGAAAAAGACAGAAAAAATACATTAAGCAATAACAATATATAACAAAATAATGTTCCTCTAATAAGCCCTCCCTTCCTAGCCTAAATAAACCCCTTACATTTCCATTATTTTAATCACCCCGGTTCACTCCCCCCAGCAATGCCGAAATCCAGGGGACCAGATTTTTGCTCCAAGCCTTCTCTTCCCTCTCCCTTTCATTTGAAAGATGGACGATTCAAGATTATACATGGCCAACAATCTAGCTCTCCAGTTCAAAAAGGTGGGAGGATCAGAACTGATCCACACGTTGGTGATACACGCCCGAACCACAGCCATCATAATAAACAAAAGTGCATTTACCCCTTCATTCCTTGCATTAGCCACAGAGCCTGAGCCTACCCCTATGATCACCATATACCCTGTAATCACTATAGGGGTTCGAAAAATAATATTTAAAAAACCCTCCAGCTCCTGAAAAAATCCCACCAATTTTGGACATGAAAAAAACATATGAATTGAGTCAGCCGCAAACAATACACATTGGTTACAGTTAACCCCGACTGCGCCTCCCCACCGAGAGACTTTCCTAGGAGAGTAATATAAGTCATACGGGCATATATTGCTGGCTACCTAGTCTTCCCGTCATTCGGACACTATTAGCAAGTTCCAACGACTTGCATACATTAAAGTCCTCCACCCCAACTTTGCGTTCCCACTTCCTTTGACACTCCTCTAAATCATCTGAGAGGGCTTCAACCAATTGTTGAAAATATTGCCCTATCCTCGTCTTCCTCCTCAATTTCTCAATAAGAACGTTCTTCACAAATAATTTTCTCATATTTGCACCAAATTTCGTAACCTTGAAACTCTGAAGTTGCAAATATTGAAAAAAGTCTTGCTTGTCTAGCCCGAACTTTTGGCTAAGATCAGAAAATGCTCCCCTTGATCAAAAAAATCTCCTAAAGAACTTATACCGTTAAGCCCCCATTTAAATGTCATATGGTCGTGAAAGATCATTGGTAATAACCCCGGAGCCTTAAAAGGAGAATAGAAATTCAATTTTGAAATAGAATATAGTTGTTCAATTTGTGTCCAAGTTCTATACGCTGCCTTCAGAATTTTTAATCTCGTTTTTTTGTAATAGCTTGGTTCTGTAATCATTACTGAACACCCATTAGCTTTACCTCCCAAAACCAAACCAAATTCATAAATTGATGGACTATGACTTAAGGAAATTGGAGCAATATTCCCAACAACCAATGGCCCTGTATACTGCATCATTTAATACATTAAAAAGTATGGGATACCCTATCCCCCCCGAAGTCTTGGTAGAATCAACTTCTTATAAGCCCTTCTGGTTTTTCGGTACCCCCCACAAAAAACTAGAGATCATCCTCCTCAATTTTTTAAAGTATATACTGGGGAATTCTAAGGGAACTGTTTTAAATATATACAGGAATTTAGAGAGAACCAACATTTTTAAAATGTTACTTCTCCCATGAAAAGAAAAATGAAGATGGTCCAAGCGTTCCAAAGTAGTATTTACATTTTCAACAACTGGTAGGATATTCAAAGCGGGATCTTCTCCACCTCAGGGGTAATTACGATTCCCAAATAAGCTGCCTCAGATATGACTGCCACACATGCCGGTGGATCCTTGCCTGAATGTAGTATCTGAGTTTTCTCAATATTGAGTTTATACCCCGAAAAATGACCAAACTGAGTTTCCAATGTTTTTATTGCCAATAAAGCTGTTACACTATCGCCAGATACTACAATTATATCATCGGCATAGGCAAGTGCTCTATAATCTAAACCCCTGAAACTGACTGGTTTAATAGCAGTGTGGCAGTTTAGTTTATTAAAAAATAAATCAATATATAAGACAAATAAAAGGGGAGAGCATTGGCAACGCTGGCGTGTGCCCCGGCCAATATTAAATACCCCGGATTCTAGCCCTGATATCTGTATAGTAGCCACCGGTCTTATATATAAAATCTTAACTGCCTGTATATATCCCAAACAGAAACCCTTCCATTGCATGACCCTCCAAATATACTGCCAGGAGACCCTGTGAAATGCCTTTTCAGCGTCCAACAGGATCACCTCCAGCTCCGAGTCTGTTGCCTGAGCCCAATCCAGAAGAGCAATAATCCTTCTTACATGGTCAGCAGTGTCCCTGCCGGGAATGAACCCATGCTGAACATTAGAGACAAGTAATGACTGTCCCTAAGCGTGAAGCAAGAATTTTTGAAAATATTTTACTATCCGAATTGATCAGCGAGATCGGTCTATAAGAGGCCCGAAAAAGCTCAGGCTTGTCCTTTTTAAAGTAAACAGTAATCATGGTTTTTCACCACGACTGTGGTGCTATACCATGTTGGGCGTTTAAAACCTACGTCATGAGCTCCAATTTAAGCACCCCAGGAAAAGTCCTATAAAATTCCAATGGAATTCTGTCCGGGCCTACTGCTTTGCCCGTGGCAAGCGATAATGTTGCATCTCCACCTCCTCCCAAGTTACATCTGCCGCTAATACCGCATTTTGTTCTTGTGAGACCTTATTGGTTTCCATATTACCACTAAATTCTCTAATTTTCCCTCCTACATTTGTTATTACATCCTCACTATATAGGTCAATACAGAACCTACGGAATACTTTCGAGACTCCAACTGGTGAATCCTGTATCCTATCCTCTTGGTCCGGTATCCTACATATGAGGTTCGATACCACCCTTTGCTGTAATCTCTTAGATAAAATTCTGGAAGCATCTTCCCCCGCTTCATAGACCTGAGTCATATATGAGGCCAATTTTGATGCAACGTTTACAAAAAAATATTGATGAATCTTCATTGTCAGAATAGCGATGGCCTTTAGAATTTCATATGTATTTTGTTGATGTGTTAATTGTCCAAAAGGCTGAGTTGCTTCATCCCCTCTTTAACTTCCATCAGTATTCAACGTTGTTTAGCTATTGAATAACTCATTGTCTCCCCATGCAGTCCGACCTTAAACGCATCCCATTCATTATGGTCTGAAGCTGTTCCCCAATTAATTTTAAAGAATTATGAAATCCATTCACACATGTGTTTACAATATTTGGGATCCAACAAAAGATTGCGTTCAAAGGTCCATACCCTTGTCCGGACCCTTACATTAATATCTAATTCCAGGTCCAACAGATTATGATCAGAGATTATCCTTGTCGAAGACTGCCGTGCACACCAAATGTTTAACCTTTTACTCCTTTTAAACAATCTTTCCATTTTTAGTCTGTATGCGTGCTCACTACATTGCAACATATACAGTATTAAAAGCTTGACGTAATGCAAATCACGTGTGGAAAGATCAAAATAAACTGGAATGGAACAAAAAGTTTTGGATTACATGGATTATTTTGGATTAATTCGCATGGTAAAGAAATTGAAAAAGTTATTGAACAGTTTTTGAAGCTGTGCCCCTGGATTTGGATTGTAGTTTCTCTCCAACTCGAATGTTGTTTATTAACGTGACAAAAGGGCGGATTACGTTATCCAGTGAGCACGCATACAGACTCAAAATGGAAAGATTGTTTAAAAGGAGTTAAAGGTTAAAAATTTGGTGTGCACGGCACTCTTCAACAGTATTAAAAGACTGCCCTACTTGCAAGTAGCACCCAAGAAATATCACGAATAATTGACTTTATGGACACATGAAAGCACGTGAGAAGCACATACAAGATATAGAAAAACATTTTGCATGTATTGTTTGGTTTCATTGAGCTTTTGGACACTGTTATCGTCGTCATGCTTTTAATACTTTATATGTTGCAATGTATATCGTAAAACATGCAATGAAGGGTTAAGATGAATGTAGACATGAGCGGCATGACGCAAAAAGATAACATCAACAGGGCAGGCTAGGCATAGTTCTGAATTATCCGGGGGACCATGAATACAATTGGTGTACAACGGTTTGATTAAATGAGAAGAGGATTGAACACCATCACTGGGTTTGGCAACTTATGCAGAGATGTATGATGGGGGTTGTAGGCAGGAGTGATTACATCAGCGTTAATCGAGTGTCAACGACAGGTGCAGCTTAAGAGGCGTTGCAACTTCAGAGCAGTTAAATTAGTTGTAAATGATGGTGCGCTTTCAAATGCTGACATTTAGAGGAAATGGAGGTGGAGCAGTGGGAATGAGAAGGGGAGGAAATAGTTGAATAAGGGTGAAGCTGTGGGGATGTTATATAAGGTGAAGGAAGGTTTAAATCACGGGGCAACGAGGGTGGTTTTGAGGATTTTTCATGTTGAATCACGGTAGCATTGTAGCTCCGGGTTTAGAGGGAAAGCGTCATACGTGGGTCGATTTGATATATGTCACAGTTTTTGGCATGTGAAGCACAGTGATTTGAAGCTAAATTGTAACAGCCACGTTCTTTTTTTTTGCAGTGAACCCCTGAGGAAGGGCTACTTTTAAGCCCGAAATGCATTGGGTAACATAACCACTAGCAATTGAGGATGTTTTACGTCTTTTTGCGTGCCTGGAAAAAGGCATGGATTTGCATATCCACGGCACGAGAAGCTTTTTAAAGAAAGCCTAAATGCAAATCACGTGTGGAAAGATCAAACTAAAATGGAATGGAACAAAAAGTTTTGGATTACATGGATTATTTTGGATTAATTTGCATGGTAAAGAAATGGAAAAAGTTATTGAACAGTTTTTGTAGCTGTGCCCCTGGATTTGGAGTGTAGTTTCTCTCCAACTCGAATGTCAGAGATTATCCTTGGCATAACCTCTATCTTTGCCTTTGCCACCATATCAGAAGGAATGAAAAAATTATCTAAACGAATGTGCTTCTTGTGAGGAGCGGAATAAAAGGTGCTACGAGCCACACTTCCCCTCAAATAAACCATGCATCAAGTAATCCCTACTCTTTAACTATACCTTTAACAGCTTTAAAGACTTTGACTTTTTTCCCGTGTATGGACTACCACTATTGATATCAGTATCCCCCTCTAGATGAAGATTGAAGTCCCCACAAAAAATTAAAGGGGATGGCCAAGTCGCTAATTCAACACTTAAATAATAAAGCCCCTCCGGATGGTCAAAGTTAGATCCATAGATCGAACAAATTGTCATTGGTAGACTATTGACAACCAATTCAACAATCACCCAGTGCCCCAAAGTATCCTCTTTTACAGGTCACCTTATCCCTAATCCATGTCTCATAAAAATTGCAACCCCTCTGATATTAGAGCTTTGTTTGATACACCCTACAATTTCCATCCCCAAATCATTTAGAAATTTTCGATTATTCCATGCTACATGTGTTTCTTGTACACATAACAAATCATATTGCTGCATCCGCAACATTTGAGCCATCGCTCCCCTTTTCCTTTTATCATTTAGGCTGCTTATATTGCATGAGCAAACAGAAAAAAGGCCCATAATGATATTTTGTTTTATCTTACAGGATCAACAAATTCTGTCAGGCGGTTTTGTCTGTCATTCCCTCCCTCCAGATTATTCCCAAACACAATATATCTTGCTTCTAGTGCAAAAGTACCATATTTACTCATGTGTACTTCATAGAAACATCCACCACTATCCCTACGTGCCACCCCCGTCCCATCTACCACAATCAAGGCATAAGGACTGAGCCCTCAATGATGGATAGTGGATTGAAGTCCGCACCTCGACCCTCCCCGCGCCATTCCCGCACCCCACAGAAATCAGCATTTTAAATTGTTTACCCAAGCTATTAACAATCCTTTTACCAGCTTAATGACTTGTTCTCATCATATTACCTTCAAAAATTCCCCTGCCAAAATTTCAGACACAAAAAACAGAGTCTTATCCTTATAGATTACTTTTAACTTTGCAGGATTCAGCAGGAAGGCCTTCCCCCTTTGGATTGAAAATCCGGTATCAATTGAAGTAGCCTCTATCTTTTTTGAACAGTAACCTGACAAAAATATGGGCGGACAAAAAAATCAAACCCTTTGCCGCTCCTCTTCCTATCTGGCCTGGCCATATCTTACAAAGCTTCTCGTAGCAAGTCATTTTTCAAGCAACTAAGTATTGCCCTTCGTTTTTCCTTAGGCCCCCCTGCCCTAGCTCTTTGAGTAAAAGGGAATCTGTGTGCCCTAAGAATCTCGATCTCCCAATTCCACTGCTTAAAGTCAGGGAACGCTTTGGTAAATAGATCTTTAACATATTGCCTTACATCCTTCCCTTCCTGCCCCTCAGGAACACCAAAAACCCATAAATTGCTCCTTCTAGAGCAATTTTCTAAATCAGTTAACTTCCAGTCAGTGTCATCTCTCAAACTTTGCAAGGAAGCTTTTGTCATCTTCTGTTGCGCTACATGGTCTTCTACGGCAGATATCCTCTCCTCTGCTTCACCAATTCTAGACGACATCTCAGTACATGTTTTTGCAACTCGTCCCACTGTGTTCTGAAGTTTGTGAACCGCACCCTGGGTCCGCAAACCTTCAGTTTTAGTTTCATAACTGTGTGCCATTATCACTTGATATATTGTGCTGAGAGTTATTTCACTTTCCCCATCTTTTACTGTATTACCCGTCGCCACAGCTACCTGGGGAGAGAGTGAACAATCCCACACTAGGAGACCAGCAGGAGCAAGATTTTCATTCACAGCAGGGCTACCAAGTTCCTTAGTTTTCCGAACTGTCCCCTGACTCATTGACACCTCAAAACTGGATTCCTCATCCTACAGAGAGCTATTATCATCAGCCAAGTCCCCTACCACACTTTCGTTCTCGGAGGAGTTCGAATGATCAGACATTAAATAAAACTCCCCCCCTGAGTCTCCAGATTCTATGTCATTAACAATCTCCTCATCTCGCCCCCCCTCAGACTCGTGGTCATCAAGTCCCATCTCCTTTCCAAGATTCATAGCTGGGCTACTAATCCCCCCTGCTTCTGACAACATTATTTCACTCCTGGGTGGCTTAGATGCAAGTCTTCAGCAGACACAGATACCACCATAGGTACTGCTGGGTGCTTTTCCCTGACCAGCAAGTCTATTATCATCATGCTTTCCTTTCCCAGACGATTTTTTGAATATGTCAGTACCACCAATGATTTCGTTGCCATACCTTTTCTCTGCGTGTGACTTGCCTGTGGCAAAGGGGAAGCAGCCACCCCGCCGCTCCTGCTCCGTTGCCCCACCGAGCACCACCTGTATCCTCTGTCCTATTACCGGCATGCTGCCCTTCTCTCTCCGCACAGGTGGGGGGAAGCCGATGTTGCCGGCGGAATAATGGACGCTGACTCCACCGTTGCAGCGGCTCCTCCTCGTTTCTTGATGCCCTTATTGCTCCCCTTCGGCCACATAGCTCTTACTGCTTATTGCCCTGTAGCATTCGGGCTTCGAATCTTCAAATCTTCTTTTGGAGCAACTCCGGCGCAGGTACTTCCTCCATTATGTCACTGTGCGAAGACCGGATGCCACGGAGCCAGCTGCTGCCGCTGCCGCAGGTGAGCCAAACGCCAAACCCCGCGGGCTGAATTCTGAAAACTTTGTGCGTATGCCGGTTTTATTTTCCTTTCTTCGCTAAAAGTCACATAAAGCACCTCCGCAATCTTTACCCGCTCAAAGCATTCATTTCCACGGGAAGAAAGGTAAACCACGATTCAGGAAAGCACGCAGGGGAGTTTCTTCATCGGAGCGCGTCTCACAAGCCACTCACACAGCAATTGTGTTATTTTACTGACCTCTGCTGGTCGTTTTCTATCAAGACAGTTAAATAGCTGCAGTTGAACAGAAAAAAAGTCCCTAAGCGGAAAGCAGACAAGTACTAGGGGTGGTCTCAGGAGCCCACAAAGTACATACACATTTAAGTGTATACTAAAGTATATACAAGGGATCACTGAAATATTATCGACGGTCACATTATCGACTTGCTAAAATATCGTTGACAAATTATCGACGACAAAAATATCGACTTTCTATACTTATTACACAAAGTACAAAAATATCGAGTAAAAAATATCGAGTATTTACAATATCGAGTACATAAATATCGCCTTAATAAATATTGACTACAAATATATCGTTGTACATGAAATTAGCCCTAACACTACAAAAATATCGACAGAAAAAATATAGACTACTAAAATATCTTATTAAAAAAAATATTGAGTTCATTTTTGTACCCTTTCATGTCTAAAATACCATATTAATCATCAATAAAAGTCATTGCTCTATACAAAAAACATTTTACATATAATACCTGTTACTTTTATAAAATTCCTATTTATCAAAATTTGCTATACATTCTATTACATGCGTTATATAATTTTCTAAATATTCTTTGCATTTAGCAAACTTTTTCATTACTTATTTTCACTTAAAAATCTATTTCATTTAACAACTAACCTGCTTTAATGCGGCAATCACCACATACCACCATTCTCACATCAACAAACACACCAATTAACAAAAAAATTCAAACTAGCCTATACAATGCTTCATCACATCCTACAACCAATCAAATCAAAGCACACAAAATACACATACTATAAAAGGGATACATGCATTCTACCATTTGTTGCTGCTAACTCTATGGAAAGTAGAACACTCTGAAGATTTTGTTCCTGAAGAAACATCTTTAAAGATCCAGCTCACTAGCTAATTATTCAAGTAAGTAACAGTGCATTATTTAGAAATCTAAATTAGAAGTGTACTATTTTACTTACATCTCCTAACTCTTGCACTTATTTTATTTTAATCTCTTCCTACATTTCTGATAGAAACTACTCCAAAACAATTCCTAATACATGGTCATATTTCTTCACACGGAAAATCAGATTGTAAGTATATATTAATGCTCTGTTATACACCAACTGCTGTTTTTAAACACTATTTCACAAGATTATTTCTTTATTTTAAACATTATATTTACAGATATACTGCGATTTTCCTATTTATACACAAAAAAGGATAAAACTACACTAATTAAACATGTAAGTATAGATGTTTTTGTTATTAAACACCCAATTTTAAAATTGTAAATTTCTAAGCAACATATCTTGCATATTACATCTTCCCTACAGATCATATAAAACAACCAACATCAACTATACCAAAAGACAAGACTACCCTTGTAGAAAAATGAAAGTATACTTGTAATTTGTCTAAAACTTCCGAAAATAACGCAAACTATGTTCTTAACAACATGTTATATATTTTATATTTCCTCTACAGATATTCTGAATACATCATACAGCTATTCTGGCTACAGCAAAGAAAACAACTTATTTAGAAGTTAGTATACTTTTAAATATTTCCCATTTCCCAACGGTTCAAAATATTATTATAATAATTTTCATTTATTTCTTCCATCTTCTCTACAGATCTGAACTTTACTACCTTGATGTACTCCACCAATTACTACAAGTCTACTATTTAAACAAGTAAGTATATGTAATGTTTACATCAAATGTACAACTAAGCAAAATTGACAACTGCTTTTTCGTAGGAAAAACGTTTGTTATGTGTAAACATTAACTTGGCATTTCTATATTTTCATACCAACAGTAAATAAAGAAATACATACAAGAAAATCCTTCAAAATACAGTTCTGCATTTGTGATTACTACTTTTAGTAACTGTAAGTATAAATACATCATTAATGATGTTTGCACCACAAAGTGAAATATGTGTTTTGATTTTGTTTCTTTCTACTCTTTCCTAGAACAAGTAAATCAAAATGACAGAAGGTGCAGAATTTGTTATGTCACAGAAAAATAAATTACTATTATGTTATATGGGTTATGTGTATAATCAGGAAAGACAAAGTGGTAGAAAAGTTTTTCGGAAGTGTACCAAATATTACTCCAACAAATGTTATGGGAGGGCTACTACTGAGGAAACTAATGTGTTATTTACCAGGGAACACAATCATCCCCCAAATGTCACAGAAATTGAAATAAGAGACGCTTTAGAAAGTATTAAAACTGCTAGCACACAAAGTGATAAACCAACAACACAAATCCTTAAAGAAGAACTGGTAAAAGTCCCAGCCCATGCTTTAGGTCAACTACCCTCTAATGACTCCCTGAAACGCACAATTGCACGCACTAAAAGACTCACTAGCACAACCCAACCCAACTACTTTTGAGGAAATTATTATTTCACCAGAAATGGCCATCACACACAATAAAGACAAATGTATCCTTTTTGACAAAAAGCAGTACAAACAGAATCATTATGTTTGCAACTGCAAGTAATTTAAGAAAAATCCAACAGTGTCCCCAATGGATGATGGATGGAACATTTAAACCATGCCCAAATTCTTTTTATCAACTGTATTCCATCCACGGTTTATACCATAACTCTAACATACCTTTCATTTACTGTTTGCTACCCAACAAACAGCAAAACACTTATACAGAAATATTAAATGTTCTCAAAACTGAAATCAATAATTATTTTCCTGAAAAAATAATTATTGATTTCGAATTAGCTATGATTAATAGCATTTTGAGAACATTTCCCCACACAGCAATCCAGGGTTGCTATTATCATTTTAATCAGAGCATATGGAGGCATCTCCAAAAATCAACTTTAAGTATACTATACTCAACAGATAGCACCTTTGCCTATCAAGTAAAAAAATTGATAGCCCTGGCCTACGTTCCTGTTACAGATGTAGCGGAACACTACAATTTATTAATTGACAGCACATATTACAAGAGGAATGAAGATAAACTAACCCCATTACTGGACTATTTTGAAGATACTTGGGTGGGAAGGTTGCACAGATCTGGACATCGACGCCAACCCAAATTCCAAATCCCTTGGTGGAATGTCTATCTTAGTACTTTAAACCAAGAGGCTAAAACAAACAACAGTGTAGAAGGGTGGCATAATGCTTTCCAAGCAACCACAAGCAGAGGCAAACCCACATTCCATAACCTTCTAGAAGCTTTGAAAAAAGAACAAAGCTATCAGGAACTAAGAATGGAACAATCTGTGTCCTAAATTGGTCCAAAACTCACTAAACAAACTAAACAAATGTTCCGACTACTGCAAAGTCAAGTCACACTATACCCTACAACTAGAGGATTAGAATACCTGTCAAAAATAGCTAAAAGTCTACTATAAAAATGTCAACAAAATATACTAATGTCTTCTTACAATAATGGTAAAATTACATTTCATAAACATTTGTAATCAATTATAAATAATACATATTTGTTTAACAAACTTATCAAAATTTGGAACATTATTTCTTAACAAATATGCAATGTTTATAATTACATCACACATACACATTACATAAAAATCGACATTTCCCACCCAATAAAAATTGTAATTTAAATACTTACAATTTTTGTAGATGAAAAAGACGCAATCAAGCAAAATGCATACCATACAATCCAATCCAATATAGGACAATTCCAATATGGGAAACCCTCAAAAACCAGAAAATTAAGTTAAAAAATTAAAAAAACGCTCCAGGAAATCCCGAAAACAGTAGTGTGGACACTTTAGTATTTAAAGTGATATACACACAACTTTTAAAAAACGGTCACGCATATCAATGTATCAATCCAATTCGAAACCCTCCAAAAACCCGAAAAATTTTGAAAATGTGTAAAAACCACTCCTGGCAAACACAAAAAATAGGAGATAAATGTCAAAATATAACCATAATAAGTCAAACATTAGTTTCTCCGGAAAAAAACACGCTTCCTTCCATGTAGTTTTCATGCGAGGAACCGGAACCTGTAAAATAACAGACATAACGAAACCCACCCACAAATAGCCCATAACATTTGTAAATACACTCACAATTAACAGTAACCATGTAAGAAGACATTTCCGAACACTTAAAATAACACTAGAACTAAAACATTCACGACGCATCTATAACGACGACATTTCACCTAAACGCTACTTAAACAATTCATACATTCACCAAAAAACACTACAAAGTTCGATTATACCCTCAAACATGACCACTTACTTATAATTTGTATGTAAAAATAACCTTACCTCTCTCCACGCGAAGCAACTCCCAACCGCGAGCTTCTCCAGTCCTGAATGGCGTGCAATAACCTTACGCGGTAAAAAAGTAGTCCCCTTAAACCATTTTTGTAAAAGTATCATAGACAATACAATGTTATAGTTAAAAAATATAATACATATACATTTATAATTTTACAAATTAATAGACTAGACTCATTATAATTTAACATATTTAAGAAATAGAAATATATTTAATATAAATTAATATATCATAATTGTTATATATTAATAATATTAAAAAATTATGTAAGACTTGTAATAAAAGATGTAAATATTTTGTTATTGTGTACATTTATAGGAATAAGTTTGTGTTTCTTTTTAAGTAAACATTATAATTGTTTATGGTAATAATTAATAATAATAAATAATATAACTTATTTATTGTTATTAATATCAAAATTATAACCATTTCATATATAAACAATGCCCAGAAATAATGTATTTTTTATCTCTGAATGTATGTTTTTCTGAAAATAATAGAAGAATGATTATGTTTATTAATTAGTAATAATAATAATAAATAAATGTGTTATTATTTTTATTAATTATTACAAAATGTTTTATAATAATTTCTAACTATTAAAAAAGTATATAATTGCATAAATAATATTTTGGCAATACCAGATATTATTATTAAACTTATTGTTCCCCTATACTGTTATAACGTTTACAACATAATATATTTATATGTTTCATTTAAAAACAACATTGTCTGAAATATGTAACAACAAATGTTTTAATTTGTATTTCAATTTCTTGAACAAATGTAATAATAGTCATGTTACTTGATAAAATTATAAATGTTAAAAATATATATTTAATATTATTAATATTTAATATTAACATTATTAAATATTAATGGAAGAAATAAAAAAAAGTGTTTTTATTTATTTCAATATAAATACTTGTAACTCAAAGTTAATGATGGAAATATTTTATATTTACTGAAATAATGTTGTTAACTAATTTTTTTTTATAATTGACAACATGTATATAAATGATAATGTGTTATTCTGTGAATACTAAAAGTCAAAATAATGTTATGTTATTTTTGTTTGTGATTGTATTGTAGTACACAATAAAAATTTCAAAAATGGTTAATAAAGTTTTTTGAAAACATCCATGTTGCATTTTTTTGTAATATTATAAGACAGTAATGTAAAAATGTATGCAAATGTGCTGGACACTGACCAATTTAATATGTCCTATTGCTACTCCAGTCAAGCTAATATCATTGAAGGTGCGGGACACTGACCAATAATTATTTACTATTCCTACTCCAGTCAAGCTAATATCAGTAAATGTGGTGGACACTGACCAATGATTAATTACTAATCCAACTCCAGTGTAGCTAATATCAGTGATGGTGCTGGACACTAACCAATTAATAATTACTATTCCAACTCCAGTCTAGCTACTTTCTGGGAAGGTGCTAATACATATATTTTGTAGATAAATTTAAAACTTAATAATGTAATGTAATATTTTTTTGTAATTTCATGTAATAGCTTTAATGTATATATTTTTTTTTACCCTGTACGCCTGTACCCCAAAAACCCAAAACTGTCCCTGAACACTAAAAATACGCCTTTACCCAAAAACTGAAAACTGACCCAGAACCATAAAAATACCCCTTAACCCAAAAACTAAAAACTGACCCTGAACCCCAAAGCATACCTCTTTACCCAAGAATTGAAAACTGACCCAGAACCCTACAAATACCCCTTTATCCACAAACTGAAAACTGACCCTGAACCCTACAAATACCCCTTTACCCACAAACTGAAAACTGACCCTGATCCCATAAAATACACCTTTACCCAAGAACTGATAACTGACCCTGAACCCTTAAAAAACCCCTTAACCCACAAACTGAAAACTGACCATCAACCCAAAAAATACCCCTTTACCCAAGAACTGAAAACTGACCCTGAACCCTATAAATACCCCTTTACCCACAAACTGAAAACTGACCCTGAACCCTATAAATACCCCTTTACCCACAAACTGAAAACTGACCCTGATCCCAAAAAATACACCTTTACCCAAGAACTGAAAACTGATCCTGAACCCTTAAAAAACCCCTTAACCCACAAACTGAAAACTGACCCTCAACCCAAAAAATACCCCTTTACCCAAGAACTGAAAACTGACCCTGAACCCTATAAATACCCCTTTACCCACAAACTGAAAAGTGACCCTGAACCCTTTAAAAACTCCTTTACCCACAAACTGAAAACTGACCCTGAACCCAAAAAATACACCTTGACCCAAGAACTGAAAATGTAAATGTAAATGTAAATGTAAGGTGTTTTGTAGCACGCTCAATTACTACCGGAGTATCCTGGCGCGAATGACCGCTGGGGAACCCGTCCTGGCTTTCCCTGTGAGATGGTCCCATGCTGGGTATCTCCAAGGTGAAGCCAGGCATCCCCGGCGTCTGTGGGGGGCCGTTGTAGCGATGAGGCAAGCTTAATGCCCAGAGTTACCGAGTGTGATCACTGCCCAAAGTGGGCACCGAGGTGAGAATTATCAGTCCGCTGACCCTGGTCCTCGACCCTGCCGCGTCGGGAATCGAACCCTGGTTCCGGGCCGTTCTCAGCCTCCGGGTCTGCCGCCTCTAACCAGTGAGCCACACCTCGCTACCTGACCCTGAACTCTTTAAAAACCCCTTAACCCACAAACTGAAAACTGACCCTGAACCTAAAAAATACACATTTACCCAAGAAATAAAAACTGACCCTGAACCCTTAAAAACCCCTTAAGCCACAAACTTGAAAACTGACCCAGAACCCCAAAATACCCCTTTACCCAAAATCTGAAAACTGACCCTGAACCCAAAAAAATACCCCTTTAACAAAGATTTTGAAACTAACCCTGAACCCTAAGAAGACTCCTTTACACAACATTAAAGATTAATATTTAATTAACAATTAAATAATAATTAACAATAACAAAAAAGTAAATATATTAGCACATTAGCTGTAATTAATAGAATTTATTAATTAATATTGTTTATTTCCAATTAATTAATTAACATTAACAAAAAATTATAGATAATAATAAAATTACTCCAATTAATGTAATTAACTAAATTAAATTAATTAATTATCCAATTAATTAATTTAAAAAATATGCAAAAAAAATATAAATTAATTAACTAATTAATATTAATTAATTACCAATTAAAAACTAACTAAAAAAATTAACAAACATATATTAATTAATTAATTATTATTAAATTACTTCCCACCCTATTCCCCTATAAACCCACAACCCGCTCCTAAACATTAACTACAATTTATATTTATATTAATACATTTTTTTATTTTTTTTTTACATTTTTTTCTACTTATTCTCGATATTTTTTACTTTGACTGTTTATCGATATTTTGTCTGGTCGATATTTTTGAGTCGATATTTTTGTAAACGATATTTTTTTGTCATTTTTTAAGTCAATATTTTGTCCAACGATATTTTTTAAGTCGATATTTTGTTAATGACGATATTTTTACCTCGATATTTTGTCCATTCGATATTATGTAGTCGATATTATGTCCAGTTACCATATACAAGAGGTCTCAAATGCTCAACCTAACAAGTACAGCAAAATAGATCAGGGACACTCGTTAGCACAGTGGGCTGATAACTTTCTCCATTTTTTGTGGCGGCCAATGAGTTTTGTAATATATAAATGAACGCTGATACATTGTTCATGGACATAAGACACAGACAACTAATTTTTCCTGTCACCAAACACCAAAGATTGAAACAATATGTAATGAAGCAAAATAGTACACCCATAAAACTGTGAATTATTGTTGAGAATAAGTACCACTCAGTTGTGCCGGCATCTTGATTTAGTCCTAAACTGGTTAACCATGGCACAGAAACAAACTAAACCACTCATCTTCAACCTTTTATAGTGTACGCTATGATAGTTGTTCGGAGACCAACAAGGTTAATATCTATTTTGTTGATCATCTAAACCTGGTGTGGTTTAAAACTGTAAATTACACAATTGTGATGTTTGTGCAGGAGGAAATGTGGACTTAAAACAGCTTTGCCCCATTCCTGCCTAAATGATGCACATTGAGCCACATCCTAAACTTGCGGCTGAGGAATTTGCACCCACAAAATGCTGCCCCATTGATCAGGGTGTACGCATTTTACCATACCTCTCTGTCAAGACTTTATGTTTTATCCATGAACTATATATTTTTAACCTCCTTATGTTTTCTTTTTGCCAGAAGCAGGTGAGTTGCTTATATACAAATCTTGGACTACCTAGGAATGCCCCTAATAAAGATTTAAAGCGTTTTTACGGTTGTCCTGAAATAATTCTAGGATTGTTTATATATTTTCATAACTTTTCACTGCACTTTTAAAACTTTAAATGCAGCATATATGTTCTCATCGACTTTGTAGCAAGCACTAAGCGTATGTACTTCACTAAATTGTAATGTAGTCCGTAAATACATTTCTAACTCAATAACACTGGACAAAGATGTATAAATAGCTTAATTTGACATCTCAGATTCATTAGAAATGGTCCATGAACTCACAAGCAATCGAATAATAATATGATTTGGGAAAAAATCGATTCTAAACAGACTGGCATAGAAAATGAAATCATGTTCAGATTTTGTGAATAAAAATATGCTTTTTACAGTCTATCAAAAGTCCTTGGGCTTGGTATTTCATGAAACACGTTAAACTAGCGAGTCTGTACAAGACTTATAGCTGTTTGGTGGAGTGAAAGGTCCTGATGTACTACAAGACAGGTGGCAAAAACGGACCGCACACAGGGCCACGTGTCTGACGGAAACATTTTGCATGTTCCTAATTGTGATTTATTTTCAACTAGTAATCAGGATCGCACCATGCAATGTACCTATGAGTCACAGACCCAGTTAGTTAATCCTAATGGAGTCGCAATTGACCTGCCTCATCAATATTCTTGAGGCAATTCGCTCTTTGCGACCCATTGTGAATGGCCTGTAATAACAGGGATCCTGGCCTACTAGACTCAGCAGACCATCATGTCTGTGCTTGCTTTTTAAATAACAAAACATACAAGATGATGGACGGAATGTTGCACAATGGCAAAACATTCACCCCTAGTCACAGATCTGGGTTTAATCCATCGTTCGTTTGCTCACCACAGCACCCCAGTGCAAACATGCCCATATGCAAATCAAATTGACCCTGTGGCTCATGGGAACAGTCCAGCCCGAAATGCCAAGCCATGTCTTCCCTGGACCGGAATCAAGCATCCTAAGACCGGTTTCTGGCTATCAGCCTTCAACAGCCAGGATAGCTTCACTCCAGTGGCGTAGTGAGCACAGGACCCACGTCTGGGCATACCTCCCACATAGGGCAAACAGAAAAACACACAAGATGATGGATGGAATGTTGCATGTTGGCAAAACATTCACCCCCAGTCACAGATCAGGGTTTAATCCATCGTTATTTTGCTCACCACACCACCCCAGTTCAGACATGGCCATATGCAAATCAGCCTTGACCCTGTGCCTCATGGAAACAGTCCAGCCCAAACTGCCAAGCCATGTCTTCCCTGGACCGGCATCAAGCATCCAGGGAAGACATGGCTTGGGGTGAATGATCTGCATTCTGTCCATCAACTGCTGTTTTTGCAATTGCTTTTTAAATAAAGCATTTTTTTTTAAAAACACAGTCTGTTTTCCAGAAAGGAAAACAGGATTAATTTAAATTAATTTTATTTTTTAAGTGCAGGCAGTGGTCCGTGGGACCACTGCCTGGTATTAAAAACTGTTATTAAAAACTGTTATCGTCCACATTTAAAAAGGGGAAGGGTCACTGAGGGACCACTTCCTGTTTGCAAATGGGTTACTGCCTCGTTAACGGAATCAGTAAAATATGAATGTTTTGCAACTACATTCCAGTCACAAAACATTTATACATCCCACTGCGACTCCCCATTAGGAAGGGAGGCCCTCAACACCCCCCCTTCCAAATACCGACTCGCAAACCCTATTTTGCGAGTCAGTAATAGGTTATCAACTTGCAAAATAGGGTTGGTACATGCAAAATGGCTCTTTAGCAGTCACAAACAGCCTTATTCTCTGTTTGCGACTGCTAACACAGGCCTCACATGTGGCCCATAGTGAACTGATTTTATGTGACCTTTCTATGTTTTTGTGATGCAACATATATAGATTAATAGGTACAATTGCAAAAAGTCTATTCGTAGGGGATTGTAGAATGACTTACCTGATGTTTATTAATTAGGTATGTTGCTATTTGTGATCACCTGTTATTGGCTGCATACACAGGTTTGTGGCATGCAAGTAACAGTAGACCACAATCTGTGTGCATGCATTCCAAACTAGGAAGCATTTTTTTAAGCAGTCCATGTTCCTTTAAGGGGCCTGTGCTTCTTTGTTTTAAAAAACAGTTTTCCATTTGAGAAACTTTCAGGGAGGAACAGGCAGAGATACCCTGGACTACTTCTTACCTCTACTAAGGTCAGCCACAACCATTCTCAAAGCGGAAGGTGTCCAGATGGGACAACTTTCTGTTTGGAAACCAGTTACCAGTAACCCAGCTGATACTCTCCCTCACCAAAGACCCTAACACTGCCAAAACCAACCTACACGAAGGAATGAAAGAAGTAGCTGAGTGGATGAAGAACAGCCGTTTAAAACTAAATTCGGACAAAACGGAAGTCCTCATTTTAGGATCATTCCCCTCTGCCTGGGACGACTCATGGTGGCCCCCAGCCCTGGGAACCGCACCCATACCTACTGATCACGCACGTAACCTGGGCGTCATCCTGGACTCCTCCCTCTCTATGACTAGACAAGTCAACGCCGTCTCATCCTCATGCTTCAACATCCTACGCATGCTCAAAAAAATATTGGTTGGATCCCCACCGACACTAGAAAAACAGTCACCCACGCACTGATCACTAGCCGACTGGACTATGGAAATACCCTTTACGCCGGAACCACAGCTAAACTACAGAAAAAACACCAACGCATCCAAAACGCCTCAGCCAGACTCATACTGGACATCCCCCGTCAAGCTCACATTTCGGCCACCTGAAAGACCTACATTGGCTTCCCGTAAACAAGAGAATCACATTCCGTCTCCTCACACACGCACACAAAGCCCTCTACGACCTAGGTCCAGAATGCCTCAACAACCGACTATCCCACCCGCAAACTACGATCATCCAATCAAGCCCTCGCCGCAATTCCGCGCATCTTTGTATAACATGTTTCATGCCTTGCTTGTTTGTATATTTCAATAAAAGAAACAAAAAAAAAAGAGTATGTATAAAGCCGTTGCAATTAGAAAAATGTGTCTTAAACCGTATTACAATTAAGAATAACCATGACAAGGGCATCCCTTCCTAATTTAGATTTGATATTGCATGTATTATCGGTTTGCAACTGAATTGCAGTTGCACACCTTTGATTAGTTACTGATACCTCAAAGTTCAAGTTCAAGAATTTGTATAGCCCACTACTCACCCAGAGGGTCTCAAGGCGCTTGAGGGGATGAGTGGTGCATTATTTATCGAAAAGCCAGGTTTTTAGCTGTTTTCTGAAAGAGAGGTGGTTCTGTGTAGGACAGAGGTGAGAGGGGAGAGAATTCCAAGTCTTGGCCGCTAAGTAGGAGAAGGATCTCCCTCCCATAGATCCACCATGTAGTAGTCAAGATAAGTAGCACCTTGTGTGTTCATGACGTCTCCCAGCCATTATGAGTCACGGTAGTCATGTGCTCATGACGTCTGGCATCCGCCCGAACATTGCCGCTCCATCCATGCACGTTTAATTCTCCGCCTGTGTGGGAGAATTAATCAGTGGGCGGAGTTCGGACAGCTCCCGGCCGTCAGGAGCACACGCCTACTGTGACTCATGACGGCCAGGAGCCATCCTCAGTATGGCAGCGCCACGCCCCAGCCCCGCTCCCTCTCGTACCGTGGGGGAATTTGCCCTGCAGCGAAGGGGGTAGTATAGCATATCATATATTTACTATTTTTATTTTTAACTTAATGTCTGCAATTTTTGTATACTGGATAGAAGTGCAGACAGTAATTCATTACCTACATTTCGCAGATTTACTGAACTTCTCTACCTGCAATACCCGTGGTCTGAATGACCTCACTTAAGCAACTATTTGCCTGGATTTGAGTGCAATACATACAACCTGTAGCCAAATACGTTTTTGTGCTGTCGATAACATCTGATGGATATATTCCTGATGATGTAGTCTGACATGCTTCACCCTGAAAATACTCTATACTGTTTGTCTCATACAGTAGAAAAGACAGGACTAAGGGTTATATGTACGAAAGTTTGGGTTTGTGATTTCCAAATAGTGAATTTGTAGAACCTGCTATTAGGGAATCGCACAATGAAATGTATGTAGGTTTGCATTCCTCTAATATTGATTTCTACAGATTCGCTTTCCCAATTGGGAAACCGAAATGTAGTAAACTGCTAAATCACAATTTCACTATAGGAAATCATAAATAAGGAAAAGTTGCATTCAGGATGCAAAATGACGATGTTAGACCAGGCAGTTAAGAAATACAGGATGGGATCTTAATGAAAACACCTTACAGACTAAATACAACAAAAATACAGAAATGTCATCTCATTGGCTAAAGATTTCTAAGGCTTATCCACAGTGTATGGAATTAATTATATAAGAGAATCCACTGGCAAAGAAATGAAAGAGCCATTAGTGTGATAGGTGCACTCCTTCCTTCCTAGACAGTGGGACGACCTAGACCAATATATACATTGAAATCAGAATAGGAGTAGCAGTGTACAAAGGCTCCTGCGCCAGATTGGTGGTATGTTACACTACTTACATAAAAAATACTGTATCACAAATAATGCAAAGGTAAAGTGTTTGCAATTTATGTAACTATATTAAAATATTGCAACTGTCTAGGTACATTGGTCTGTCGTTGTGTCTTTCATGTTTTGTATTTTACCCACTACAGCATAAAAAATGGGGGGCAGGGTTGTAACCACTTAGGCCAAAGGCTTACATCACTGCGCTTGATGGCATACTGCTACTTGTGCAGTTACATGGAAAAAGTAGTCTCCTTCAATGACAGGGAGCACTGGCTAGTACATCATGAAACAAAAGCTCATTTCGACGTTTAATTTTTGCTTGTTTAATTATTTATTATTATTTTTGGAAATGAGCTGATAGTTCCCCTATCACAATCACAAGGCTGTTCATTTCTCCTCAAATGTGCATGTTGCATGCATAATTCAATATTGTTGCTGTCAACAACATATACAAGCATTAGCAAAGCCATTTGGGGCCCGTGCAAGCGGGTGTGATGGAAATGGATGATGACGGCTGACCAATGGATGTGACGCCCAATATCATTTGGAGACAGTGATGGCTAAATATTGCATTCATTTTTTTATTTCAAGTATATGCCACATACACACCAGCCATCATTGATTGGTTTTTAATTTTCTATAAAAATATTTATGGTTGTCAGCTATTCTTCGAATACTGATTGGTAACCTACTCCTGGTCCTACTATAATACAGTGGCACAAGAACAGGCACAAGATCATGAGGTCCTTTGGCATGGGGATGTAATTTCCTCTTTGTTCTTCTTTTTTTCTGTGTTGCTTGGATGCCACCTAACTGCAGAGTTCCAAAGGGGTCTGTCCTTATCCCATGCTTAAGAGATAGAGGGACTTTGTTGAAATGATGGAGAGATGGTGAAAACAAAAAATTTTGTATACCCCTCGTGAAATCTCTTTCCCATAACTGTAATATGTATTAATCATGTGGTTTTGAAATTAACCAACATAGAATAGAAAGCACATACACAAATACACGTGGGATACTAATTTGCTTGTGTTGCGAATCATAATATACTAATTAAGTGAAATCGTCATACTAACACAGTACGCAAATGTCATAATCTGACGAAAACCCGTGCATGCAAGCTTCCTATATGTATTAATGTGGCAGAAATGATGGAGAATGGTAAGAAAACAATGCTTAATCGTGGCTTAAATGCTAGGTAATAACTAACTCGGTTATTTTAGAATGGAGGAGGTAAATAGAAGGGCTATACTTTGAAATCTAACTTTTAATTGTGTTTGTTTCTATAATAGTTCCCATTATGGCCCATGCGGCCTAAACAAAAATGGAAGGTTTGCGGGACTCCGAGAGGGTAATTCAATAAGCAGGCGGGATTATGCTCGAGAGATGTGCAAGCAGTCTGTGCCTGTGCAGCGTGGGTCATGGTCAGCGTCGCCTGGAGTGCAAAAGGGTGACAAGATTTGTATGAGCCTGAGAAAGTTGCTCCAAGTGACAAGTTAAAGGACACGAGTGAAAAAAAATATAATAATGAACAATCGGAACCTTATTTTCATTATAACAATGACTTGGCAGAAATATGGACAATGAGGAGATTAGGTGATGCTAATCCACCCCTTAAATGGACCAATGAAATTGAGCGAGGACCTTAAAAGTTTCAAATTTTAGATAGATAGTCAGGGAGAAAGGGTATAAAAGAGGACGTTTGAAAGTGCAGAAAGAGCTTGCTTTTGAATTTATTTTCGCACCACGACATGCTGTCGGACTAAAAGATTTTTCCATGGTGCAAAGACTGACATTTTCCTGACTTTAACTTTTGATGTGTGTGGAGTCCGGATGGGAGGTGAACACCAAGAAAGAATAAAGAGGCGGTTTTAGGGAACTTTCCTGTGCTAACCCTGATGTCCATTTACTGAAATCTTGGTAATATGGTGTTGACTTATTTTCTGAACTATTCTGCTAATAAATGTAAACTGTTTAAATGTAACTTTCTTTTCCTCAGGTTAATTAAATGTCTAATGATTATTGAATTAAGGCTAAATAAAATAAGGTCATGCTAGGAGATTAGGTCTCTTAATAAAAATGTAATAAATGGAGAATTCAGCTGGTCTTGTTGTCCATTAGTTAGCTTTTACTAGCTGATCCACTGACCAAACGGTGGGGTGTTTTTAATGTTTCTTTAAGGTAAAACCATGGTAAATCTGATAAACTGCAGATGTATATAGTGTATACATGTTTAGACTAATTAGAATGAAATAAGACACTCCGCTAAAATCCAGCATCTCCTCGTCTAGTCTTCACTGATCTTGGGAGCAGGGTGATTTGTGTGCATGAATGACTCGCGGTGTCATGGGCCCCACCGACGAGTAAAGTGTGATAGCTCCTAGGAAATATAGTGACGGTTTGGAGGTTTCGTTTGGAGCAGCGCTGGATCAGTTTTTTCTTGGTAGCAGGAGTCTGGTTTGCTATAGGTTAACTTGGACAAAATATTGTATAGAATTAGTAGGGCAATGTTTATAGAATTTTGATGTACAGAAATGATTACTAACACTATATGTTGATTCTGTATTATGTTATGTTTAGTCTGGAATTTTGAGGCTTCTGAGAAGTAGGACGCTGGTTACTCTGCCTAGGAAGAGGAACGTGTGGCATGTAAGTCAAACATCACATAGTCTGTATCAAAGTGGTAACATCGTCGTATGTTACAAGTTAGGGACATTTAAGTGTAAAAGGGGTGAATGTATAGCGAAGGGCACCTGTAAAATCTTGACTCTAAGCACAAGAGTCAGATGTACTCTGCATAAAACGTAGCCCTAAGAGAGTAACAGAGTTGATACCAGAGCTTGAGAGAAGGGTAAGGTAGAGGGATGTGCTACTTTTTTGGCGAAACAAAAATTCTGTGGTAGAGAAGAGGTAAGTGCTGTCTACCGCAAATACAGAATACTTGTGAGTTTGAGGAAACTATCATTTTGGTTTTAGCGAAACAGACAAATGGAGATGTTTTATGTGGTTACTAACCGATTTTTGTTGTACAAAGGTGTAAATACAGTGTGCCAATAATATTTGAAAAGGAGGGGTCAGTCGAAGCTGCAGAAACCGGAGCAGGACTGACGTTAAAAGGGCCGTGCTAGGATTGGTCCGCGTGACTAGAATGGAGTGAGCGCTGATTGGTGTGCGAGCAAAGGCTGTGCAAGCATTGGTTGAGAGTGATTGGAACATATCTTGTTCAGATTGGTGCATTAGTGTGAACCGCGCTGTGACTTGTTGGTGCAGTGAAGCAGTTTGCGGAAGAGTGTGCAATTGTTGGAAAGTCAGGAAACCGTCAGAAAAATTGAGGTTTATTATGGAGAAGAAAAAGAAAAATCTACATGGTTTAAGAAATTAAAGAATGTGTTCAAAAAGGATAAGGAAATAGTGACGAGAGAGGGAAAATTGCTTCCTCCGACTAAAACGCCTGCATCATACATGATGACAAAATATGGCTGCCAAACATGTATATGGTTAGAAAATTGGGCTAGGTATACTAAGAATGATGGTGTATTAGCATTTCCAGAAGTAGGTTCTTTTAGTACTGCGTTATTACGAAATTTGAGAGAAAAGATGACTAAGCTTGAACCAAGACCTAGACCAACTCAATTTGAGGCATTAGCTGAGTGGGAAGATGAGATGCATGAATTGGAGAGAGAAAGGCTTGAAGAGTTTAGAGGACCTAGAGGCAAATTGCGAGGTTTATGGGGAACGACCCATGAGAGTAGAATGCGGAGATGGAGAAACGCTGATATGTGTGATGGAATGTATCCGGTGAGGACAGTTGATGAAATAGTAGGATGGAAGTGTACGGAAAAGAGAAATAATGTGGAATCAGAAAGGAAAAGTTATGGGGGTTTGTGAGACAGAGGATGAGGTACTGGAGGAGATAAGAAATAGAAGACCCCCTCCATATCAACCGAGTTCTGTAACAGTGACTCCAAATGCTCCGCAAATGGAAACCAGATTTACTGGTACCCCAAGACGATTTCCTGAAATGAAAGATAGTACAGAGAGAGAGGAAGTGAGATATGATTCTATTGCCCCATTAATGGAAACCAGACTTATGGGTACTCCCAGACAAAATCATGAAATTAGATGTAGTGTGGCTAGAGCGAAGAGGAGATTTGAAGAAAACCTGAGTATGTCCGAATATGTACGGTCTACTAATGAATTGACTGAATACAGGAACTCACCAAAAATATAGACGCTCTGACTGTCCCAGTAACAATAGGTCCTGTGATTCCAATGTTCGAAAACCAGAAAATAAAAGAACCATTGTTAACTATCCCTTTGAAACAAAGTTTAAAAAAAGTAAGAGAAAAGGATTATCCAGATTTGTCAGTGGTTAGGCATACTAGTTAGTTGACTCAACCCGACTTGACCATTAATCAAAGTCTCCCAAATAAGTTTCCAACAGGTGTGGAATCAGATTCTGCAACACTCGAAAGAAGTATAGGAAAAATCGATTTGTCACAAACTCTTGTAGGACCAACAGAAAAGGAATTAAGTGATTGGCTTAAACATTAAAAGTAAAAGATCAAGAACCTAAAGTATTAGATGTGGTCAGATTGAAAATTGACATGGAAGAATTGATAAATGGAACAATTGGAATAGATAGGTTAAAAGCATACCAAGATGATGAATTAATGTTCATGTGTAAAAGCATTACATGGAGAGCAAAAACCCTGCATGATCGACTAGAAGGATTGGCAAATGAACTCAATATAGACTTTGCAAAGAATAAATTATTACAAAAGCCTTACAGAGTAGATTTTACAGAAAAGAATATTGACAATATGAATACTGCTGGAAGATTAACCCAGATGAAAGAATTAAATGTGTTGCTGAGGAAATGGAGAGATGTAGAACGGTGGAAGAATAAATGGACAAAGAAAAGGGAAGAGAGCAATGATAAAACATCATTAGGGTTTCCAGTTAGAGAAAAGGAGCCTGTAGCAAATGAATTTCCTATGAGAGAAATACCGGGAGAAGGGTATGTACATGTTCCTTGGACTAGACAGGATATATTGTCATTCACAAATGATTTCCCCAGGTTGCGAGAGAAACCAGTGGAATGATACCGACAAGTGGATCAATTTGTAAAAGTCTCAAAAGTATTATGGGAAGATCTAGATGGATTGTTTTACATAGTAGTACCAGCAGAGCTATGGTCTGAGTGCAAGATAACTGTGGATTGGGCAAAAACTGAATATCCACAGGATCCTAGAACAGGTGCCCCTGGAGCTGAGGTAATGCAGAAGTATGATCAGGTAATAGAATTCTTGAAGAATAAAATCCCTCCAAAAGAAACAGATTGGGTAAAGATCAACAGGACATTGCAACAACCTAAACTTTAAAGAATCAGTACATTCATTCTTTGAAAGATTGCTGCTAGTGTTAAACCAAGTGGATATGAGGAGTTAAGTGAAAAGGACATGAGTCATTTTGTGTATCGCTTTGTCTTTGGACTAAGACCAGAGATAGGAGATATGATGAAGCACAACTTGATGGGATGGCAATCATGCTCCGTTGATGAGGTGTTGAGGCATGCGGAATATTGCAGTGATGAGATCGAGGTTAAGCAAAGAAAACTTAAAGAGAAAGCCATGTGGGCACAGCTAAAAGGGGCCGAACATCAAGTAGCTCAGTTGGAGAATAAAAGTCCAGAAGGAGGTCAAGTAAAAATGAAGGGAAATTTAAATAAAGGAAAAGGAATGGGTAATCTAGAAGAGGCAAAGAAAAACTTTCCATGTCACAATTGCGGCAGGTTAGGGCATTGGAAGAAAGAGTGTAGGCTGCCACCAAGAGTTAATCCCGAAAATACATAATTGAATTCGCAGGTGCAGAATGGTGTAATTCAACAGCCATCGCCACAGCAGCAGGTTGTTACCCTACAGAGTCAGGTGCCACAACCACCGATTCCACACAGTGTAAATCTACAGAAATTTAGTGCAGAGACAGGATTCCTCAGAGGAGAACAGGTAACAAGATCAACTAGAGTGAATGTGAGTTCACAGTATTGGCTGAAGGAAGATGGGAGTGAGTTTGATGATAGCTTCTGACGGTGCCTAAGAGAGGGAGGAGAGTGCGTACATGGTGCAACTCTAGAGGTAGATCAATATGGTCCTTTTGTGAATGGAAAGGTGAATGATGTAAATGTAACTTTCCTAGTGGACACAGGTGCTTCCCGTTCTACTGTTAGATCAGTAGAAGTTCAAAATCTTCCTCTCTCTTGAGACAGTATCCAAGTAGTAGGTGTAGTAAATAGACAGATTAAGACATCCCTGACAGAACCAGTTAAAGTGGAAATTGGAAATTTCAAAGATTTGCATCGATTTGTAGTGTGTGACAGGGTAAACAGTCATAATATTGATTCCAAAATATAGAATGGACATAATATCGAAGTAAAAATATAGAATGGACAAAATATCGAATGGACACAATATAGTGGTTAAAAATATCGAATTTAAGGTAAGTAATATCGATTTTCAAAATATAGAAATCAAAATATCGAAGTATACAATATAGACATTAAATATATCGATTTTTTAATAATATCAATTTTTTTAAAGTGTTTTGTATGTTAGTATATGTGTGAAAAGTGTATATTAATTTTTGTAATGTATGTTTAATGTATTTTAAGTAATTATTTTTATGTTATTTAATTTTTGCGTAATTTAATTCTGTAGCGGGTTGTGGGTTTATAGGGGAATAGGGTGGGAAGTAATTTAATTGTAATTAATTAAATACTTTTATTTATTTATTGGTATTCATTTTAAATTTATTGTTATTTTTTAATTGGTAATTAATTTTTATTAATTGCCAATTAATTTGTATTAATTGATTAATTGTTAATTATGTTAATTTTCTACGTTTATTTTCTGTAACGGGTTGTGGGTTTATAGGGGAATAGGGTGGGCAGTAATTTAATTGTAATTAAGTAAATAATTGTTTTCATTTATTGGTATTGATTTGAAATTTATTGTTAATTAATTTTTAATTAGTAATTAATTTCTATTAATTGGCAATTAATTTTTATTAATTTGTAATTATTTTGTATTAATTAAATATTTGATAATTATGATAATTGTATTAATGTATTTTCTGCAGTGGTATGTGGGTTTATAGGGGAATAGGGTGGGAAGTGATGTAATTGTAATTAATTACATATTAACAATAAAAAACTACAGAAATAAAAAAATAAAAAAATAAAACTGTTTGTGTATTGATAATTAATTTACTGTTAATTTTTAATTGGTATTAATTTTTATTATTAATTCGTTTTTGTGATTGAAAATTAATTAGTTGTTAAATAATTATGAATAGGTTATTAATTTTTAATAACTAATATGTAGTTGTATTTCTAATTAATTATTACATAATATTAAATTGGTTATTAATTTCAATTAATGTTTTATTGGTATTTATATTTAATTTATTTTTAATAATATATTGAATCATTACTTTCCCTACTGTTAAACTCACTGGAGTGGGAATAGTAATTTTCACCCCTACGCTATCCAACGCTTTACCTACTGTTGCACTCTCTGGAGTGGGAATAGTAATTTTTACCCCTACGCTATCCAAAGCTTTCCCTACTGTTGCACTAGTTGGAGTGGGAATAGTAATTTTCACACTCCCGCTATCCAACGCTTTCCCTACTGTTGCACTCTCTGGAGTGGGAATAGTATTTTTTACCCCTACGCTATTCAACGCTTTCCCTATAGTTGCACTCTCTGGAGTGGGAATAGTAATTTTTACCCCTACACTATCCAATGCTTTCCCTACTGTTGTACTCTCTGGAGTGGAAATAGTAATTTTTACCCTTCCAATATCCAACGCTTTCTCTACTGTTGCACTCTCTGGAGTGGGAATAGTAATTCTTACCCTTATGCTATCCAACGCTTTCCCTACTGTTGCACTCTCTGGAGTGGGAATAGTAATTTTTACCCCTACGCTATCCAACGCTTTCCCTACTGTTGCACTCTCTGGAGTGGGAATAGTATTTTTTACCCTTATGCTATCCAACGCCTTCCCTACTGTTGCACTCACTGGAGTGGGAATAGTATTTTTTACCCTCCTGCTATCCAACACTTTGCCTACTGTTGCACTCTCTGGAGTGGGAATAGTAATTTTTACCCTTAAGCTATCCATCGCTTTCCCTACTGTTGCACTCACTGGAGTGGGAATAGTATTTTTTACCCCTACGCTATCCAACGCTTTCCCTACTGTTGCACTCTCTGGAGTGGGAATAGTCATTTTTACCCCTACACTATCCAACGCTTTCCCTACTGTTGCACTCTGGAGTGGGAATAGTATTTTTTACCCCTAAGCTTTCCAACGCTTTCCCTACTGTTGCACTCACTGGAGTGGGAAACGTATATTTTACCCCTACGCTATCCAACGCTTTCCCTACTGTTGCACTCACTGGAGTGGTAATATTAAATGTTACCCTCCTGATATCCTACGGTAAAATATTGTACATTTTTTATTAATAACTTAAATTAATTATATCTTAATTTTAAGGTTATTTGAGTATTTTTAAGTATGTTTTTGTTAATTATATTTATTATTCCATTAATTTTAAATTACTTTTAAGACATTTAAAAAAATTCGATATTTTGACTGACTATATTTTTTACAGACTATATTTTGGATTCGATATTTTTGTACTTACCTGTTTGTAGATAGGAATTCGATATTTTGGCATTCTATATTTTGGTGACTATATTTTGGTAAGTCTATATTTTGTCATTCTATATTATGTCAGTGATCCGTGTGACAGTAGTCCTGTTAACCTTCTTGGTAGGGACATAATGTGTAAAATGAATTGTGCCATTTACTGTTGACCAGATGGCATTGAACTTCAAACCCCAGACGAAGATAGATTGTATAAAATGACAATGTGACTTGTAGACTCAAAACGAAAATGCATGTTTCCTTTTTTTGACAAAGAAAAGATACCTAGTGAATTAAAATAGTTAGTCAAAGAAAAAGTGTGGGATTTCACAGGAGAAGATATTGGACTAATGAAAGGTGTGGATCCTGTGAACGTTTCTGTAAAGTAAGGAGTGAGCTACCCAAACATTCCCCAATATAAAATGACAGCAGAAATAATTGAAGGAATAGCTCCAGTGATAAACAAAATGATTGAACAAGGAATTTTGAGAGAAATAATAAGCAGTCCATGTAATTCACCTATAATGGGATTGAAGAAGCCTAATGGAACATTTAGGATAGTGCAGGATTTACGAAGAATTAATAAAATTGGTGTCCCATGCTGTCCGGTTGTACCAAATCCAGCAGTAATCATGTACCAAATTTCACATGATGCAGAATGGTTTACAATCATTGATCTATGTAATGCGTTCTTTACAGTTCCATTAAATCCAGATAGTCAGCCAATATTTGCTTTCCGGTTTGGAGACCGTATTTTGGCATGGTGCTGAATTCCTCAGGGGTATACTGAGAGTCCCTCCATCTTTAATCAGCTGCTAAAGAAATCATTGGAGAGTTTGAACATGCCTGGAAGTTCAGTATTGGTTCAATATATTGATGACCTGTTAGTGGCATCAATAACCAAGGATGCATGTGTTTCAGATACCATTGCATTACTGAACCATTTGGCAGACGGAGGACATAAGGTGTCACCATCAAAGTTACAGTTCTGTCAGAAAGAAGTACAATGCTTAGGTCACAAGATTGCCCAAGGAATCAGACAAGTTACCATAGAAAGAATCAGAATGATACAGGGAATGCAACGTCATAAGACTCAAAGACAAGTGAGAATGTTCCTAGGAATGGTAGGTTACTGTCGACAATGGATCATTGGATTTTTGCTGATAGGAAAACCATTGCAGAGGCTGACAAGAGCAGATGTAAAAGCCCCCATTGTGCTGAAAGAAACAGAAATGGAGGCTTTTGAATGACTAAAAACCAGTTTGTGTGAAGCACCAGCATTGGGAATGCCCGATTATGAGAAAGCGTTTGAATTGTATTGCAGTGAACAAGAGGGATGTGCATTATCAGTGCTAATTCAAAGACATCAAAAACTGAGAAAGCCAATTGCATATTTCTCAGCTGTTTTTGATCCAGTTGCTAAAGCATTGCCAGGATGCTTGAAAGCAGTAGCTGCTACAAGTGTGAGTTTGGAACAAAGTGAAGGTATAGGGATGGGACATCCTTTGAGGGTATATGTACCTCATTCAGTGGCAATTCTCCTCACTAGGACAAAAACACAGTTCCTTACCAATAACAGGTCGACAATTTATGAAAAAGTAATTCTAGGTGCAGATAATGTGACAATCGGATGGTGTGTGACTGTAAATCCATCTACGTTGTTACCTGATGTCATGGATGTTGAGGTGAGAAATTATGTTGATCATAAGTGTTTGGATGTTCTTTAATATTGTACCAAACCAAGATCTAACATTAAAGATGAGCCATTGCCTGAATGTGATTATGTAATGTTTGTAGATGGTTCATGTTTGAGAACAGATGAGGGTGCTCTAAGTGCTGCATATGCTGTATGTACTGTGGCAGATGTTCTGGAAGCATCTTGTCTGAAAGGAATGTGTTCTGCTCGGTATTGATTGCTTTGATTCAAGCATGTTAACTGATAAAAGAAATAGGAGTAACCATAGTGATTGACAGTCAATACGGTTTTGGGATTGTCCATGATTATGGTCAACTGTGGTCCCAGAGAGGTTATTTAACTTCTGCAGGATCCCCCATCAGAAATGCTGAGTTTGTGAAAATGTTGATTGATGCAATCCAATTACCAGAGAAAATTACTGTTGTAAAATGTGCAGCTCACAAGAAAGGAGATGATTATGTCACCAGAAGCAACCGCTTTGCTGACTCTATTGCTATGTACTCTGCCAAAAAACTTGCATCTATAAATCAGGACAGAAAAGCTGAACATGTTTCAAGTACTTTAATGCTAACCACAGTAGTTGAGACTTGGCAGGAAGTAAGACAGATGCAGGAAGAAGCAAGTGAGGAAGAGAAGAACATCTGGTTAAAATCAGGATGTAGACAAAGAGAAGAGGATGAAATTTGGGTTTATAAAGATGAAAGACCAGTAATTCCTGATAACATGATTTCTAATATGGCCCGAATGTACCATGGTCAAGCCCATATTGGGAGGGATTATTATTATTATTCTTTGCACTTATAATGCGCTCCAGCTACCCAAAAAGGGTTTCCCGGCGCAGTTTGCGGATTTGCGTAGAGAGGGACAAGTAAAAGTGAGTATCTAGATGTTAAATAGCCATGTTTTTAAAGCTTTGCTAAATTTGATGTAATCTATCTTGTTTCGTAGTGAAAACGGCGAAGAATTCCACAAGGAGGTTCCTAAGTAGAAGAAAGCTCTTCCGCCCATCCGAGAAAGCTTGATTTTAGGAATGACAAACTTCTCTAGTGTGGAGGAGCGAAGAATACGAGAGGGGAAGTAAGGGCAGACAAGAGATTGAAGGTACTTTGGAGCACTACCAACTTTGATTTTATGCATGAAACAGAGCGCTTTAAACTTGACTCAGTTTTCAACCTTGAGCCGATAAAGATTCCGAACGTGTTGGGAGGTGGGAGTGGTTCTAGGGATCTTGCATAACAATCTAGCTGCTGAATTTTGTACCATCTGCAATTTACGTGTAGTGGCTTTATTTGAGCCCATGTAAAGCACATTTCCATAGTCAGTCCTAGAGGTAATCAAGGCATTGGCTACGGTTTTCTTGGTGGAGTCAGGCAACATCCAGCATAACTTTTTTAGCCATTTGAGGATGGCAAAACACTGCTTGCAGGTGCATATTGAGGTATTCATCAATTATAATGCCCAAGTTGCGCGCCTGAGAAGCAGGTGAGGGAAGAGAACCCATTTCGTATGGCCAATGTTGAGGACCCCACAGATTTTTATTTTTACCGAAAATGATCACTTCGGTTTTTTCTCCGTTTAGTTTAAGAACATTTTCCTGCATCCATGATGCTGTTTTAGTTAAACCCACTTTGAGTGGAGAGGAAGCATTTGAATTCTCAGAAGAGAGAGAAAAGATAACCTGGGAATCGTCAGCATAAGAATACATCGACAGCCCAGAATTTTCAACCACTTTGGCTAAAGGACTCATATACAGATTAAACAGTAAGGGACTGAGTGTGGAGCCCTGTGGTACTCCATGTGCAAAAACATGAGTATCTGACCAAGCCGTTCGGGAGAAAACTTGAAAAGTATGCTCAGTTAGAAAAGAAATAAGCCAGTTAAGTGCTGAGCTGTGGATGCCCAAGGAGCTGAGGGTGTTTATTACTACAGTTTGAGATACCGTGTCAAAAGCGGCACTGAAGTCCAGTAGGATACGTGCCACTGTGTCTCCCCTATGCAAATGGAAGTGTATGTTTTCTGTGACTCCTAATAAGGTGGTTTCTGTCGAAAAACCAGTTCTATATCCCGATTGACTGGGAGGTAATAGATTTTGAGTAGTTACAAATTGGGCTAGATTTTGGTGAACATGTTTTTCAAGAATTTTTGAAAACACAGGTATTAAGGAGATAGGCCGATAGTTTGACGGTTGATCAGGATCGGTCCCTGCCTTTTTCAGGAGTGGGTGTATCATTGCATGCTTCCAATCATCTGGAACAGTTTCTTCCTGTAGGGAAGTGTTACGAAGATCAGTGATAACATCCAATGACTGGGAATCGAGCTGCTTGAGTACAGTGATGGGCAAAGGGTCTTTAGGGGATCCAGATTTGATATTATTAAGAAATGTTATTAAGGTGTCTGAATTCAGCCTAGGCCAACTATCCAAGATACCCTTGGAGGTCTCAATGAGCCCAATACCGTTATGGCATTTATTATTGGCGGTAAGAGATTTTGAAGGTTCTGCTGGAACAGAGAGACATTTATTTTGCGCCGATGTAAATCCTTGGTTGATGTTATCCACTTTTTGTGTAAAGAAAGTAGCCAATGTTTCACATTGCTGCTCATTTGGATCCGGGGGCATAGCTAGAGTTTTAGAGCCCGCCAGTTTCTTAACCATGTTGAATAATGTTTTGGAACAATTTAGAGCATCTGAGAGAGTAGAGGACACATAATCAGCTCGAGCCTTTCTACAAAGGGTATGGTAATTTTTAGCTTCATTTTATAAGCATTTTTGGCTTCAGATGTATAGTTTTTTCTCCATCTACGCTCAGATGCTTTACATTCCGATTTTTCTTTTTTCAACGGTTCCGTGAACCAGGGTGCTGGGGGTCGATGACCATTAATTTTTTTATTTGTAAGTGGTAAACATATGTCTATAGTAGTAAGGAGCCATTTCTGCACTGATGTAGAAAGTGCGTGAACAGATTGTTTTGAGCAGGAAAGATGAGTATTTAAAAAATTGTTCAAGGTTTTAATATCTAAGTTTTTCCAATTTCTGGTTTGCGTGATTTGATCAATAGGGGATTTTGTCTCGTATATTGCAACTTGGAGTGAGAATCTAACTAAATTATGATCGGACCAACACATTTGGTGCGCCGGTAAACAAGTAATTACATCAAGATTCGAAAAAATGGGATCAAGTAAATGTCCCGCTTCATGGGTGGATCCATAGTTAAGCAAACTTATATTGAGGGCTGCCAAGTCAGAAATAAACTCAGAACTTGTTTTACAAGATTTGATTTTCTAAATGCATATTTAAGTCCCCTAGAAGGGACAAATTGGCTGCTTTCATCACCAAGGGACTTATAAGTTCAGGAAAAGCAGATGCCTAAGAGGAAGCAGAGCCAGGGGAACCATAAACAAGTATTCCAGAGAACGTAAAATTAGGAGTAAGAAACAACTTAAACGTCACAGCTTCACAGTTGGGGTTTGGTAGGTGAGTGAAATCGCATTGGTACTCTTTTCTAAAAAATTATAGCAATACCACCCCCTAATTTATTTGTGCGATCAATCCTTACTATTGCGTAATGGTCAGGAACAGCAACCGCAATGTCAGGACCTGAGCTCTCATGGAGCCAGGTTTCAGTAAGGAAGATTGCGTCGGGCTTGTCGTTACTTAGTAGATTAAAAACCTCAAATTTATGTTTCGTTAAAGACCTACAATTTAGACTAAAAAAAGAGAACGTTTTATATTGTAATTGACTTTGATTGATTTTCTAACTTTTCTTTTCCATAATTAAATTAGATTTAGGAGCGAATGCAAAGCGACAATTAGAACAAAATTCTGTTGCTACCTCCGCATGTAATTTAACAATTTCGGGGATGAATGGAGATGCAAGGCCTGGAGCTTCTCTGGATTATGCCTAAGTAACAGAGCTTTTATGTTGCTAATTGGGGTGGATTACCTGATTGTATTCAGCAGGCAGATCTTTAGTGCAAATGATCGGTGTGGGACCAGGGTTTCTGGCCCTCGGCCCGGTCCAGGTGCGGACGGGCGCAGACGGGCTTGCCTGTGCGCCACTGCGTGCGTCCGCATCACGTAAGAGTCAGATTTCCCTAAAGTACTCTGGCGAGAGAGAGAGATCCGCCCCTGCCATCCCCGGAAGTGCGTAGCTCTATGGGGATATCCAGCTATTGATCAGAAACACCCTCCACAACAAACGGCATAGGCCGCGGTGGACCGGGGCAATGACCAGCTGAGAAAATTGCAGCGAGAGGTTGGTTTACAATTTAATTTCACGTAAGTACAATGTGAGGAGAGCAAACACAATTTTAAAATATACACTGGACAGAATGTGAAGCTTCTATGATCAAGTACACAGCGCTAAAAGCAATACTATTAAAAAATGAAAAAACGAGCAAAACTCAGCGTAGCTAGCGCCTCTCCATAAGCGATGCCATGATTAGGATGTTCACACAGACATGGTATAATCCCAAGTTCAGGATAATCGCTGAGAGCCTTTGTCAGTGATGTATTGTTTGTCAGCAGTTGAATCCAAGAAGAAGAACAGTTGTGAGTTTGGGGACCACAGGATGGGAGGGAGATCCATTTGCACGATGCAATTAGATTTTATCGAGTTGCCACCCTGTAATCGGCTTCGATATGTACTGGTGATCCTTTGCCTATTTTCGCGATGGGTGGAGGCCTTCCCTACCAGAAGGAATGATGGAGTGACTGTTGCAAAACTGTTGTTGAGAGAAATCATTCCCCATTTTGGTTTCCCTATAACAATGGAGACTGATCGTGGAACACATTTTCACAACGAGTTAATGCAAATGATTTGTGAAGCACTGGACATTCGTCAGAAGTTGCATTGTGCTTACAGACCAGAGGCTTCTGGGGTAGTTGAGCAAGTGAATAGAACCATAAAGAACAGAATTGCAAAAATGTGTTTGGCAACTGAACTGAAATGGCCTGATGCTTTGCCACTTGTTCTGATGACCCTAAGGAGCACACCTGATAAAAAGACAGGATTAAGTCCACACGAGATTCTGATGGGAAGAGTGATGAGACGAGCATCTGTGCCAGTTGATAAACTATTGACTATTAATGATGATATTATACTGGATTACTGCAAAAACCTGTCTGACATGGTGACTTCTGTGTTCCAACAGGTGGGTACGGAGGCAAACTTGGAAGTAAAACATCCTGCTCATGATCTAGTCCCTGGAGATTGGGTTTGGATAAAGGTACACAGGAGGAGAAACTGTTTTCTGTCATTCTGGTTAGCACAACTGCAGTTAAATGTGCTGGAGTAAAGAGATGGGTGAACGCAAGCCATACACTCCGTGTGCCTGAACCTGAAAATACACAGGACGAAGCAGAAAGCACAACTGACTCAGATTCTGAAGGTGAACCAGATAAAAATCCAGATACTGAAGCTCGACCTGTTCGTCGACATCTGGAAGTATCAGATGCAAGCTCTGCATCCGAAGGAGATAGTGAAGTCATTGAAGTACCAAATTCTGAAGATCGACCTGAGAGTTGAGATTTGGTAAGAAGGGATACCAGTGTGAACACTGAACAAAGTAAGATAAAACTGGTAGTCAGATAATCAGATAACTACTGAAGGACAGTCTGAAAGCTCTGAAAGCAGGAACAGGAATCTTGAAACTGGTGAAAAGGAAATAACTCATGATAAGGATGAGCTTCCAAGTACCAGCTACGGAGAAGTTCCCAACGGAGTGAAAAAACTGACCAAAGAGAAAACAGATTAAGTGAAGGAAACAGACATTATAAAGTTCACCATAAATGAAACTAAGGAGAAATCTGAAACTGAGTCTGATGACAGTGAGGATGAAACTCAATTGAGGAGAAGCTCAAGAAAAAGAGCTTGGGGAGTGGAACATAACACTGTTGGACCTGAAACCTAGAAACCACGTAAAGGAGATAATTGGCCTACAGAAGATGAGGGTCTGAAATTGAAACTGGTTAATGAAGCAAAAATCCAAGAGGATCAAGTACATGAGATAACCAGTCAAAAGGAGTTTTTCGGTAAAAAGATAGAAATTGTGCTAAGGCCAAAAAGAGTAGGAAGACCAAATCAAAAATACAAGTCACCTGAATGGTCGTAGATGGTTTTGCTTCCAATAAATGAAGTAAATCGCAGTCAAGAAAAATTGAGTTGTCAGAGTGAAGAAAAAGATAATGAGTAAACTGAAAATCAAAAGAGAGAAAAAAAAGTACCTAAACTGGGAAACCAAAGAGAAGAAAAGGTGAAGGAACAAGATTGTTGAAATTATTGGTGGTAAGGACACTTTTAAGTACAAAGAGATTTGAAAGAGATAATATAAAGACAGAAGATATTGTTGAAAGCACTGTGTAAAAGAAATGGCTACTAATGATGTAACAAGATCGAAATGCACAATTTTTAGAAAATAGTGTAGAATTTGGCTAATATGTACAGGATCATTAATGTTGGTATCGTTGATTTTAGCTATCATAGTTCCTTTTAGGCTGAATTTTGAAGAAGCAAAGGCAAATGAGAGTATGAAAGAAAAGGTGTAGGAGTCAAAGGGTGAAATGATGCATGTGTATAGACCTGAAATACATCAAGATAACTTGATAAATTATTTTTCGAAGAACATGTTTTCAAAGTTATTGTCTGAATATGTGAGAATGATGGATGCGAGTGACTGTTACGTCTGTGTGAAATTACCAGCATCTGTATCAGAGGGTGTGACGTACCATCACCTTTCATTAACATATGGGGTTACATGTAGTGTATTAGCTAGTTTATTTTATAGAACAGGTAAATTAGAGTATTATTATTCTAATTCTGATGATGTTTTTGCAAAATTTAAAATTGTAGCTGAATTGAATCAAATCAAATCTGAAAGTTTTGGGAGAATATTTTTGGGAAACACAAGAACTGACCCATGACTAAGCATTTAAACATAATTTGAATTGTAAAATGAGAAATGAAGACAAAGCCTTTTTGGATATGGTAGAAGAAAATAAAAATCAGTATAAAAGAAGAAAGATAGCAAAGCAAACTAAATCTAAAATGTGGACATTTGAGGAAGATAATATAGAAGTACATAATGTGAATGTGGCTATAAATATAGATACACCATTATTAGGGAAACTATGTATTCGAAGAGATAACGCTGTGTATGACCATTATTTTGTGGGAGCAAGTCAATGTGAAGATCCATATTTTATAAAAGGGGGTTGGGGATTTAAAGGAGGTAATGATCCAGTTTTCCCTGGGATTTATTTTCTGTGCGGGAACACAGCCTATTATAGATTGCCTGATCACTGGTATGGGTACTGTTATGTAGGCCTAGTCTTTCCTAAAATTTTCCATGTAGATAGAGTAACTAATTGAATTCATGAGATAGGTAAACCTTGAAGTTGTATAAGAAGGGAAAGCATAATAGAAATAGTAGGTGATGTTTTTGGAGCATTAATACCAGCAGTGGGTATATCCTTTAATGCAGACAGAATTCGGAAATTGTCACTGATAGCAGATCTTTTGTCAACAGATACTGCAGGGGAATATGGTGATGCAAAATCGACTTGCTCTTGATATAACTTTGGCAAAAGAAAGAGGAGTCTGTGGTATTCTGAAGGTACAACATTGTTGTACATACATTCCTGATAAAAGTCAAAACATGGAAAGAGGGGGGGCGTGGCTAGCAGCCCAGAGAAATGGCTGCAGCCTGAGTGAACTCTGTTGCCTTGATGGCACAACTATCCTGCTACAGCCTCCTAATGTGCCCTGATTCTTGCTGCTGACCCTGAACATCACGCAGCTATACCGATGGGGGTGGCTGGCTACCTTTTGAAGCTGTGTCGCCCATCCCCACGGAGGTTATCTCTGGTCCGATCTTGGCTGGTTGGCGAATGCGAAGATGGCGGCGGTGGCAGACCGGGGCGGCTGCCCGCAGTGACTTCTACTTCGTGAGGCCCCCTTTCTTTGGCCCGGTCAGACTTGTCTGTGGCCGGTGGCGGCGGGTGCGCCCGCTCCGCGGGATGGGGGGAATCATCTCCTTGTTTCGGAGCCTGCTTTAACTCGTCCGCTAGCTTGAGGGCGGAGCCCCAATCAAGGCCCGGCTTGGGGCCTATCTGTGGTGGTGACCCGGACGGGACTGCGGGAGCGGGGCGGCTGGAGGTGTAGGTGGCATTGGACACCCCCCAGAGAGATACTCAGCGGCCTGCCAGATACAAGCGCTGCAAGACAGCAGGATTGACCCCATCTGGCTGCATGGGCCCGGACTTAATACTGCGGTGCTTCTTACCCCCCCAGTAGTCCTCCTTCATGACTAAATTCGCGGCGGGAGCCGGCGCTGCCACCCCGCCGTGTGGAGACCCTGACTCCTTCCCTCTGGAGCATTGTAGGTGAGTGATTGTTGGTCCAGGTGAGGGGCTGGGGTCCTAACCCCCACCCCTGCGACCCACCTGGAGTTAGGGGTTGCGCAGAGGGACACGTTCTGATGAGGCGCACAGAATCCTACTGACGTACCCCCCCTGGGCTTGGATCAAGTATTTTGGGGCTGGATTGGACCTTTCCCCCTCCCCTCCAGAAATGCGGATAGAGACTCGGCGGGTCCCCTGCCTCTTGCCGTGGAAGCTCTCAGAGTGAGGCCTTTTCCTTGCGGGCCCCCCCACCCCCTGCTGTCAGTTGGGGCTTCTTTCATCTGGCTGTAAGTGACACAGTGATTGGTGGACCCCCTTCCGGAGGTCTCATGGTGGACGTCAGTGCGCACTTGTGATGGTTGCCCAGCCCTGGGGATCGGCTGGCGAATGCTGCAGAGTAATAGCAACACTGGACCTTGAATTGCCTGCAGACGGCGTTGTTTAGTGGTGGGGGGGACGGCACGGGCACCGCTGTTCCACTCTCGCTTCGACACTCCCCCCTCTCTTCTTCTCCTGGTGTGCTCTTGTGGCGACTTCGAAAATGGCGACGGACGGTAGGGGGTCGAGGAACACAGTACAGAAGCAACTCTCCAAATTCGCTTGGACCAAAGGCGGAGATAAGGGAGACTCACCGAGAGCGGATAAGGAGAGTCCAGTGGCATCATCGTAGTCAGAACCAGAACCGATGCTCCGTGATGTCCTGGCTGCTATAGGAGGAATGCGCACATCCATGGACTCAGTGACGGTGGAGGTTTCCTTGCTCCGAGCGGACTTCAAGCAGATGAACGAAAAGGCAAAGGAGCTCAAAATAGCGACGACCGCACTGCGGGACGACACCTCCGAGCTTCAACGCCAAATGCCCAAAATGGAGAACAGGCAACTTTGCATGGGGCAGCAGATAGATGACTATGAAGCGTGGGCCCGACGCAATAACATAAGAATTCTTGGTGTCCCGTAGAAAACGAAATTTCCGGCTGCGGATCTTTTTGTAGAGGAACTGATCATGAAACACCTGAAGCCCTAAGCGCTCTCTACTTTTTTCTCGATAGAACGGGCCCATCGGGTCCCCGGGGGGAGGCCCAGACCTGGGTCCCCGCCTCGGCCACTAGTTGCCAGAGTCTTCAACTTCAGGGATAGGGACAGTATTCTGTAGGCTTCCCGAACTGGCCCCCGCTCAAAATTGATAATTACGAGGTTTCCTTCTTTCCTGATTTAACTGCCCGCGTCCAGGCGCACGTAGGAGTTTTCAAGGAGTCAAGCAAAAACTGCGTAGCAGAGACATAAAATATGCAATGCTCTTCCCGGCAAAACTACGCATGGAGTGGGACGGTAAACCTTGGTTCTTTAATTCACCAGATGCTGCCTGGGAATGGATAGAGGGCTGGACGAAGGTTGACGGCCGGAACAGAAACCGCCGGAAAGGAACTGAGCGACGGGACAGTGACGGTCCAGACCGGATTGTAGCGTAGACTGAGGCGGGATCCAGTGGTCTGAATGAGCAGGAATAGGAACTGATCTGGACCTATTAAGGGCCCTGACACTAGGAATGCACGCAAGTATTCGGGAGTGGTGGGGGGTGGATGCCAAAACAAAAGAATAGCGCGGACCTACTTGACTATGCTGGGTTTTAATGCACTTTGGGGTGTGTACTGTGTTTAATTGACCGACTGCTAAGACATGTCATGAGGTGTTGTAGGAATCTATTGTATCATTCAGGCTGTACCGTATAGAAGTCATTTTCTGATGCCATTGAGTAAGGAGCTTAGTTCCCCTCTGTGTTTGTAGCATGGTTGGGGGTGTTTAGGCACTCTGCTGAGTTGGGGGGTGGTTAGTTCTACATCCGCAGGCAGGGGAGCAGGGAGGGGGGTGGGGAGGTGTGCAACAACAGTCCCTGGGGGGGAGGGGGGTGAAGATCCTGTTTATTGCAAAATCCTGCAACTAATGTCACCAGTGACAGACAGGGGGAAGGGTGTTTTTTTGGTTTTGTGCTATGTTTAGATTCTGGGCTATATTGTATTACTGTGCTTTATGAGGTGCATACTGTAGAGATAGGTTCGAGACACTGGCTTGCTCCCGATGGAGGACACAAAGGCGATTTGTGTTGTTGCAGACGTTAGCGCTCCACAGCTGGTCCCAGTGTCTCCTATGACCCTGCTTACCGGGAATGTGCATGGGTTGGGGATAAAAATAAACGTGGGTTGGTATCCCAGTATATCCGCCGGAAGGCACCTGCTGTAGCATTACTCCAAGAAACGCATTTGATAGGCTCAGTGAGCAAAGCTATGGATCGTTGGGGCTACACAATGGTGGTACATTCAGAGTTTTCTGCTGGCTTCACAGGTGTCGGCATTTTGGTTAATAGGCGGTTCCCATTAGTCATTCAGCGGGTGTGGAGAGACACGCAGAGGCGGATTGCAGCTGTCTCATGTCAATGGGAGGGGAAGAGATTCAACATTGTGTCGGTATATATCCTGCCAGCCCTCCATTCTGTAGCTCTTCCCGCCCTTAGTGCTTTTCTACTGACCTTGCCGGCAGGGGAACTCATCTTGGGGGGCGACTTTAATGCAGTTCTTAATGCATAACTGGACCGCCATCCGTCTAGATCACAGAGAGCCGGGAACTCTTGTCTGGGGGGATTTTTAGACGCCATTGGCCTGACGGACGGGTGGAGGTATAAACATCCTGTTGACCGAGGATACACTTTCCACTCGGGAGTCCATGGTAGTCTCTCTTGCATTGATTATTTTTTCCTCTCCGCTGATGGCCTTCCCCACTTGACTGACACAATGATAGGCGCTGATGCATCTCTGCTCATTCGCCAGTTGCTATGACATATACCTCCTTCGTTAAGGCGCGGAAACGCATTTTCCAATATTCCCTGGTTATTTACAGATTCCTATAATCCGGAAGGAACTCATTACAGCAACGAGAAACTATTTTCAAGAAAATGCTGACTCCGTCCGCTCGCCAGGTGTCCTGTGGGAAGCCTATAAGACTGTGCTGAGGGGGCAAGCCATTGCATCAATTATGAGACATAGGAGGGCAGCTAGAGATGAGCTAGATGGGAAATGCGACACTGTCCCCACGGCGGAGACGGCTCGGTTGCTGCGCCTTAAACAATGTGAACTCACCGCGTATCAGCGGGAGCAGGTTGCATTGCGGATTCAGCATGCGCAGCACACTATTTATGAAGTGGGAGATAAGGCAGGGAAACTCTTGGCGTGGTTGGATCAGAAGGAGAGTGCTCATAAGACGAAAGCGCAGCTTCACACCTTAGAGGGCGTAGTTGTCACCGCCCCCGTTGACATTGTTGCTACCCTAGCTGACCACTATGAGCAAGTTTACACCTCATCCTCACTCATTTCGATGGAAGAAGTGCAAACATATATTGAAGACATAAAAATGCCGTCCCTCTCGGAGGTCGATGCCTTGCTGTTGGAATCTGATTTCACAAAGGAAGAGGTAGCGGCTGCGATCCACTCCCTGCAATCAGGCAAGGCAATGGGACCCAATGGGATCCCCGTTGAGGTATATAAGCGAGTATCCGACTTAACCGTCCCCACCTCTTAGCTATGTTTGTGGATAGCTTGAGCAAAGGGTAATTGCCTCAAGATCAGCGGATTGCCACAATTGTTACAATACCGAAACCTGGCAAGCCCCAGACGAATGTACTTCCTATCGCCCGATCTCCCTGATTAATGCGGAAGCCAAGATTTTGGCCAAAATGATTGCCAATCGGATTACCCCACATTTGGAGTCCTTGATTCATCCGGACCAATCTGGCTTTATGCCAAATAGAAGCACTGCTCTTATTCTGCGGCGAGTTCATGCGGTGATGGCACAGGTCCCAAATCTCTCTGAACCCGCAGTGGTTTTATCCTTGGATGCCCGAATGGCGTTCGACATGGTTGAATGGCCTTATTTATTTGCGGTTCTTCGACACCTTGGCTTCGGGCCCAATTTCTGCACATGGGTACAGCTGCTTTATACTAAACCGCTGGCTCACGGGGTGGCTAATGGCCATATTTCTAGGACCTTCCCACTCGGCCGCAGCACACGACAAGTATGTCCTCTATCCCCCTTGCTTTTTGCCTTGATTCTCGTACCACTGGCAGCGTGGATCCGGTGGGACCCGATGAATAGTACCCCTTTTTGGGAATAAGCAAACATGCACATTTCGTGTGGTGGTCATTTGTTGGCCGCAGTTTTTATTAGGGATATAGGTATCTTTCTGGGTAATCAGTACAGAATTTCATTATTTGTCAATGGCAGTGTGGCATGTTATCGCCTTATCACAATCAGCATATTTATTGCACTCTTTGCAAAAATTCACTCTTTTTCTGACAGGTGGTTCAGTTGGGTTTTTTTTTTGCATGGAGGAGGGGTGTGTGGCCGCTGTCCCAGAGTCAGGCCCAACTCGCTACCTGGTCAGACTCCTGTTGCACCCTACCAACTGGCAGGGGCTGGGCCGCGAGCGCCGTCTCCGTTTGCTACACCCTCATGGTAAGCCGACTCACCCAGCCATGAGGCATCGTAAGGTGAGTGGTCTTACCCGCCGTGCTTCGGTCCCCTCGACCAGCCATAATACATCCGAAGGCAAGTGGTCCTGTCCCGGCACACCCCCTCCGGTGTGATTCTGTACCAACCATTTTCCACGTCGTTTTCCGCTAACCTCATGCCTGCTCATCAGCCCTGCGACATAGCTGTTCCTTAGGTGTGGGTGGGTGGGTGAAAATCCTTTTGTTCGTGCAGCTCCCCCACTCCAAAGATAGGAGCCAAACTGGGGGGGAGCAGGCTTATATCCGCCCTAGCGCCGTTTGCCCTAGCTCGTGTCTTCTGCCCCGATTGGGTGATTCATAGGTTGCAGTGGCACCCATTGGCCGGGGGGGTTGGCGCCTCCGTGGCGGCTGCAGTGTGGGGGGGGGTGGGTTCTTCCCGCTCGCGGCGCACTTTTTCGAGCCACAAAACTGGTTCTTGCTGGGGGGCTCACGTAGGTTATGGCACCGGCCTCCTATGCCTCCGTTGGGGGCTGCCTCTGCTATAACCCCCTCACTCAGCCCCACTCTCTCACCAATTGCAGTCCCCATGCATAGTACCCCTTTTTGGGAATAAGCCAACATACACATTTCTTGTGGTGGTCATTTGTTGGCCTCAGTTTTTATTAGGGATACACATATCTTTTCGGGTACTCAGTACCGTCTTTCTTCAAATGTCAATGGCAGTATGGCATGTTATTGCGTTATCACAATCAGCATATTTATTGCACTCTTTGCAAAAAGTCACCCTTTTACTGACAGATGGTTCGGTTGGGTTTTCTTTTTTGCGTGGAGGAGGGGTGTGTGGCTGCTGTCCCGGAGTTAGGCCCGACTCCCTACCTGGTCGTACTCCTGTTGCGCCCTGCCAACTGGCAGGGGCTGGGCCACGAGCGCCGTCTCCGCTTGCTACCCCCTCATGGTGAGCCAACTCACCCAGCCGCGAGGCATCGTAGGGTGAGTGGTCTTACCCTCCGTGCTTCGGTCCCCTCGCCCAGTCGTGAGGCATCCTAAGGCAAGTGGTCCTGTCCCGGCACACCGCCCTCCGGTGTGATTCTGTACCAACCATTCTCCCCGTCATTTTCCGCCATGCCGCCAGGGAGGCTTCCGTCTTCTTGGGGGCTCCACCTTATCCCTGGGAAAGCCTCATCTGCACCGTGCCATTGTCATGGCGCCCCAGAGGTTGATCCAGAACATGCCCATGCCTTCCTCGGCACTCCAACCACTGCCTAAAACTCCGGGAGCCCCGTGTGAATGAGACCGTGCCTGATTGCCTCTAGATCATTGGTTCTGCAGAATTTGCTCACGGTTAGGTTCAGTTTCTTGCGTGAATTCTTGACCGCTCTTTGGGATTCTCCCCTGCGCCATTCCCTCCGGCTGATCAGCTCCGACCAGATCATGGTGGTATTCCAGAAGGGTTTGGCTGCCTCGGTGAGGTCCCTCTGTGTGTTATGGAGGAGGGTTTGCCTCCCAAGCCTGGCAAGATCATTTCCCCCCAGATGGATGATCAAGATGTCCGGGCGCCATGCCGCTTCAGCCTGTAATTCTGCCAGGGTCGCCGGAAGCTGGTCCCATCTCATCCCGAGTCGGCCGTACCATCACTGAAAATAATTTTGTTTGTGCTGCTCCACCCCACTGCAAAGATAGGAGCCAAACTGGGGGGAGCAGGCTTATATCCCCCGGCGCCGTTTGCCCTAGCTAGTGTCTTCTGCCCCGATTGGGCGATTCATAGGTTGCGGTGGCCCCCATTGGCCGGGGGTGTTGGCGCCGCCGTGGTGGCTGCAGTGTGGGGGAGGCAGGTTCCTCCCGCTCGCTGCGCAATTTTTCACACCAGAAAACCGGTTCTTGCTGGGTGGCTCGCCTACCAATGGCCCCGTTGGGGGCTGCCTCTGCTAAAGCAGTTCACCCATTGAACTTTTCTGTCAGGAAGTTAAAAAGTTCTCGGATGTATTTGCAGATGCGGTGTTTCGTGTGCGCGGTGTCCGACGTGTCGATTGCCACACACAAGGAAAATCTGCCCCCTCCACAGACCTGGGTTTAGGACTTTGTGACTCTCTCTGTGTGCACTCCCTTCTCCGCCAGCATTACCGCTTAGTGTCTAGTCTAGTCTTCTGTATTCCGGATGTACTCTTGTCCAATTTAAATTCTTTATGGGCATGAAGAAAAAGAAAGTAACTAAAACGCCTCATGTTTTAAACTTTACTCGCCCCCCACAAAGTTAAAGTCAAGACCCCTTAATGAAAATTAAAAGTTACATTTATGAAAAGACAATTCAAAGGCAGCATATTTATTTTGTAGAATATTGTGTAATCAAACAGACAGTACAGGTAGATTGCGTACATCCACATTCTAATCAACTACTGTTCCTAAAACGCCCATGCTTGGGAATGGAAGCCAGACCTCTGCGCTTTTTGTGGAGGAGTCTGCCCAGGAAGGCAGGTTATTATGTAGTGGTGTTTAGCACCAGTTATGTGCCGCAAAAATGTAATTCCAGTCATGATGATAGTAAAAGTGTCAACACTTTGGTAATTTCAATAGAAACATTCACTTTATGTCAATAACCATGGCCAGGCCTCTCTCTCCAGATTGTAATACTACCTTGGATGTAAATGCAGCGCTTTGTGCTTTTCAGATGCCTACATTTCATACATTGTAACTTTGAAGATGCAGGGATTTTAATATAATGTTTTTTGTGTGTGGTAAAATCATGAAAAGATGGATCTTTACAACGACCCAGATAAACATGTATGTTGGGGAGATAGAGCTCTACTAAATGAAAGCAGAGCTGAGGCAATCCTGATTGATATGGAATGTATTTCTATATCCAAAGTGCATGGATCGATCAACACGGGCTCTTTTTTTCCCCTCCACTTCTTTACTTTCAGTATGATGGTGCCCTAGCTGTGGATGTGCCAAGAGTTACAAGAGACGGAGTGCTTGTTATCAAGATATGCATGGGTGCTGGATATGATGCAGCTGGTTTTGAAGATAGTGCTGACCTAAAAGTGGAACCAGTGGGTTTCCATCAGAATGTAGGTCACGCTTCGTTACCCATGGTCAGTGTCATCCAGGATCTTAAATGTGACCACAAGCATAAAGGAATGCCCAGCTGTAATACAAGAAACAAGAGAGCCAAATGTTCCATATAAAATCACCCCTGATTGATCCAGCCAGGTGTTGTTGATGGTCCACAGCATTTGTGCCCACTATAAAGGTAATATACATGGAAGAAAGTTGGCTAGCCTGCAGTCCAGAACTGGTTATTTCCCCACATTTTCGCATTACTACAGCTATCAGAGAAAAATTGGTAATACTCTATACCATCTATCCACTAACCACCCAACCCACCAGTCTTCACCAAGCAGTGTCAGAGTTCAAACTTTTAAAATACTAGCACAGACACAAAATTACAAAGCACTTGTAGATGGACAATTGTCAAGGAATTCAATAACTATGATAAAGCATGAAGAAAATTAGGGGTGGGCGTAAGTTACATAATTCTGTGTAGCGTAATCTTGCCTAATTACCTAAAAATTCTGCGAGATTACGCAGAATCACACAAGTGAAATTTAGCATTTAGCACCATTTTCTATGGGCACAAATACCCACTCGCCTTCAAAATGCACGTGAGGATGCATTTTTTCTCTAAGAAATAGCACTAACTGCCACAGAACATTAATAACAATGATAATGCGAGCTACCATTTGGTAAATGTGAAAGTGGAGAAAGATTTTCCCTCCAACGGACTCAAGACATTTAGCACTAGTTTCTTAGCACAAAATGCACCATCACTTTAAAATTGGATGCAAAGGGGTATTTTGCACTAAGAAAATAGCGATAAATGCAACAGAACATAACCTGCAGTGCAAGCAGCTGCTCACATTCTCTAAATGTGCTGTCGCCATAGGATCCCCCCTAAATTACTCTTAATTACGTAAGCAGCGTAATCTAGTTATTTTTGGTAATTTCTCCTTAAAAAAGTGTTTCGGAATTAAACAAAATTAGTATGATTACTCCAGCATGATTGATATTATTCCCAGGCCTAGTAGAAATAGCCAGTGTAAGTAATTCCCTATTTGATGCTTTTGAACTGTGTTTGGGTAGAGTTCTTTAGTGCCAAGAACAAATTTCCACAGTAAGAACTGCACAATATGGATGCCACATTCACTTAAACACCAAGCAAGCACTTAAAACATTGTCTTAACAAAGAACACCCCTTTGAAATGTGCTTGTATGGTGCTGGTAGGTGGGCAGCTACACAGTAGGTGGCCAAAGTCTCAGGGTGAACATGCAGCAGGTCTTTTGCAATTAGTAGCCATTGCAATTGTCAATGGAAATAATTGTATGTGTAGAGGAAAAAGAATTGAGAAACAACCTGCCATCATCCTTCAACCCTGATGCCCCTCTTTCTTGATCCCCTTGGAGAAAAAAGGAACCTACCACCATAAGAGCTGGGTAGATAGATGGGACCTACTGTACAGGTAGTAATGTGTCACCATATAGAGAGGTTAAAGAATACAAATGAGACCCTAGGCCATGTTTCTTTTCAGATTGCATGGAAGTGGAAGTCTCTAAAATGCTGAACTTGGGAGTCATTGAGCTCTCTTCAAAATAGCTGATAAACTCTGTTGTACTAGTGCTGAGTGGGGCTCAACACACCTCCACTTTTGAATGAACTAGAGAGCGCTAAATGTTGCCATTCAACCTTCTTCCTTTATGTGAAAAGCTTATCAGTAAGTTTGGGGTTGCTCATTTTTTGACTGCCTTTGCATTGATTAGTGGCTTTTGACAGATTACCTGGAACTCTGGTTCCAAGGAGAAGACTTTAACCTCCACTTCAGAGAACCAGGGCTATGTAAGGCTCATGGCTGGTGGATTAAAAATGATCTTTTTTCCAGTGGTTGGCAAATCATGACTGGAATGACCTAGATAAGATTTGTGTTACCTATCTAGAATATATTTGCTGAGTGTCCACTGGGCCAATTATCAGATTCACCAAAACGTTGATGTTGTGGTGTTGAAGTGAGCTAACCTCACAATGAAACACCCAAGTGCCTGACGTAAGCTTTGCTCATATTGTGCAACCTTGGTCCCCATGTGGGTGGTGGAAGGGTAGAGACTCTTAATTCCAAGATTTTGACCAATTTAAATTGGGAGAGCCCAACCACCCAGACATGTTTCCTCATTCTTGGATATGAGTAGGTATTGCCAGTAATTGCCAGTACTTCATGGAGAACTATGGTTCTATTGTTTCTCTGCTCGTAGCTCTGACATCCGTGGAGGAGCTTTTGGTCACCTGAAAAGCTTTGTGTGAGGCAGCGGACTTCTGGCAACCTTTCATTGCCCAAGCTGACTCCTTTAATCTTCTCTTTTATTGGGTTTTCTCCTAACTCCATGGGAGGAATCAGAAACACATAGTGGAATTCGCTACCCAGAGTTTGTCTTCTAGGCAGCAATTGAGGTGGCATGCTAAACATCCCCTGGGATTGTGGATGGACTCAGGGAAGTTCAGGTGATTAGATAAGTTCTTCTGGTGGCCAATAGTTTCCCGGTGCATTCTAACCCGAGAAGGGCAGTATGTAAGGACAAAAGTGCATGACCAGTTATGCAGCTTTATTATTGCTTAATTTCATCATTTGCCCCTGCAGTACCCGTCTTTTGGCTTTTGACATCAGTTTGTGGGGCTCTGATCCAAGGGGACCCTTCAAACTTCAACTATGATGCTCCTCCGGTATAATCTTTAGTGTGGTTTGCGATAAACAAACCGTTCATGTATCTCCCCATCCTATAGTTGTGGAAGCCCAGTCTTCCTCCTCTGTGCAGGGTCTGTTGCTGGCAGTGATTTGTGTTAGTTTTGGAAAGTGGTAACTTTACCTTGGGATAACCTGCTAGTTTTCCTTTGTAAATTAAGTCCAGAAACTTGAAGCAGATGAAGGTCCCTTCATGTTTACTTTTGTTTGAATTTTTGTGTATAAGTGCTGCCGTAATGATTACCAATATCTGAACACAAGCCCAGAGTTATTTTAATTGCTAATGGTCTGATAGTACCTAATAAATATATTAATATATTTATGGAAGTGTACATCTCAAGTTGGCATGGGGTTCAATTTGTAAAAAGCAATGCAACAGCAGGGCAACATTAATACAGTGATAAACCAGGGCATCTGTCATTACGAACTATACAATCTTTCTCACGTTCAGAAGTTCTTCAGTTTTCCAGGTTATATATGATCACAAACAGCATACAGTGCCCATTTGCAGGAGTGTGGTTTAGCACAGTGTAGCCCTGAAACACAGTTACATTGTGTATTATGTTTTGGGTAGTCAGTTACATGCTTGACCATAGCACAAAGGGCAGGGTAGATGAAGAACAAAACAATACAATTCAATGCAGATAGGGAGTGTGCTCGGCTAGTAAAATGACAGCTCCACTCACTTGCTCTTTTAAGAACCGCTTTCTTGAATCAGCCAACTTCCATTCTTGTGGGACTGGAAGGGGGCTGAACAGGATTGTTACTATAACTGTGTTACATAATGCCCTGGCTCAAGCAAACACCATCTCCTTTGAGCTAGGATGCTACCAATCAGGGGCGTAACACAGGCCCCTGCATGCGGGGTTTTTTCCCTCAGCACCGCACTTTGGCTGGAGAGCTCCAGATTAAGTCCCGAGGGGGCCCCTCCACGTACCCTGCAGAGGGGCCCCCTCAAGTTTTGTTACGCTACTAATTTGGGGCATAAATGTCTACCGCAAGACCACAGGAAAAGAGCATGTGGCGATGCTCGCTGCTGCTGTTCATATACTGTTGCATTTATCACTTTTTTCTTAGCGCAAAATACACCCTCAGGTCCATTTTGGAAGCAAGGGTGAATTTTATGCTGTAATTATTGCAGGAAATGCTGGGTTGTGCAGTTTCTTAGCGCAAAATACACCCTCAGGTCCATTTTGGAAGCAAGGGTGAATTTTGCGCTGTGAATATTGCAGGAAATGCTGGGTTGTGCAGTTTGTCCAATTTCACATAATCTTGCATAGTTTTTCAAAATTACGTTACAGCAAATTCTGCAAGACATGCCCACTCATAGCTTATAATTGCCAGTACAGTGCTAGTTGCCCAGATACATTATAAGTACTAAATATGTCGGTCATTATGTTTGTGGAACACTAAGGGGTATATTCACAAGAACGTGTGCTAGACATCACCAAAAAATGCTAACGCACCATTACACATCACAGCTGATCTCTAGAAAATAACCATTGTTAACATTTAATTCACAACAAGGCAGTAGCATGCGATAGTCTGCCGAAACCGCAGCCAATGTCCGCGATACAACCACCTCGACGGAGATAAAAACACAAACCACAACACAGTGTGAAGAGCCCATTCGTGATGAAAGCAGGGATAAGCACTGCCCGGCCCGTGACACACACGACTCGCAGGAATAGGCACAACAAAAGCCTGAAAAAAAGAGACAATCCAAACAGAAAACAACAGCCAAGCACAAAGGAGGCAACCCAAGCCAGTATACAACCCCAAAAGCCCCATTGGCAACTCAACATTGTACATGGCAGGCCATCTTGGACAAGGGGAATGCAGCCTGAGAGCAGAGGAGGTCAATGGAAGAAGACTAGAACATCTGGAGTGATGCAAAATGCACAAAAATCAGAATCACGCCAACAACAAGAAGTCAGCAATGCACACTGGAGGTGGGAGGCCAGCGACACACCAGGAGCTGGATGACATGGTGGAAATGGTGTCCACCACATCAGTTAGGAGACAGTGGCAGGACCCGGGGACCGGAAACTGCCCAAAACAACAGACACAGCAGCAACGGGGAGAGGAACCAGCAGGGACCGGGGGGGACGGGGGAGATGGGCACAATGGCACACATGCCCAATTAATCACAGCACAACTGCAGATAAACCATGCCCAAGAGTAACAACACTAACCAAGAGCACAAGCCACACAACCCGGCAACATCACACCACTGAACAAGCATTGAAGTGAAAACCACACTGCCTGAAATGAAGAAGGGTGAGCCACATCAGAGCTGAAGGGACATCTCACACACAATGCAGCACACACACTTAGGAAGCAGAGCACCCCAACATCGAACACAATGTGGCACAAACACCAACATTTGCACAATCGAGCAAAGGACACAATTGCATCCGCCTGGTGCCGGTAAACCGCCATCAGCATCTGGTTAAGCATGATGATGCACAGGTGCATGACGATGCACAAGTACAAACATGGGATATGACAATGCACAAGTACAAACCCACAATCCTGATAGGGTAGCAATGCAAGTATGGCAGAGAGCCAGAGAGTCCATGACACCCACATTGGCATACATATCAAGATAGTTGGAGACGAGTGAAAGAGCGGAAGCTTTATCAACAAGTGCGTGCCAGTACGGTCAAGAGAAGTGCCATAATATGCAGACCAATGCAACAGCATGTCTGAATGAACACCATAGGAAAGGGCCAATTTTCACCTCGGAGGAGTCCATTACCAACACAAGTCAGTGCAAACCCGCGGTTGTCTGCGCATGTATCATGAGTCCAGGCTAGTGCAGCCATGTCCACTGTCGCCTTAGGACATGTGACCAGATACATAACATGTAACCAGGCGTTGGGACACGTGCAATGGGTCACATCCAGTTGTTGCTGCAGGTTCCTTGTCACTCGTCCATGAATGCGAGTGCAGCTGTGTAGGCCAACATCTCCAATGAGCGCTTGTCGTCCACCACATCTGACATGTCGTCAACGTTATCCATCAGCTGACCCGGACAGTTGTGCTGACTCCAACCACTGGCCCCAATGTGCACCAAATCCCAATCGGGAAGTGGCTGAATGTGCTCACTGCACACAAGGGCTCGTGCAATCTCCCATGTCCAGTTTCCAGCCTGCATGCCAAACATCCATGCATGCCATAAACAGGAATCACAGTGACACTCCAGGTTGTGGGCCAACAGGGGGCGCGCACACACGTTGTAATCCAGCACAGCTACCGTTACGTTGGGGAGACAGACATCCATGGACCACTCAAATATGCAAGAGCGTCAAGCAACACAGGCTGAATGCAGGTGACATCCGCAAGGCGGAAGCTCAGCCTGTAACTGATGTGCAAGACGGCCAACAGAAGTGCCCCCAGTACATGCATCAGACGTGCATGGTACAGGTCCAAGTGACTGGAATCGAGCATGTGTCTGGGGTGGTCTGCCATTGTGTCAGTGGCTCTACTAGAAGCAGCACTGGCTTGCCCTGCACCAGTCCTGAGGATGAAATGGCAGAGCTCGGTGCAATGAGCAGTGTCTGTGTGCAACGGGTGCAGGCCTGGGGTGGGGTGGGAGTACGAGTGAAGGCCATTTCACGCATGCCAACTACGACCATGGACTTCGGCGTATGGGATGTGTACATGTTGGTCTCACTTCGGGCAGTGCGTAGTGTGGGAGTCACAAGCAAATGCTATCATATCTGTCAGGGGGTGCCAGCCACATGCAAGTTCCTGCTTGGTGCTGCAGATGTGCTACCGCTTGATAGTTCAGATAAAGGACCTTTCATCCCTACAGTAACTTCACCATCTGCATGCATATAGGAGATGTACAGAGGCGGGGCGTGGGTGTGGTTGGATGTCTGCGACCCTGGGAACACCAAGATGCTGGCCTTTGAAGGTATATGGCTACGTGAGTGTAGGCCAATGGACCGGACAGGGCGGACACAGCTGTGCAGCCCATGGCTGACTGTGATCACGCTGCAAATTAGGCCAGGCAACTAACTCATGCATCCACAGGGCTGATACACATAACACTTGGTCAGCATGTGCCAAGTCCCGAGCAGTTTTGCACTCCTACATGTCCCCGTCCGTGCGGCCCCCCCTCCTGGTGCTTGCTACATTGCAACGTTAACTACTGTGGCCCTGGTGTCGACTACACCCTAACACAGAGACACACTTCCCGCACTTCCTGCCCAAGGCCAGGTCCGAAGCACACCCTGCTCCCCCTGCTGAATCAGCACACCCCTGCTCTGACCTGACATACGCAGACCAGCACTGCCAATGCTGAGGTGACATGGAAACGTCTGCTAAAGACCGCACACTGTGAAGTTGCAGGGCCCTGCCTAATATGCTGACACAATGACCACACAGACAAACTTGCCCAGATCGTGTGAATGACAACGGGCACGTGCACACGGCCAATATTTATTAGCAGGCACACATACCGAGTGACACCTGTGTTGGATGTGTGTGGGGTGTGTGCACACCAGCCGGCAAGGGCTGCCGGGTGCGGTCAGAAATCAAAAAGAGTGTACATCGTAAAGGACAAAACCATTCAACCATAAAGGCTCCATGACATGTGCTGCACAGAGTCAGTGGCCCCGAATACACAGCGTCCAGCACTGGCCTAACGCCATGGGACGCTGACTTGCGGTGAACAGGGCTGATGGCACCAGGTCAGTTGTTGATAGTGTTTGAACACCTCCGTGACACGGATCCAGCTTTCGTCCGGACTGAGCCTCATCTTCCTCTTACTCCTCTTTGTGTTTTCACTGGTGTGGACTTTGCCATTCATGATTCGCGAATAAGTGCTGGATGTGGAACTTACTGGTCCGCAGGGTAGGCCTGCGATATGGAATTATGCCTCACTGATCGAAGGGAGTCCGGTGCCGTGGCCGCTGCCATGGACTTGGGGTCACTGCCATTCAGGACTCAGGACACAGTTCCACATGTGGTACCTACAGGGCCAAAGCAGAGGTCGAACGACTGGTGCTTGGAGCTTGCATCGGCACGTGGTGGGACCTCTTTGACACACGTCGGTGTAGGCAGGTGAGCCGAGCCTCATTGGTGCACCGGGGCTGGCATGACAGATCTGTGTTTTGTACACTGCCTATGCTTTGGACTACTGTGCCCATTTTCTTGAGTCCTATTTCACCATCCATCACCCTCTCACCATTCTGTTTCAGTGGTATGGCACTGGGGGACATATGTGGGGTTAAGCTAGCTATAATGCCTGTAGTATGACCTAAAGATCTGGCCATTTGACTAGGCTAAGATGTCCGCCGCGCCCGAGGGCGCGATCACGTGGTGTAACTACATGGGCGTGGCTTCGCCGGCGCTTCGCATTTGAATGCTCCGTGAGCTGGCCACCGGCACGGCTGAGGAAAGGCGTCTTCCGGGCTTGTCATGGTGAGGCGATGTTCGTTAGTTATGCGCCAGGGAAGTATCAAGTGGACCTCCGTTGATATGCTAAATGGAGTATGTGTGTTGCCGTGGGTACAGGCTCCGTGTAGTTTCACCGCTTCATAACAAAGCCTGTTACGATCGATTTGAGAGGGGTTTGACCTCTGGTGCTGTACTGTCTAGCATTTGTTGGGGACAGTGTGTAAGAACTGCGTTATTAATAACAGCGCCACAGTTGCTTACTTTCTGAGGGGGCAGCAATCCCGTGTATCGTTGTGCGGGGGAAGCACTGTGCGCGCATGTCACTGTGTACTTTTCATATGGCACGTGTGTATTATACATGAGGTACGATGGGGCACGTTGATAGTCAGCAGAACAATACAGTTTACAAGCTCATGTTTGCTTCTCCCTTCTGCAGATATAATATTTGTATCAAGGAACAAGGGGCACACTTACGTTTGAAGTACCCAGTGACCTTGTTGATACCGGAGCGGCGGGTATGCATAGCTTTGCGGCTTCCGGGTAATACTCTACACATCACCATACTTTTTATCCCCTAAGAGTATGTTTCTGGCCACCCTGAAGCCCACATGTTTTTAATTATGTTCTCCTTACCTGTTCTTCCTTGGCAGCACTTCACAGAACTAGTGTCCAAAAAGAGTGAAGTGGCAGCACTTGAGTGCAGCCCTGATGAAACTGCTCTACGCAATACAGCAGTGAAACATGTCGGCACTGTAGGTAATGGTATGCATGATTAGCTACCAGCCTTTTTAATAATCAATAGCACACGATCAACACCCTAGGAATAAAATTGGCTAAGGGATTGGTGTACTGTGTGTTTTTTTAGGCACTCAGTTATCTTTATGTGTGTTTGTCACCAGCCAATTTCTCTGCACTTCACTTTGTCACTTTATATGTTGTTTGTTTTGGACACTTCTTTTCTTTCATCTTATTTTCCTTTGAGAAGCAAGTGACCACCGATGATGAGACAGGGGCCTGTCTGGAAATTGCATACTAGTTACCCCGATGGTGGTGTTTCCGTGAGGGGTCATTTGCTTCTCGCACATTTTTTCCTCTATTTAGAGTAAGGTCCAATGTCTGGTGTGGACTACTGTGAACCAGTATACTTTGGGTCACTCTGAGTGGGTGTTCTGTTGTGTTGCCCAGGAGAACAGGTATTTTAAACACGGCGGAGTACAGTGCATTACCTCATTATTATGTGGATAAGAGAGTAGTGGGGAGTAGGACTTTTTTGACCCCCCTTGAGTCACTGATATATGCATACGCCATTGGACTGGGTCTCATTTTGTATTGTTAATTGTGAGTGGAGGGCGGCCCTTTCCATATTCCCTCTAAGCTCCTATATTGTTTGAATGACAGATCTGGGGACCAGCTGCCTGGGGTGCATCGGGTGCTCAGGGATGCAGGCCCCGCCGTCTTCGGTGCAGGAACCGTGGTGGACTGAGAGGCGCTGCCCTGGCAGATGCGTGGTCCATTCCGAATGAGAACCACGACCAGTGCAACAGGCTTTTTTGTTCACAACCCTAGCAGGCCTGGTGTAGGCAAGTCCAACCCACCACGCATGCGCATGCAGGGGTGGACGTAACATGCAACATTTCCGCATTTTGCCCCACAGCCTGTGGGGACATGGTAACATCCTCTGGCCACTACACTCCATGCATCAGCAGTCGATCTCCACATGGCAAATTCAGTGGTTTGCACTCTGTGATCTGTCAAGCACCTCCATGCCACACCTGGCATTGGGTAGGTTCACATTCCTTATTCACTTGCCGCTCTTGCACATGCCTGCTCCATGCCTCTCTTCACATCCTGCTATTGTGTCCCTGTGGTGCCATGCCATGGCTGGGTTGTGGGTATGGCAAGACCACATTCCCAATGGAGTTGTGTTGTCGTGTCTAGTTGGTTGGCATGTTGTGTGTCATTTTGGATGTAGTTGTGCTGTGTGTCCATTGGCAGTGTTGTGAGTTGCATGACTGGGTGGCAGGTGCATTTTAGGTGGGTCTGCTGTCTTTCTGTACGCTGCCTCTGTGGTGTTCTGGGGGGGTGGGTCGGGAAGGTTCCTGGGGGTGTTGACGGGCCTGGGGTGGTTGTGTGGGTGTTGTGGCCCTCATGGGTATCCGCGGTGCATGATTATTGTCTCCATGGAATCTGTGGGTCTTCAAATGTGGCTCTTGGCTCGGCTCCCATTTATGCTGCAGGTAGTCGCCCTGCTTAACACCAGCAAAAGGCAGGTGTTAATTCCCTGCTGCTACCACAGCTTATCACCTGTTTTTGTTTCGCATTGCAGATCTGGCAGTTTGTTCTGAAAGTGGTGTTGTGATTTTTCCGTGTGTTTTTGCAAAGGAACGCCTACTCACCATCTCATTAGGGGTAGTTGGTGGTGTCCACCGTGGAGATGAATTTTGGGGCAGTTATTGGGGAATATAGGTGATGGCTGCAGTTTGCACCAGCTTGTGAATGGGGTGTTAGATCTATCTCCATTAAGGTGGGGATAAATTGGAGTTAAGTCCTAGTGCATATCCCCCTCATTTTTTTGTCCAGTTCTAGACTTGGTGGTACGTGGTAGTGCTTGTAGCTCAGAATTTGTAATTATTTCCGAGTAAGAGTGAGTGGGGATGTGCCGTGTGTGGGAAGAGGAGTTTATAATGTGTGTATGTGTTATTATGGTTGTTTATTTGGTGTGATTTATTAAGTGAGGTAATGTATGCTAAGTACCAAAGCTGATGATGAACTTATTTATTTCTTTATTTATGCGATTTGTATCGTGTGCAAATACCCTGGGGTGTCTCGGCGCTGTAAGGTAACTGAAGAGTCGCTTAGATGGAAGGCTACTGATTGGAGAGCCAAGTTTTTACTTGTTTCGAAATATCAAAAGGTAGGGGCTGTTTTTAATGTGAAGGGGGAGAGTGTTCCACAGTCTGGCTGTGGCAACTGTGAAACGTCTGTCTCCCCAGGAAACTTTTTTGGTGCAGGGGATGGTGAGCAGATGAGCCGAGGATGAGCGCAAGGATCTTTTGGGAGTGTATGTGCGCAATACTTTTTTTAAGAACACCCTGGCCCTGTATTGTTGATAGCTATATATGTAATACACAATGCCTTGAATTTAGTACGGCTTCTGACAGGCAGCCAGTGCAGTTGCCAAATGATAGGGAAGATTTATGTGAAGTTAGGAGTGAGGGACAGAATTCCTGCTGCCGCATTCTGGATTAACTACAATTTGTTAAGGACTTTCTCCTGAGAATTCAGGAGGAGTCCATTGCAATAGTCCACCTTGGACAGCACCAAGGTTCACATGAGGGTCTTGCCGGCGCTAGGTGGAAGGAAAGGCAGGAGTTTCCTAACCATTCTAAGGGTGTAAAAGAAGGAGGAGACAACTGCATTCGCATGGTTGATGAACGAGAGCTTGTCATCAAACATTACACCCAAGTTCCTAACCTTCGTGACAGGTAATGGAGGGGGACCCAGGTCGGTAGGCCACCAGGTTGGGGACCATGAAAGGGTGAGACTGCCAAAGATCATGACCTCCGTTTTATCTAAATTTACTTTTAGGCAGTTGTTTGCCATCCAGGAGCTGATGGCTAGCATTCCCTCCTGGAAACTGGCGGCAACTGCTGCTCCATCGTTATGTACGGCCAATACCAATTGGGTGTCATCAGCGTACGAGGTTAGTCTTATCCAATTCGCTTTGATGACCCTTGGCAAGTCCGACACATAGATGTTAAATAAGGTCGGACTTAGCGAGGATCCTTGGGGTACTCCACAGGGAAGGGTGAAAACAGGGAGTAGAAATCACCAAGTTTGACTGACTGGGTATGGTAGGATAGGAAGGAGGTTAGAAGGGATTTAGCTTTGTGATGAATGTCGATGGAGGATACATGGTCGATCAAGATGGTGAGATCGACCGTGTCAAAGGCCGTGGACAAGTCCAGTAGTATCAGGACATACACGCCGCCTTGGTCAAGGATTATCCTGATCTCGTCTGATGCCTTAATAAGGGCAGTTTCTGTCCCGTGGACCTTCCGAAACCCAAATTGGGTGTCATCCAAGAGGTTGTTGTGGTCAATAAATTGGGACAATTGAATATTCATGATCTTTTCAAATTCTGATATTGAGTTGCAGATATTGGTAAGAGCAGGTCCTATTAAGTCTGAAATAGGTTTGAGGATGGAGGGGGGCAAGGATCAAGGGGGTCTCCACCTCCAACGTCTTTTCTGTTCTTTCTTTTTATGTCCATGTGCAAGAGGTTCACTATAATTTATGTCAGCATGGTTCATGAATGTTTGTTGTGATTTTCTTGTGTGGTTTAGCGTTTGTTGAGCTGTAAGTATTCACTAATTTGTAGCTTGTGAAGAGGGAGGCATGTTGTATATTTGTATGCCTCTGCCCTTGTGATCCGAGATTATGATGCAGTCAGTGTTCTTTGTCTTGAAGTTTCATGTCTTATAGAGGCTCAGAATATGCCAAGACATCAGCCGAATATCATCAAATATTTTGAGGGTTGCTCTAGTTATAGAAATAACATGAACTAATGTCAGATTGTATACCTCTCTAACAGACAATGTCGAATATAACCCTGGCCTCCTGTCATCACCATGGTGAAACTGTATCTAACAAATTTGAAATGCACAAGAATGTTGGGCTAAATTTCCAAATTACTATATCTGCTGCACTATGAAAAGTCTTTAATAAGAAATGAAAAACAGGGCACAATTATTATTTCGTGCCATTAGACAAAGCACTAGGATGCTTATAAAATTTTGGTTACACAAATAATTGACGTTTTGGCTTTCAAAAACCATTATGAGATTTCTACCGACGAAAATATTGTTCTACCTAAAAATCTGCAGAAGGGCATGAAACAACCCTGGTTCAGCTACTTATAATATACGACCTTAGTTTGCCTTGGGAAATAAAAAATCACTTTTAACAACTGAGGGAAATATTTATGCTGCATTGCTTGACAGGTACAGGGAAGGAATGTGCCATATTTAACACAACACAGAGCATCCCTGCTTTTTCCCAGCACTGGCGCACAAATTGCTGCCTAGCACCAACGCAAGCACTCTTGCATTATGGTGAAAGGGTGCCTGCGTTGTAAGCAGTGTTGTATTTCTGCAGGATGGCGCACCTTCCTGCACAAAAACATTCCCCCAAGACACTTTCCCCTTTGTATGTGTATAGAAAAAGTAAAAAAATAGATATTTGTAAAAATATTAGTAAAAATAGAGATATTTCTCCTTGAATTGTCTCCCCTGGTAAGGCGTAGCATTTTGGACGCATTGCCAGGTCTACCAGAAATTGTAAATCGGGAATGCGTCAATTTCCATGCGTTGTGGGTGGGAACATCGACACATCACCAATGGAATGCCTCCCTGGGGCACAGTAATGCAACATAGCAAATTGTGCTGCGTTGCAATACTCAGGACTTATTAAGTCACTCAGGGCCCGCAAGTTGGCCGGCGAGGCTTGATAAATTACATTTTAGTTGGCATCATGCATGCACCCCATTGTGTGGAGCAAAAGCGACACAACCAATACATAAATATGGCACCCACTTTGAGAAAACATTCCGCTTTTGAAAAATTCTTCTGAGCTGAAAAAAAAAAACGTACTTGATGCACACGTTGTGAAATATTTTTTAGTTGTGATGTGATATGATGCGCCTCCGGATGCAAAAACGCTTACAACGCGGCATCATACCATAAAATGCCAGCAGACAAACATGTAGGTTGAATTTATTAGATGGTGGAAACATAATTTCATGAAAGCACTCGGGCCAAAAATTAACTGTGCTACTTTGATTCCCCCATCAACTAGAGCCCTGCTTACAATTACAATTGGATAATTAAAACGCTCTCAGATAAATTCAATGTGTTTATGCAAAACCTCGGCTGCAGTGGTGACGCATAACCATGCATTTTGCAGAGAACGGGCTCTAATTCGCCACTGCAAAACTGAAAGGTTTCAAAGTATTCATGTCTTATTAGGGCTTCCATAATTATGTGTCTTTTGAAAATGTCAGGGCTGACATGTCCCACTGTGACTTGTCATATTTAGTTAGTCATTTTACAGTGCTAATGAAACTAATAGCATGTGACTGACATAATAACCTGCCTTTCAGAAACACACCATTTTGCCAAATCTATTTCTTTACATTTGAAATGGGCGTTTTACAGTGTTTTAAAATGAATTCAAAATATGAGTCTTCGATTTCACTGCCCTGCGTTTTTGTGCCACATCTACTCTTATAGCCAGTGAGATATTGTAAGGCGCAGTGTAAATGTATATTTGTAGAGCGCCAAAGGTCATTAGATGTCAGCTGCAGTGCGCTTAAAGGGATGCATTGTAGAGAGAGCATATGTGTGAAAAGTGTGCGTGATGGTAAAGCTCAAAAGGGGGATATAGGCAGCTATATTAGTCTCTCTCTGTGGATTGTTGTCATGATTTGGCCATACTTGGTGAGACCTCTTTACTTCATGATCAACAGTGGCATAGCTAGATTGCCATAGGCCTAATACAAGAAAAGTAACCTGGCCCCCTCACAAGGGTGACATCTTAGTTTTTCAGCTGCCCCAACACTTCCCAGCTTCCTTTGATATAGTCTGCATAAGCTATATCAAAACTCACTACCATTCTCATAAACACACACTATTGTATTTGCACTCTCTGCACTGTATTTCTGCAAGTCAAAGACACATCCCTAAAAAGCATCGACAAAGCCAAAAGGTTTGGTCCTTGCAAAGTGCATGCACACAAAGACACAATATGCAGGGATGCCAAATGCAGTAGCGCATGCAGATAAAGACTCAAAATGCTAGGACCCTAAATGCACACTGTTCCGCTCACACATCCACATCCCTCACACTGCACTCACATAGGCATATGCATCACTCTGTACTTACACAGGCATATGCCTTACTTTGCACTCACATAAAAGGTGCACATGACAACTAACTTGCCTTTTAGTTAACTAATGGTATTGCCGTCGGAGTTTGGGGTGGGGGCATGAATGTTTCTAAATTCATGTTTAAAACTCATCACTTTGAATGCACTCCTTTCAATGGAGTGATATAATATGATGCACTACGAAGAAACGCTTTCCAAGAAATATACTTTTTTGAATTTTAAAGACACTATCATATTTTTATATAATGTCTTTTGCATGATTTCCGTGCTAAATGTTCCCATCGTTCAGCTCTTGCCTGGGCTCAAAGAGACAAGACAGACCCTTCCCTGTTAATTAGTTGGCTTGTACTTTTCTACTACAGTGCAGTCTATAACAGTGACGCTAGTTCACCCTCTCTAAGTATCTTTTTCTGGGGATCAACATCTTAATTTGCGAAATTCTGGCAGATTTCCTCAAGTCTCAGGATAGCTTTTCCATCTTCTGTTTGAATAAGTAACAATTGTGCATTAGTGACACCAAGACTTTGTTTTACAGTTACCTGTACATTTTTTTATTTCGCCATAAAACAAAACAAACAACACTCAAATCATTCATTTTCCCAAGTCTAGTTACTATACTTCAGGTATCAGGGCCAAATGGCGCAATCAGCATTATGAAATGTGAGCATGCGGCCATTCAGTATGCTACAGTGCGGCCTTTCCAAGGCCCCTAAAGGATTGAGATGATTGAGATCTGATCTGTGCACCTTGCATGCTTGTGATGTAGCTACATTTCTGAGGCATATGTGGGTCATTAGGCAGAGTTTCCTTATAATGTAATGATTTTTTTTCTGGTAAGATAATTTGATTTTGAATCGATAATTGTCTCTGTATAGGGTGAAATACCCATTATGTGCTGGGATTTTAGCTTTATTTATTAGGTCGTACCTAATGTTGTTTGTTCAAATCTCTTCTACACCTTTTATCTGTTTTTATGTGGTTGCTAAAAACCCTTGATGGCATTTAGTTGCCGAAATAAAATTATTTTACAAGGAATACATGTTTACATTCAGCACTTGGACGCTTTAGGAAAGCCCAATCAGGGCATAATTGAAGATACAATGTATGTTTGGTGTCAGTGAGTGGCCTTATTAAAAGCATAATTAAGTTGGCAGTAATAATTATTATTATAGCACTATTTCACTTTACTAAAATCCATCTAGCACCCAAACTCAATAGGTGTGACAGATAACTGCGAGATAGGAAGCACCATGGTTTTGATTCCTTTAGAATTGTGATATTTATTATATTTAGGGACTTTATAGGTTGCCAGGTGGTATAGGTATCCTAACATAAATGTTTTTAAGATGTACATCTAACAATAAAATGTAATATTTAAATATCCACCCATGGGTGAAAATGTAAGTGGCAGATGCCCATACAGGGCAGAATCATTGATATAGTGGTGTAAAATTATGAATGCCAACAATGCAAGTGTAGCATCATCATATGAGATGTTTTAGAAAATATACTGATTTGAGGTGGTCTAACGGAGGCTTGATATGAATTACTTCAAACTAATATGTTCCCACCTGTGCATTACGACATAAGACATATATTCAAAGTAATTAGATTCACCTTTTTAAATAGCTGCACCAGAAATGCACCTAGGAGATGAAATTTCAATGTTAGTCTGTTATATCTGGTCATGACACGCTTGCCGCCGGAAATGAAGTGTTTCTGATAAAAAGATGTATGACAAAAAAGACGCTGACATTGACAAAGGCTGGAGATGCCGAAATGAGTCTGTTAGTTGATGGTGGTTTTGTAATAAAGTATTTAAAGAAGTACTACGAGTGCTCTATGATTCCTTGCGGAGGTTGTAAAATTAAACAGCGAATCGCATCCACGAGTAACAGCACCCAGTGCGCGAGTGAGCGCGGCATCCCTTGGTGAAAAAAAGGAAATGAATATATATATTTATGTACATATTACAAAATTAGCATTTAAAAATATTTGAAATTCACTGAAAAAAACTAAAGGTTTTAGGGATTTTCTAGTTAGAAATTATCATTTAAAAATCCTTGAAAATTCACTGAAAAAACCACAGGGCGTTATAGATAGTTGCGCTAACTATAACTCGTGCCCCCGCAATGCACTGCTGATGACGTCACATATTACATAATTCATGACATGGTTAGTGACATCACTGGTGACATCACTGATGACATCTCAAAAGACATCACTGATGGTGTGTAAGTGTCTGTATAGATCTATGAGTGCAAATGATAGTGCTGTATCGATGAGTGACTGCATATCTGAGTGACTGTATGGGTTAAAGAGTAGATATGTGTGTAGACCTATAGAATCAGTGAGTGGGTATGTAGTAACTGCTATTGGTGTGTCTATGATTTCGAAAATGGTAGTCTGTATATTAGAGTGGGTGTATCGAAGGTTATATTAGTGTGTGAGGAGGTGCATCAGATTATCACGTGGATGATGCCATCAGTGATGTCATAAGTGTTGTCACTGACCATGTCATGAATGATGTAATATGTGACATCATCAGCAGTGCATTGCGGGGGTGCTGGTTATGGTTAGCTGAACTAACTATAATGGCCAAAGATCTCTGGTTTTGTACAAGTGAAATGTCCAACTAACTATAATGTCTCTGAAACCTGTGAATTACTAAGGTTTTTTAAATGCAAATTTATAACTATAATGTCCCTGAAACCTATTGTTTTTTCAGTGAATTTCAAATGTTTTGAAATGCTAATTTCTAACTATACCATCGCTGAAAACCTATGGTTTTTTCAGTGAATTTCAAAGGTTTTTTAAATGCTAATTTCTAACTATAACGTCCCTGAAACCTATGTTTTTTTCAGTGAATTTCAAAGGTTTTTTTAATGAAAATTTCTCACTATATCGTCCCTGAAACCTGTGTTTTTTTCAGTGAATTTCTAACTTTTTGAATGCAAATTATTAACTAGGCCTACAAAGTAGACCTGGGCACTATATTCCATTCCGCTCGCGGAATTTGCGGACTTTGGGTAATTTCGCGTTCTGCAGAGAACGCAAAATTGCCAAAAATTCTGCGTTCGGCGACGTCGTAAAATTTTTCGCTTGTTCACGTTCTCAAAATGCACGTTCACAAGATATTTTCCCCCGAGCATGCAATCAGCAATTGCGAACAGGAAAAAAGCAGCACGAACAAGCAATTTTTGCTTGTTCGCGGGGATTTTTTATCATTTCGCAGAGATTTGCGTAATGCGATGACCCAAATTCCGCCCACCCCTACTACAGAGGTAGGACATGTGCAGAAAGAGGAAGAAAGGCACAGAAAGAAGGAAGAGACATGCAGAAAGAGGCAACAGAAGTCAGGAATGAGGAAGACAGGTGCAAAAAGAAGCAAGAGATATGCAGAAAGAACCAACGGAGGTGCAGAAAGAGGCCATGTTGCAAATTGATGCTGTACCTTGGGCACCTCCCAACATTTTGCTGACTGGTACTGGTGGTAGCTGACTCTGACTGACCCCGGACTCTGCCTAACCAGGCCCGGAGCCAGTGCTATGCTGAAAGACACTTAAAATGCAGTAAAAACACCTACATACACTAGGGTACACTATTGGTTGGGGTACCGCTGTGATTGGCATGACCTCCCCTATACGGCTCTAGGAAATAATAGGGCAGGAGTATTAAAGCTACCTATAAGTCCCTAGCATATAATAGGGTATGGCAGTTATGAGGCCAGCAGCACTTTTATGCACGTGCATGTGTGCACTGCTGAGTCTGAGGTCAGTTTAAAAGTAGCCCAGTGTGTGCAGACAGAGGCAAGAGAAGGGTAGAAAGAAGCAAGAGAGGTACAGAAAGGAGCAAGAGAGGTACAGAAAAAAGCAACAGATGTGCAAAAAGATGGAAGGAGGCAAGAGAAGTGCAGAAAGAGGCAACAGAGGTGCAGAACGAGGCAAGAGAAGTTCAGAAAGAGGCAGCCGAGGTGCAGAAAGAGACAAGAAAAGTATAGAAAGAGGCAAGAGAGTTGCAGAAACAGGCAAAAGGGGTGCACAAAGAGGGAACAGGGGTCACACAGAGGCAAGAGAGATACAGAAAGTATCAACAGAGGTGCAGAAAGAGGCAAGAGGGGTGCAGAAATGTACAAGCGAGTGCCAGATAGAAGCAAGAGCTGTGCAGAAAGAACCAACAGAGGTGCCGAAAGAGGCAAGAGGTGTGCAGAAAGAGGCAGGAGAAGTGCAGAAAAAAGCAAAAGAGTTCCATAAAGAGGCAAGAGGGATACAGAAAGAAGGAACAGAGGTGAAGAAAAAAGGAAGACTGGTACAGGCAAAGGCATGCAAGGTACAAAAAGAGAGAAGAGGGGTGCAGAAATATTCAAAAAGGATGCAGAAAGAGGCAAGAGGGGAACGGAAATTTGCAAGCCAGGTGCAGAAAGAAACAAGAGCCGAACAGAAACCACCAGGAGAAGGGCAGAAAGAGGCAAGAGAAGTACAGAAAGAAGCAACAGGGGTACAGAAAAAGACAAGAGAACCGTAGAAAGAAGCAAGAGATTTGCAGAAACAGGCAAGAGATGTGCAGAAAGAGGGAATAGGGGTGCAGAAAGAGGCAAGAGAGGTGCAGAAAGAGGGAAGAGAGGTGTAGAAAGGGAAGAAGGTTGCAGAAAGAGGCAAGAGGGGTACGGAAAGAAGCAACAGAAGTACAGAAAGAAGCAAGAGAAGTGCAGAAAGAAGCAAGAGGGATGCAGAAAGAGGAAGCGAAGTACAAAAAAGAAGCAACAGAGGTGCAGAAGGAAGCAAGAGAAGTACAGAAAGAGGCAAGAGAGTTGCAGAAACAGGTAAGAGAAGTGCATTAAGAAGCAAGAGCAGTGCAGAAAGACCCAACAGAGGTACAGAAGGAGGCAAGAGGGGTGCAGAAAGAGGCAAAAGGGGTGCAGAAATTTGCAAACGAGGTGAAGATAGAAGCAATAACAGTGCATCCATAACCAACAGAGGTACAGAAAGAGGCAAGAATGGTGCAGAAAGAGGGACAAGAGGTATGGAAATGGGCAAGAGAGTTGCACAAAGAGGGAAGAGGGGTACAGAAACAGGCAAAAGGGGTACATAAAGAAGCAAGTGAGGTACAGAAAGAGGCAAGAGATGTGCAGAAAGAGGCAGGAGAGGTGCAGACACTGCATGAGAAGTGTTGAAAGAGGCAGGAATGGTGCAAAAGGAGGCAAGAGAACTGCAGAAAGAGGCAAGTGAGGTATAGAAGGAGGCAAGAGAACTGAAAAAAGAGGCAAGAGACTTGCAGCAACAGGTGAAAGGTGTGCAGAAACAGGGAGTAGGTGGGCAGACTGAGGCAAGAGAGGTAAAGAAAATGGGAAGAGGGTTGCAGAAAGAGGCAAGAGGGATGCAGAAAGAAACAAAAGAGGTGCAGAAATATTCAAAAAGTATGCAGAAAGAGGCAAGAAGGGTACAGAAATTTGCAAGCCAGGTGCAGAAAGAAACAAGAGCAGTACAGAAACCACCAGGAGAAGGGCAGAAAGAGGCAAGAGAAGTACAGAAAGAAGCAACAGAGGTACAGAAAAAGACAAGAGAACCGTAGAAAGAGGCAAGAGATTTGCAGAAACAGGCAAGAGATGTGCAGAAAGAGGGAATAGGGGTGCAGAAAGAGGCACGAGAGGTGCAGAAAGAGGGAAGAGAAGTGTAGAAAGGGAAGAAGGTTGCAAAAAGAGGCAAGAAGGGTATGGAAAGAAGCAACAGAAGTACAGAAAGAAGCAAGAGAAGTACAGAAAGAAGCAACAGGGGTGTGGAAAGAGGCAAGAGGGATGCAGAAAGAGGAAGCGAAGTACAAAAAAGAAGCAACAGAGGTGCAGAAGGAGGCAAGAGAAGTGCAGAAAGAGGCAAGAGAGTTGCAGAAACAGGCAAAAGATGTGCATTAAGAAGCAAGAGCAGTGCAGAAAGACCCAACAGAGGTACAGAAGGAGGCAAGAGGGGTGCGGAAACAGGCAAGAGGGTGCAGAAATTTGCAAACGAGGTGAAGATAGAAGCAAGAGCAGTGCATACATAACTAACAGAGGTACAGAAAGAGGCAAGAATGGTGCAGAAAGAGGTACGAGAGATATAGAAATGGGCAAGTGAGTTGCACAAAGAGGGGTACAAAAACAGGCAACAAGGGTACATAAAGAAGCAAGTGAGGTACAGAAAGAGGCAAGAGATGGGCAGAAAGAGGCAGGAGAGGTGCAGACACAGCATGAGAAGTGTTCAAAGAGGCAGGAAAGGTGCAAAAGGAGGCAAGAGAACTGCAGAAAGAGGAAAGATAGTTGCAGAAAGAGGCAAGTGAAGTACAGAAGGAGGCAAGAGAACTGAAGAAAGAGGCAAGAGACTTGCAGCCACAGGCAAAAGGGGTGCAGAAACAGGGAGCAGGTGGGCAGACTGAGGCAAGAGAGGTAAAGGAAATGGGAAGAGAGTTGCAGAAAGAGGCAAGAGGGATGCAGAAAGAAACAAAAGAGGTGCAGAAAGAAGGAAGAGAAGTGCAGAAAGAGGCAAGTGAGGTGTAGAAAGAGGAAAGAGAAGTAAAAAAAGAGGGAACAGATGAGCAGAAAGACACAAGAGAGGTGCAGAAACGAAAAAGAGAAGTGTAGAAAGAGGCAAGAGAGGTGCAAAAAATGAAAAGAGAACTTCAGAAAGAGACAACAGGGATGCAAAAAAGGGAAGAAGGTGCAGAAAGAAACAAAAGAAGTGCAGAAGGAAGGAGCAAAGGTACAAAAAGTGGGAAGAGGGGTGTATAAAGAGGCACGAGGGGTGCAGAAAGAAGCAAGTGATGTGCAGAAAGAAACAAAAGAAGTGCAGAAAAAAGGAACAGAGGTGCAGAAAGAGGCAAAAGGGGTACAGAAAGAAGCAACTGGGGTGCAGAAAGAGGAAAGAGGGGTGGAAAAAGAGGCAAAGAGGATGTAGAAAGAAGCAAGAGAGCTGAAGAAAGAAACAAATGAAGTGCAATGTAGAAAACAGCAAGAGAGCTGTAGAAAGAAACAAAAGAAGTGCAGAAAGATCAGAAGTGCAGAGAGAGGCAGAAAAGGTGCAGAAAGAGGGATAAAGGGTGCAGAAAGAGGCACAAGGGGTACAGAAAGAAGAAAGTGAAGTACAGAAAGAAGCAAGAAAGGTGCAGGAAGAAGGAAGAGGGGTGCAGAAATGGGCAAGAAAGGTACAGAAAGAAGCAACAATGGTGCAGAAAGAGGCAAGTGGGAAGGAAAAAGAGGCAAGAGGGGTGCAGAAAGAATCAAGGAAGTTGCAGAAAGAAAGAAAAGAAGTGCAGAAAGAAGTAACAGAGGTGCAGAAAGAGGCAAAAGGGTTGCAGAAAAAGCAAGAGAAGTGCAGAAAGAAGCAACAGAGGTACAGAAAGACGGATGAGGGGTGGGGAAAGAGGTAAGAGTAGTACAGAAAGAAGCAACAAAGATGCAAAAAGGGGAACAAAGGAGGAGAAAGAAGTGAGAGGGGTGCAGAAATGAGCAAGATAAGTGCAGAAAGAAGCAAAAGAAGAGCAGAAAGAAGGAACAGGGATGCATAAAGGGGCAAGAGGGATACAGAAAGACCGAAGAGGGTCCTGAAAGAAGCCAGAGTAGTGCAGAAAGAAACAAGAGAGGCTTAGAAAGAAGCAAGAGAAGTGCAGAAAGAGGGGTGCAGAAAGAGGCACCAGGGGTGCAGCAAGAAGCAAGAGAGGTGCAGAAAGAGGCAACAGAGGTTCAGAAAGAAACAAGAGAGGTGAAGAAAGAGACAATAGAGGTGCAGAATGAAGCACCAGAGGTGCAGAAAGAGGGAAGAGGAATGGAGAAAAAGCAAGAGAGGTACAGAAAGTAACAAAAGAGGTGCAGGAAGAAGGAACAGAGGTGCAGAAAGAGAGAAGAGGGGCAGAGAAAGCAGTAAGAGAAACCTAGAAAGAAGCATCAGACATGCAGAAAGGGGAGAGGGTGGAGAAGGAGGCAAGAGGGTGCAGAAAGAAGCAAGAGAGGTACTGAAAGAAACAAAAGAAATGCAGAAAGAAGGAGCATAGGTGCAGAAAGAGGGAAGAGTGGTGCAGAACAAGGCATGAGAGGTGCAGAAAGAGGCAAGAGGGATACACAAAGATGAAAGTGAGGTGCAGAAAGAGGCAACAGAGGTGCAGAAAGAGGCAAAAGGGGTGCAGAAAGTAGAAGAGATGTGCAGAAAGGGGCAAGAAAAGTGCAGAAAAAAAGAAAGGTGCTGAAAGAAGCAACAGAAATGCAGAAAGAGGCAAGAGAGGCGCAGAAAGAAGCAAGAGTCGCTTGCACACCATTAGTACCAATTTAACACCCACATTTAGAAATATTTAACAGGTGATCATTCGAGGTTTACAAAGGACCTTCCACTACGCTGTAACACTTGTTGCTGCATTTTTTGTAACATGTGAGCCGTTTGAGCTAGAAACAAGGCTTTTTTTGTTCAAATCTGCAGATTAGGCAGCAGATCATGGATTATGTAGCTAATGCAGAAAATGTAGGATTGTGCAAACGTTGGTACAGCCAAACAGTTGCATAATTCCAGTGGCCCTGCTCATACTCCTAACTAGGACCAGAAGTGCACCTCAGTGATTCCTTCTTTTTTTGTCTCATTGAGTTCAAACAATCATTCAATCAATCAGGACATTTGTTAAGCGCGCTACATACCTGTGATGGTCTCAAGGCGTTGGGGGGCGGGGTGATGCTACAGATCGAAGAGCCAGGTCTTGAGGAGTCTTCTGAAGGACAGTAGGTCCTGGGTCTGCCGTATGTTTTTGGGGAGGGTGTTCCAGGTCTTGGCGGCGATATGGGAGAAGGATCTGCCGCCGCCGGTCGTTCTTCGGATGCAGGGAACGGTGGCGAGGGCGAGACCAGCAGAGTGGAGCTTGCGGGTAGGGGTATAGAAGCTCAATCGTCTGTTGAGGTACACTGGGCCGGCATTGTGGAGGGCTTTGTGTGCGTTGATGAGGAGCTTGAAGGTTATCCTCTTGTTGACGGGGAGCCAGTGTAGATATCTCAGGTGGGGTGTGATGTGGCTGCAGTGGGGGATGTCGAGGATCAGTCGTGCTGAGGCGTTCTGGATGCGTTGCAGCCATCTCAGGAGCTTGGTTGATGTTCCTGCTTAGAGGACGTTTCCGTAGTCCAGCCTGCTGGAGATGAGGGCCTGGGTGACTGTTCTTCTCGTTTTGGTGGGGATCCACTTGAAGATCCTGTGGAGCATTTGTAGGGTGTTGAAGCAGGATGAGGAGACGGCGTTGACCTGTTTGGTCATGGAGAGTGGAGTCGAGGATGACCACCTGGTTGCATGCGTGGTTAGTGGGTGTCGGGGCTTTTCCCAGTGAAGACGGCCACCAGGAGTCGTCCCTGGGTGAAGGGGTGGAGCCGAGGATGAGGACCTCCGTCTTGTCCGAGTTCAGCTTAAGTCGGCTGTTCATACGGCTGTTCATAGTTTAGCTTCTATGAAAATGAGGAAGACTAAACCTGAGGTTACCCCTCCATAACACAGACTACCATACCACATAATTGCTCTCCATAACACATAATCCCACTCCACATAATTCCTATACACTAAATAGCACACACTTTCTATCCACATAATTTAACTACACAACATACCACATAATTCCACTACACACAACGTACATCCACTCCACTCCAAAAATCATTAGTAAAAAAACTTTTACGTTTAAAATGCCAATAGCTCTAACTCTTGCAAATGTGAGACCTATTATATTACAAATGCTTCTTTAACTGGTAGTCACGTTTGCAGAGTGACGGAGAAAGGGGACTGGGTTTCCAACCAGCACTCAGGAATTCAGCTGCGTAGGACTTACACAGCAAGGAGAAATGGTTCTGTAGGGTTTGCCAACTAATTTGTACAAGGTAGTGAATACTCTGGAAACATAATTCCCAAATCGGCTCGGACATACGAGGACGTCTCGCACATCAGAACAAACCTAGGATCGCCTTGGCGGCCACCCTCCCTGAACATCAACCGGACGGTGAAGCTTGGAAATATATAGACGCCGACCTATTGGTGTGCTTCTTAGGTGTCGGCTGACACCTCCCCGCATTACTGCCTCCAGAGGATACCAATCAAAGAGCATCCTCTCCGACTGGCTGTCCCTGCCCACCCCCTGTCCTGATGAAGACCTGCTCCGGATGCAAATAATATCCTGCACCATCCCCTAGGGTCGAAACATCTACGTTATTGTCTCCACCAGTCCATACAATCCACTAAAACGAACTTGAAAGGAAATCCCATGCTAGCGTGATATGCTTGTAAAATTGAAACTGTCCATCAAGAAAGTCCCTTGCAATTGTTTATATTCACATGTCTTTGTTATCTCTTTTTGCACAGCACTACAGTCACTAATCACCTACAGTCACTCAAGAGAGACACACTTGAGGATTGTACAGTCTTTCTTTATGTATCTGGTCACTTGACAGCTAATCTAAGTCCTGTATAGTAAAGATACTATTTAAATAAATTGTAAATTGTGTGTCTTGTAAAGCGCACTGCTACCCGCACCGCAGGCCTCGTAGCGCTATACACCGCTGGGGAACCCGTCCTGGCTTTCCCTGTGAGATAGTCCCTCCTGGGAGTCTCCAAGGTGAAACCAGGCATCCCCGGCGTTTGTGAGGGGTGGAGAAAGAGGTAAGAGTAGTACAGAAAGAAGCAACAAAGATGCAAAAATATGAGGCAGGCTAATGCCCAGAGTTGCCGAGTGTGATCTCTGGTTGGAGTAGGCACTGATGCGAGAATTATCGAGTCCGCTGATCCTGGTCCAAGACCCTGCCGCGTCGGGAATCGAACCCTGGTCCCGGGCCGTTCTCTGCTCTCGGGTCTGCCGCCTCTAACCAGTGAGCCACACCACTCCACTCCACTCCACTTACTGTTAAAAAAAGGGCTGAGTTTACTATTATTTTGGTGGGTTGCTCATAAATGTTTCCCGAATATTCATTACCTTGTACACATTAGTTGGCAAACCCCACAGAACCATTTCTTTTTGCTGTATAATTTACCCAGGTTCTGAGGGACTCAGGGTCACCCCATTAATTCTAATGGCGTAGGACATACAGGAGGTACCAGGAGGGCTTCTTGATCCCCAAAGTACCTCAAGAGTAAAGGGGACGTCATCCCCCAACAAGTACTGTGCCAGGAGGCGCATCTGCAGAGTGGCGGAGAAATGGGTGTGTAGTCTCCGAAGACCTCTTAAGCAATTCCACTGTGTGGGGCTTAGTGAAGGTAACAGGAGGGGTAGTTGGCCTCCAAGGACAACCTTGGGAGGCAACTACCCCTCTTATTACCTCCAGTGAGTCCCTCACAGCAGCATTGCTAAGTTCTCATAGCAAGCCACACCCCCTTTACCCACCAATCTGCAAATGCGCTCCCTGGTGCGCTCTTGGATGGGGATTAAAGTTCACTTTGCTGCTTGGAGTCCTTAGGGGCCACCTAGCCTTCCTAATACCTCGAGCATACCCCAGATATTGGGATTGCTGATAGGTGGGCACAAGTCACACCCCCTTTGTCTACCACGCGTCTCCTGGCATGCTCTTGGTTGAGGGATGAAGTCCCCTTGCCTCTTGAGGGTCCCTGGGGGCCAATTAGCCCACCAAGTCCCTCCAGTAAGCCCCATACCGCTGTATTGCTGGGAGTGGTCAAAGGCCATGCCCTCTTTTTACACCACTCTGCAAATGCGTCTCCTGGTGCACTGCTGCTCGGGGATGAAGTCCACTTGTGTCCTGAGGTCTGCGTTTGCAGAGTGGTGTAAAAAATGGTGTGGCCTCCAAACACCTCTCAGCAATCCCACTGTGTGGGATGTACTGGAGGTAACAGGTGGGCTAGTTGGCCCCTAAGAACCCTCACCATCGAAGGGGACTTCAACCCCCAACCAAGAGTGTACCAGGAGGTCCATTTGCAGAGTGTTAGACAAAGGGGGCATGATCTATATCGTTTTGGGCCCCGGGGACCCCATCTCTTGGGGCTGGGCCCATTTTTTAAAATAAATGGAGCCAAAAAACATAACAAGGGTTCGAAGTGGCCCCCCTCCCAGGCCTTATGTGGCTCCCTAGGATCTCACTGCTTGGGGTATGGCCACCTTTTTGGGGACCGCAGGGGGTGCATGAAGGCCCCAGTTGTCAGGCCTGCTCCCGCCCCATGTGGGAGCCCGGATGGCTTTTTACCCCCAGGAAGGGGCTGACATACAGCTCCCTGATGGTAAAAATCAATGTGCTCCACTTTTAACAAGTGAGAGCAAAATGCTCTCACTTGTTCAAAGTGGAGCTCTTGTTTGCTATGTAATGGGGGGAGCAGTCCACCCTGGGACATTACTGGAGTCTGCCCTGGGGGGTGGCGGTCCCCAGGGCCATTTAAGGCTCTACAAGAAGGGGCTGTGCGGCCACCCTCCAACAATATCAAAGCCCCGTCGAGGTGTTGGTCCCTGGGGCTGTGTGGGGGGGCTCAGGCCCCCACACTTAATTTTTTAATATATCCCTGGGGAGGTGGTGGTCCCCGGGGCTGCAAGGGCCCACGCAGGCTCCCACTCATATTATAATGATTACCCGTGGGACCTGGCCCTCCCAGGGACTTAAAGAAAACCAGGCTTGGGAGAATGTACTTACATTTTCTTTGCTATTTTTGGCCGGATTCACAGATCAAACATGAATAGAGCCAACAATTTAAATAAAAAAATATGCTTTTTTGGCCCTGAGCAGGCCTAGGGGCTCAGGGTGTTTCTACCCTGACCTCTTTTCTTATTTTTAAATGTTCTTTGACCTTTTTCTTTGTGACTCAGTTCAACCGAGTCACAAAATGGCTGCCAACACTTCCTTGTTTGAGGTGTTGGCAGCCAATCAGATTGCAAGCTTGAGATGGGGAGGGTTTGAGGATCCTTTGTGGCCATATTTGTATATCTGAGAAATCTTTTCATTTCTCAAGAACTACTGAATGGATTTACACCATTTAACAAAAAGAGTGTACTCTGGACCAAGAACTACCTTTATGCCAAATTTTGTGTCATTCCGTTCAGCAGTTCGGTCTGTAGCTGCGTTAGCAGTTTCCTAAAGAAATTGAAATGAAGAAAAAGCATTTTGGGACCCCCCGTTTTCTTGGCTCCCGCTTGATGAATCACCCAAAACTTTCAACACAACAGCTAAAGTGAGTGGACCATTTCTTTTGTATATTTCCCAAAGATTCTTCAAACGGCGCCAAAGGAAAAAAAAAAAAACCAACCAATTCACCTTCCAACCCTTAAACCCTCAGAACACCCTTACCATAAAACCGCCCTCACCACTCAGTGCCCCTACTCTACCCTAAAAGCACCCTTTACCACCCAATACCCCTACCCACCCTAAACCTCTTAAAATACCCATACCCCTACGCTCCTACCCACCTCTAAACTCTAGAAATACCCATACCACCCTATATCCCAATCTACCCCGTAACCACAAAAACACCCTTACCATCCAATTCTATTACCCGTCCCTAAACCATAAAAACACCCTTCCTACCCCATACCCTTACCCACTCTTGATCCCTAAAAAGATCCTTACCACCCTATATCCCTCCCATCCATAAACACTAAAATACCCTTACCTCCCAATACTCCTACCCACCCCACCCCAACTTCAATATATATATATTTTTTTCTTTTTGGCACACACAAACCCAAAGGTTAATGTAATGTTAAATGTTCTTTGACCTCCCAATACTCCTACCCAACCCACCCCAACTTCAATATATATATATATTTTCTTTTTTAAACACACAAACCCAAAGATTAATGTAACGTTATAGTTCTTTGTCAATGACAAAATTAACATTTTAAAGATCTCTGGTTTTGTACGAGTGAAATGTCCAACTAAGTATAATGTCTCTGAAACCTGTGAATTACTAAGGTTTTTTTAAATGCAAATTTCTAACTATAATGTCCCTGAAACCTATTGTTTTTTCAGTGAATTTCAAATGTTTTGAAATGCTAGTTTCTAACTATAGCATCGCTGAAACCTATGTTTTTTTTCAGTGAATTTCAAAGGTTTTTTAAATGCTAATTTCTAACTATAACATCCCTGAAACCTATGGTTTTTTTCAGTGAATTTCAAAAGTTTTTTTAATGAAAATTTCTCACTATAACGTCCCTGAAACCTGTGTTTTTTTCAGTGAATTTCTAACTTTTTAAATGCAAATTAAAAACTATGCCTACAGAGTAGACCTGGGCACTGAATTCCATTCCGCTCGCGGAATTTGCGGACTTTGGGTAATTTCGCGTTCTGCAGAGAACGCACAGTTGCCAAAAATTCTGCGTTCGGCGACTTCGTGAAATTTTTTGCTTGTTCACGTTCTCAAAATGCGTGTTCACAAGATATTTTCCCCCGAGCATGCAAACAGCAATTGCGAACAGGAAAAAAGCAGCGCGAACAAGCAATTTTGCGTGTTCACGGAATTTCTGCTTGTTCGCAGGGATTTTTTATCATTTCGCAGAGATTTGAGTAATGCGATGACCCAAATTCCGCCCACCCCTACTACAGAGGTAGGACATGTGCAGAAAGAGGAAGAAAGGCGCAGAAAGAAGGAAGAGACATGCAGAAAGAGGCAACAGAAGTCAGGAATGAGGAAGACAGGTGCAGAAAGAAGCAAGAGATATGCAGAAAGAAACAACGGAGGTGCAGAAAGAGGCCATGCTGCAAATTCATGCTGTGCCCTGGGCACCTCCCAACATTTTGCTGACTGGTACTGGTGGTAGCTGACTCTTACTGACCCCGGGCTCTGCCTAACCAGGCCCGGAGCCAGTGCTATGCTGAAAGACACTTACAATACAGTAAAAACACCTACATACACTAGGGTACACTATTGGTTGGGGTACCGCTATGATTGGCATGACCTCCCCTATACGGTTCTAGGAAATAATAGGGCAGGAGTATTAAAGCTACCTATAAGTCCCTAGCATATAATAGGGCATGGCAGTTATGAGACCAGCAGCACATTTATGCATGTGCATGTGTGCACTGCTGAGTCTGAGGTCAGTTTAAAAGTAGCCCTGTGTGTGCAGACAGAGGCAAGAGAAGTGTAGAAAGAAGCAAGAGAGGTACAGAAAGGAGCAAGAGATGTACAGAAAAAAGCAACAGAGGTGCAAAAAGATGGAAGGAGGAAAGATAAGTGCAGAAAGAAGCAACAGAGGTGCAGAACGAGGCAAGAGAAGTTCAGAAAGAGGCAGCAGAGGTGCAGAAAGAGACAAGAAAAGTATAGAAAGAGGCAAGAGAGTTGCAGAAACAGGCAAAAAGGGTGCACAAAGAGGGAACAGGGGTCACACAGAGGCAGGAGAGATACAGAAAGTATCAACAGAGGTGCAGAAAGAGGCAAGAGGGGTGCAGAAATGTACAAGCGAGTACCAGATAGAAGCAAGAGCAGTGCAGAAAGAACCAACAGAGGTGCCGAAAGAGGCAAGAGGGGTACATAAAGAGGCAGGAGAAGTGCAGAAAAAAGCAAAAGAGTTGCATAAAGAGGCAAGAGGGATACAGAAAGAAGGAACAGAGGTGAAGGAAAAGGAAGACTGGTACAGGCAAAGGCATGCAAGGTACAAAAAGAGAGAAGAGGGGTGCAGAAATATTTAAAAAAGATGCAGAAAGAGGCAAGAGGGGTACGGAAATTTGCAAGCCAGGTGCAGAAAGAAACAAGAGCCGTACAGAAACCACCAGGAGATGGGCAGAAAGAGGCAAGAGAAGTACAGAAAGAAGCAACAGGGGTACAGAAAAAGACAAGAGAACCATAGAAAGAGGAAAGAGATTTGCAGAAACAGGCAAGAGATGTGCAGAAAGAGGGCTAGGGGTGCAGAAAGAGGCACGAGAGGTGCAGAAAGAGGGAAGAGAGGTGTAGAAAGGGGAGAAGGTTGCAGAAAGAGGCAAGAGAGGTACGGAAAGAAGCAACAGAAGTACAGAAAGAAGCAAGAGAAGTGCAGAAAGAAGCAACAGGGGTGCAGAAAGAGGCAAGAGGGATGCAGAAAGAGGAAGCAAAGTACAAAAAAGAAGCAACAGAGGTGCAGAAGGAAGCAAGAGAAGTACAGAAAGAGGCAAGAGAGTTGCAGAAACAGGCAAAAGAAATTCATTAAGAAGCAAGAGCAGTGCAGAAAGAGTCAACAGAGGTACAGAAGGAGGCAAGAGGGGTGCAGAAAGAGGCAAGATGGGTGCAGAAATTAGCAAACGAGGTGAAGATAGAAGCAAGAACAGTGCATACATAACCAACAGAGGTACAGAAAGAGGCAAGAATTGTGCAGAAAGAGAGACAAGAGGTATAGAAATGGGCAAGAGAGTTGCAAAAAGAGGGAAGAGGGGTACAAAAACAGGCAACAGGGGTACATAAAGAAGCAAGTGAGGTACAGAAAGAGGCAGGAGAGGTGCAGACACTGCATGAGAAGTGTTGAAAGAGGCAGGAAAGGTACAAAAGGAGGCAAGAGAACTGCAGAAAGTGGCAAGATAGTTGCAGAAAGAGGCAAGTGAGGTATAGAAGGAGGCAAGAGAACTGAAGAAAGAGGCAAGAGACTTGCAGCAACAGGTGAAAGGGGTGCAGAAACAGGGAGTAGGTGGGCAGACTGAGGCAAGAGAGGTAAAGAAAATGGGAAGAGGGTTGCAGAAAGAGGCAAGAGGGATGCAGAAAGAAATAAAAGAGGTGCAGAAATATTCAAAAAGTATGCAGGAAGAGGCAAGAGGGGTACAGAAATTTGCATGCCATGTGCAGAAAGAAACAAGAGCAGTACAGAAACCACCAGGAGAAGGGGAGAAAGAGGCAAGAGAAGTACAGAAAGAAGCAACAGAGGTACAGAAAAAGACAAGAGAACCATAGAAAGAGGCAAGAGATTTGCAGAAACAGGCAAGAGATGTGCAGAAAGAGGGAATAGGGGTGCAGAAAGAGGCAAGAGAGGTGCAGAAACAGGGAAGAGAAGTGTAAAAAGGGAAGAAGGTTGCAGAAAGAGGCAAGAGGGGTATCGAAAGAAGCAACAAAAGTACAGAAAGAAGCAAGAGAAGTGCAGAAAGAAGCAACAGGGGTGCAGAAAGAGGCAAGAGGGATGCAGAAAGAGGAAGCGAAGTACAAAAAAGAAGCAACAGAGGTGCAGAAGGAGGCAAGAGAAGTGCAGAAAGAGGCAAGAGAGTGTCAGAAACAGGCAAAAGAGGTGCATTAAGAAGCAAGAGCAGTGCAGAAAGACCCAACAGAGGTACAGAAGGAGGCAAGAGGGGTGCGGAAAGAGGCAAGAGGGGTGCAGAAATTTGCAAACAAGGTGAAGATAGAAGCAAGAGCAGTGCATACATAACCAACAGAGGTACAGAAAGAGGCAAGAATGGTGCAGAAAGAGGGACGAGAGATATAGAAATGGGCAAGTGAGTTGCACAAAGAGGGAAGAGGGGTACAACAACAGGCAAAAAGGGTACATAAATAAGCAAGTGAGGTACAGAAAGAGGCAAGAGATGTGCAGAAAGAGGCAGGAGAGGTGCAGACACAGCATGAGAAGTGTTGAAAGAGGCAGGAAAGGTGCAAAAGGAGGCAAGAGAACTGCAGAAAGAGGCAAGATAGTTGCAGAAAGAGGCAAGTGAGGTACAGAAGGAGGCAAGAGAACTGAAAGGGGTGCAGAAACAGGGAGCAGGTGGGCAGACTGAGGCAAGAGAGGTAAAGGAAATGGGAAGAGGGTTGCAGAAAGAGGCAAGAGGGATGCAGAAAGAAACAAAAGAGGTGCAGAAAGAAGGAAAAGAAGTGCAGAAAGAGGCAAGTGAGGTGCAGAAAGTGGAAAGAGAAGTAAAGAAAGAGGGAACAGATGAGCAGAAAGACACAAGAGAGGTGCAGAAACGAACAAGAGAAGTGTAGAAAGAGGCAAGAGAGGTGCAGAAAATGACAAGAGAACTGCAGAAAGAGACAAGAGGGATGCAAAAAAAAGGGAAGAAGGTGCAGAAAGAAACAAAAGAAGTACAGAAGGAAGGAGCAAAGGTGCAAAAAGTGGGAATAGGGTTGCATAAAGAGGCACGAGTTGTGCAGAAAGAAGCAAGAGATGTACAGAAAGAAACAAAAAAGAAGTACAGAAAAAAGGAACAGGGGTGCAGAAAGAGGCAAAAGGGGTACAGAAAGAGGCAACTGGGGTGCAGGAAGAGGAAATAGGGGTGGAAAAATAGGCAAGGGGATGTAGAAAGAAGCAAGAGAGCTGAAGAAAGAAACAAACGAAGTGTGATGTAGAAAACAGCAAGAGAGCTGTAGAAAGAAACAAAAGAAGTGCAGAAAGATCGGAAGTGCAGAGAGTGGCAAGAAAGGTACAGAAAGAGGGATAAGGGGTGCAGAAAGAGGCACAAGGGGTACAGAAAGAAGAAAGTGAAGTACAGAAAGAAGCAAGAAAGGTGCAGGAAGAAGGAAGAGGGGTGCAGAAAGGGGCAAGAAAGGTACAGAAAGAAGCAACAATGGTGCAGAAAGAGGCAAGTAGGAAGGAAAAAGAGGCAAGAGGGGTGCAGAAAGAATCACGAAAGTTGCAGAAAGAAAGAAAAGAAGTGCAGAAAGAAGTAACAGAGGTGCAGAAAGAGGCACAAGGGTTGCAGAAAAAAGCAAGAGAAGGGCTTCTTGATCCCCAAAGTACCTCAAGAGTAAAGTGGACGTCATCCCCCAACAAGTGCTCTGCCAGGAGGCGCATCTGCAGATTGGCGGAGAAATGGGTGTGTGGTCTCCGAAGACCTCTTAAGCAATTCCACTGTGTGGGACTTAGTGAAGGTAACAGGAGGGGTAGTTGGCCTCCATGGACAACCTTGGGAGGCAACTACCCCTCTTATTACCTCCAGTGAGTCCCTCAAGGCAGCATTGCTAAGTTCTCATAGCAGGCCACACCCCCTTTACCCACCAATCTGCAAATGCGCTTCCTGGTGCGCTCATGGATGGGGATTAAAGTTCACTTTGCTGCTTGGAGTCCTTAGGGGCCACCTAGCCTTCCTAATACCTCGAGCATACCCCAGATATTGGGATTGCTGATAGGTGGACACAAGTCACACCCCCTTTGTCTACCACGCGTCTCCTGGCATGCTCTTGGTTGAGGGATGAAGTCCCCTTGCCTCTTGAGGGTCCCTGGGGGCCAATTAACCCACCAAGTCCCTCTAGTAAGCCCCATACAGCTGTATTGCTGGGAGTGGTCAAAGGCCATGCCCCCTTTTTACACCACTCTGCAAATGTGTCTCCTGGCGCACTGCTGCTCGGGGGATGAAGTCCACTTGTGTCCTGAGGTCTGCGTTTGCAGAGTTGTGTAAAAAATGGTGTGGCCTCCAAACACCTCTCAGCAATCCCACTGTGTGGGATGTACTGGAGGTAACAGGTGGGCTAGTTGGCCCCTAAGAACCCTCACCATCGAAGGGGACTTCAACCCCCAACCAAGAGTGCACCAGGAGGCCCATTTGCAGAGTGTTAGACAAAGGGGGCATGACCTATATCATTTTGGGCCCCGGCGACCCCATCTCTTGGGGCTGGGCCCATTTTTTAAAATAAATTGAGCCAAAAAAATAACAAGGGTTCGAAGTGGCCCCCCTCCCAGGCCTTATGTGGCTTCCTTGGATCTCATTGCTTGGGGTATGGTCACCTTTTTGGGGACTGCAGGGGGTGCATAAAGGCCCCAGTTGTCAGGCCTGCTCCCGCCCCATGTGGGAGCCAGGATGGCTTTTTACCCCCAGGAAGGTGCTGACATACAACTCCCTGGGGGTAAAAATCAATGTGCTCCACTTTTAACAAGTGAGAGCAAAATGCTCTCACTTGTTCAAAGTGGAGCGCTTGTTTGCTATGTAATGTTGGGAGCAGTGCACCCTGGGAAATTACTGTAGTCTGCCCTAGGGGTGGTGGTCCCCAGGGTCATTTAAGGCTCTACAAGAAGGGGCTGTGCGGCCACCCTCCAACAATATCAAAGCCCCGTCGAGGTGTTGGTCCCTGGGGCTGTGTGGGGGGGCCCAGTCCCCCACACTTAATTTTTTAATATATCCCTGGGGAGGTGGTGGTCCCTGGAACCCCTTTTGGGGGGCTGGAGCCCCCCTACTCATAGTTTTAATTTAGCCCAGGGGAGGTGGTGGTCCCCGGGGATGAGAGGGCCCACGCAGGCTCCCACTTGTATTATAATGATTACCCCTGGGACCTGGCCTTAAAGAAAACCAGGCTTGGGAGAATGTAGTTACATTTTCTTTGCTATTTTTGGCCAGATTCACAGATCAAACATGTTCAACCGAGTCACAAAATGGCTGCCAACACTTCCTGGTTTGAGGTGTTGGCAGCCAATCAGATTGCAAGCTTGAGATGGGGTGGGTTTGAGGATCCTTTGTGGCCATATTTGTATATCTGAGAAATTTTTACATTTCTCAAGAATTACTGAATGGATTTGCACCATTTAACAAAAAGAGTGTACTCTGAACCAAGAACTACCTTTATGCCAAATTGTATGTCATTCTGTTCAGCAGTTCGGTCTGTAGCTGCGTCAGCAGTTTCCTAAAGAAATTGAAATGAAGAGAAAGCATTTTGGGACCCCCCGTTTTCTCGGCTCCCGCTTGACGAATCACTCAAAACTTTCAACACAGCAGCTAAAGTGAGTGGGCCATTTCTTTTGTATATTTCGCAAAGATTCGTCAAACGGCGCCAAAGAAAAAACAACCAATTCACCTTCCCACCCTTAAACCCTCAGAACACCCTTACCATAAAACTGCCCTCACCACTTCATGCCCCTACTCTACCCTAAAAGCACCCTTTACCACCCAATACCCCTACCCACCCTAAACCTCTTAAAATACCCATACCCCTACACTCCTACCCACCTCTAAACTCTAGAAATACCCATACCACCCTATATCCCAATCTACCCCGTAACCACAATAACACCCTTACCATCCAATTCTCTTACCCGTCCCTAAACCATAAGAACACCCTTCTTACCCCATACCCTTACTCACTATTGATCCCTAAAAAGATCCTTACCACCCTATATCCCTCCCATCCATAAACACTAAAATACCCTTACCTCCCAATACTCCTACCCACCCCATCCCAACTTCAATATATATATATTTTTTTCTTTTTGGCACACACAAACCCAAAGGTTAATGTAATGTTAAATATTCTTTGACCTCCCAATACTCCTACCCACCCCACCCCAACTTCAATAGATATATATATATTTTCTTTTTTAAACACACAAACCCAAAGGTTAATGTAAAGTTATAGTTAGGCATCTTTGTCAATGACAAAATTAACATTTTAAACACAGAAAATCACCAGCTATAGTTGCCAGCACTGGCTGTAACTTGCACCATTCACTGCTTATGACCTCACATATGACAGTCATGCCTTGTTCTATGACATCACTGATGACATCTCAAATGACATCATTGATGACATCTCTGATGACATTATCCAAGCTTCATTTTGCCACATATTGCTCAATAAATTACCATGTCATTAGAGGCCTGACAGGAAGTACAAAATAGCTCAAGAGAATATCAGGCATTATTAGTGCCATCATGATGCAGCTCCCTTATGTGTAGAAAGCAGGCATTATGTGCAACATTGACCCTATACTGTACACTTTTCAGGTAGCATAGTTCACATTAACAATCAACCACAGATATCTGGGAAACCCTCATTGAGTATGGTGTTCAATATGTATACAACTGTTCACAGAAAGCCAAGTTCCTAAAAATAGTGACCACCAGTTCCAAAACAAATGCCCCACTACAGACAGCTTTCACCTGTATCAAATCCCTAACACTCACCGAACCTACATTGGCAAATGAAGGTGTTATCAGTGGAGAATTGGGTACTGTCTTAGGCCATAAGCAGAGCATGGCGGGGGAAGCTATAGTTAGTGCTGCTAACTATAACTGGTTAATTTCTGTGTTTTTTTGTTTAAAACTGTAACGTTTTCATTGCAAATTCACCTAACTATAACATTACCTTAACATTTGGTTTTTCAGTGAATTTCTATTTTTCTTAAGCAAAACAGATCTTTTTTTATCACATCTAAATATAACTTTATTTTAACCTTTGTTGTTTTCAGTGAATTTCTAGTTTTTTTTTAACACAAAGTAATATTTAATAATGATACGTAAAACTAACACACGGGAGCAAGAAGGTCCAAGGGAAATAAAGCTCCATGGACAAATTCGAACTCTCCGTTTTAAAATTTCGCAGACCCAAGTGCCTAAATATACAAAAAAAATCCCTATATTGCGCTAAAACTACGGAATGTATTTACACCAAATCACAAAATGCACAACCTGCGATCCAACATCTAACTTTCTGCTGAACTTGGTGTAATTCCTTCAGCAGTTTTTGCTGTAGCCTAGTGTCAGGGACTTGCCTCAGGTTGCGCACTGACTGCTCACGCCGCGGAAGTGCAAGCCTCTCTAAAGACTACAACTCCCAGCGAGCAACATGTGAGTCACGCCCCACGTGACTCGGGCGCAATACCAGACAGCTGGTATAGGGCAGCTATGACACCCAAACAATGCCGATTATTGAGGCTGTTTCACGAAGCAGCGTTTCTCTACAGATTTCAGGACATTGAGGCGGTAAGAGTGTGTTTGTGCACTATTTTGTACCGTTTGCTTGTGTTTACAAAGGCTGGGGGGTTTTATCTCCTCTTGAGCGCTTTCTCATTCTCTCCTCTGTTGGCTGAGAGCCTCTTTCAGGCGGTCTCTTGCAGAGGAGTGTTCTTGGATCACGGGGGCCCTTTCGCCCGACATCTTCCTGTTGTAGAGACAGGATTCTTGCTGCGGTCTCATGCGGGAAGATGTACAGCACCAAATGTGAGTCGGCCGTTATTTTATGCAACGAACCAGAGATCCTTCTTAAGGAACGTTTGTTTAAACAAGAGACCGATACACCAAGAAGTGTTGTGGATTGTACAGAAGTATTTACATGTACCAAAGGATCGTAGCTCAAGCGATAGTGCGTAGGGTATTGTGATACCCAAGGTTTTTTCACCTTGGGCAAGGACAAGACATTGGTTGTAGCCTGGCCCTTTTTCGTTTCTTTAGGTTTGGTTGTTCTTTATTTTCCCAATACTGTCCAGAGGAGAGAGACCAGAGAGGGTGTGCAGAATGCCTTTGCCTTGCATATCAAGCATCACCGCATGTGACTTTCGGTAGGTGTTGCAGAGGGACTCTTCTCTTTTCTGAGCAGGGCATCTGATTTTATGATATGCAGGAATTGTGTCCAATGTATGTTCTCTCTTCCTGTTAGTTCGTGTTGGGACCTTGCAACCACCCTCTGCTCTCTCTTCGCATCAGTTACTCACCTTCTTATTTTACTGGTAGTGTGTTCTAGACTTTTGGGTAAATCAAGGTGTTAGTGATTTCTTTAGCTGTGCTACTGGAATACTGAACTATACTTACATTGTATTACCTTGTCATCCTCAGATCTCCCTCCACGCTGTTCCTACCCTTTCCTTCCGCCGCTTGACTATCCCACCAATCCGTGTGTATTATATTCGGATTTGGGGATGTCGAGAGGTGGACCCCCTTGAGCATCAGCACAATTCTGAGGATTCTGGAAGGAGGGAACTGACACCTAGTCTAACGAAGCCTATGTAAAATCCATGAGGATTTTGGGTTTTGGACGCCCCCCCTCTTCCTCACCCCGTTCAAGGATCACTCCGAAACATTCCAGGAAGGAGCTGAGGTAGATTAACTTTTTTTCTAACGTTTTTTGAAGATTTGTCAAACGGGGCCAAAGTTGTTAGCAAACACTCTTCCTTTGGAGAAACAGACCTAAGTATAACTACCTAGTGGCGACCGCCACTAGGTAGTATGCATGTGTGTGTTTCTATCTATATATATATTTACGAAAAAAACAAAGGTTACAGGGACATGATATTAACTATAACTACCTAGTGGTAACCACCAATATGAACTATGCATATGTGTATCTATACACACATCCACACTCACAGTCACTGAATGATGTCATCAGTGATATTATTTGAGATGTCATCAGTAATGTCATCAGTGATGTCACTGGCCATCTAATGAGTGATGTAATATGTGAGGTTATAAACAGTGCATTGTGGGGGTGCAAGTTATAGTTAGCTCAGCTAACTATAACTGCTGAATTTCACTGGTATTCTGCGAGTGTAACCTGAGACTAACTATAACGTCCCTGTAACCTTTATTTTTTTCATCGAATTTCTAAAGTCTTTTAAATGCTAATTCCTACCTATAATGTCCCTGTCACCTTTGTTTTCTTTCTGTGAATTTCCATAGTTTTTTAAGTAATGGTGTTTGCAGAGTAGAGGAGGAAGGGATGAGGCCTCTAACCAGCTCTCAGGAACCTGTTGTGTAGGACTTACAGATGAAGTCCCCTTGACTCCAGTAGGTCTGTGGGGACCAGCAAGCCCTTCTGTTACTTCCAATAAGGCCCACACAGCGGGATTGATAAGAGGTCTTTGGAAGCCACGCCCACTTTCTCCACCACTCTGCAAACACAACTCGTGGCACACAAATGGTTAGTGGATGAAGTGCCCTTTACTACAGAGGGTAGTTGGGGACCAACAAGCCCTCAAGTTACCTCCAGTAAGGCCCACACAGCCAGATTGCTGAGAGGTCTTTGGATGCCATGCCCCATTTTTCCATGACTCTGCATACACGCCTCCTGGTGCGCTGCTGGCTGGGAGATGAGGTCCCTGTAGCTCCAGAGGGTCTTTGGGGGCCAACCACTCCTCCTGTTACCTCCAGTAAGTCCCCCACAGAGGGATTGCTAAGAGGTCTTCGGAGGCTATGCCCCCTTTTGCACCATCCAGCAAGCATATCTCCTGGTGTATTACTGGTTGGGGGATGGAGTCGACTTTACTCCTGAGGGTCCTTGGGGGCCAACTACCCTTCCTGTTACCTCCAGTAAGTCCCACACAGCTGTATTGCTAAGAGGTTGTATGAGGCCATAACCCCTTTCTCCACCATTCTGCAAACACACCTCCTGGAGCACTACTGGTTGGAGGAAGAAGTCCATTTTTGTCCTAAGGCCCTCAGGAGGCAAAGGGACTTCATCTTCCAACCAGCAGTGCACCAGGAGGTGCATTTGCAGAATGGTGGAGAAAGCAGGTCGTGGCCTCCAAAGACCTCTCAGCAATCCTGCTACATGGGACTTACCGGAGGCAACAGCAGGGCTTGTTGGCCCCAAAGGACCCTATGGATCAGAGGGGACTTAATCCCCCAACTGCAGTACAACAAGAGGCGAGTTAGCAGAGTAGTGGAGAAGGGGGAGTGACCTAAGGTGACTTGCCGGAAGTCTACTGTCTTTTCTTTCATTTTTTTAAGCAAGGGCATCTGTGTGGCCCCCTCTTCTCCGAACCATTTTTGGCCCCAAGGGCCCCATCCCCCAAGGCCAGGCCTTTTTTCAAAGGTTAAGGGGGGCGCGCGGCCCCAATCCCCGGGCCGATTTCAGCCCCACGGACCCCATCCCCCGTGGGCAGGCTTTTTATTTTTTATATAATTTATAGAGAGGGGGGCCAAGTGGCCATCCTCATTGGCTGATTTCGGCCCAGTGGATCCCATCCCCCGGGACCTGGCCTTTTTTTTCAAGAAGTAATAGTAAGGGGGTGACGCAGATCCCTAGGGGGACAATTTTGGCTTTGGGTTTGCCTTTTCCCCGGTCCTGGCCCTTTTTTTTCTTTAAAAAACAAATTGGAGGGCGCTGTACAACCCCCCAACCAGGCTGATTTCAGCCCCGGTACCCAATCCCCCAGGTCCTGCCCTTATTTTTTCTTTTTTTATACTAAAAAAGGGAGCGGGCTGCAGGGCCCCCTCCCCGGGCCAATTTCGGTCCCAGGGAGGCCTCGTCTCTCCATTTGGGACCTTGGGTGGAGCATGAATGCCCTTACGGTCCCCACCAGATCCCCGCATCCTGCAGGAGCCGGTATTGCTTTTAGACAGAGTTAGCTGCTAATCATGCAGCTCCCTCTGTTCGAAAGCAATACTGCTCGGCTTAGTGCAAGCAAGAGCATTTTTTCTGCTCTCGCTTGCTCATAGAGGAGCAGAGTTTGCAATGGCTTTTCCCGCCAAGCCATAGAAAACTCCAGTGTCCTTGGGTTGGGCACCCCGGGACATTGCTGGAGCCAGCCCTGATGGGCAGCAGCCCACAGGGTCATCTAGGGCTCCAGTACGGGGGCCTCCCAGCCACCCTCCTCTGTCTGTGTTAGCCCCGAGGAGGTTGGGCCCCCATATTCAATCTAAAAAAGGCCTCATTTTTTTTCAATTGAAGACTGGGGAGATGGCAGTTCTCAGGCTGCTGGGGGGGTCTGTGCTGTCCTTGCACCTATATGTTGTATTAAAGGTGGTGGTGATCCCCTGGGCAACGAGGGAGGCCCATGCCTCGCTTGCAAGCATATTTAAAAACACTCCGGGGAAGTTGTGGTCCCCATGGCATAATAAGCCCCAGGATGGGGGGTTGTAAGACCCCCTCTTATAATTACAAATGCCCCTGGGACATAGCCCACCTGGGAGCCAATAATAATATCGAGTACAGGTGCCCTCTCTTCATTTTTGTTTCTTTTGTCCGGATCTGCGGATCATGCCAAAAGTCTTAATAAAATGCTTTTTTGGACCTGGTGGCTCAAAGCCCTAGGGGATCAGGGTGTTTCTACCCTTTCCTTTTTTTAAAACATTTTTTGTGGGACTCCATTTAACTGAGTCCCAAGATGGCTGTCAACATTACCTGGTTTAAATGTTGGCAGCCAATCAAATTTCAATAGAATTTCAGTAGGCTGTTGGGGTCCCAGATATCTATATTTTTCAAACTTAGATATAGCTCTCAAACTACTAAAGAGATTTTCACTAAATCACAAATAGTGCTTTTCTGGACCAACATCCAGCTTTCTGACAAATTTGGTGTAATTCCGTTCAGCTGTCGGGCTGTAGTCATGTTCAAAAAATGAAAAAATCCCCATACACAAAACATGGGGAAAACGTGTTTTGGTGCCCCTCATTTGTTTTTGGCCCCTGCTTGACGGATCACCCCAACACTTTCAACACAGCAGCTGAACCACAGAGGACACTTTGTGAGAATTTCGTGAAGATTAATCAAGCGGCGCCAAAGGTATTGGCAAAACAAAAAATGCTTTTGAAACTTTGGTCCTACCTACTACCTACTGGTACAGTACAGTAGGTAATATATACATATATATATGATATATATCTTGTGATATAAGGCATGAGTGGTAAAGGCATACTTATAGTAGAGGCTTGCATTGCAAATGCAATGCTTGGTAACAGCATAGCATGGCAATAGATGCATTGTCATGCCATTTTGAGGTTTTGACTGTCTGGTGAAGGTTGTTTCCCCTATGGGCTTTACGTGCCTACTTAGGGCTGACTTATAAGTATTAAAAAGGATGGTTGGATTTCTTTTTATTTTGCCAGTCATAAAGGCAGTTTAAAACTGCACTACGTGCTGCAGTAGTCGACCTGGGACATGTGGTTAAAGGCTACACTGGTGGGTGGCAAATGAGTGATACAACCTGACAAGTAGCATTTAACATACAGGCCCTGGGTAAATGTAATGCAATTTACTAGGGACTTACAACAAAATTAAATGTACCAATTAGGTATTTGACAATTCTGTCATGTTTTAGGGGGGAGCACAACACTCTACCACTAGTAGCAGGGGAAAACTGCACAGAGTCCTAATACCAACAAAATTAGGTTCAGCCACCAAAGGGAAAACCCTGGGGGAGACACTGCAAAAAGGCCAGGTCCAACAGTGCACATGAGGGTATATTAATGTATTCCCACATAAGCTGTCAATCGATAACATCATAAAGCAGTAATTACAAGCACACACATTACAAGTTGTTCCGCACCTGATCGCATAGCAAATTTAAAAACATGATAGTGAACATGGAAAATAGAGATCATTCAAACATGTCATGGAATAAAGGTTACTAACTAACAATGAGATTGTCCTCTTAGTATTCCACATTATCTGACTTAAGAGAGCTTTAAGAGACCATATCATTGATACAGTACTTTATACCACCAAGGGTTGCTCACCACAGCTATATAGCAAAGAGAAAGGTGTGTGTCTGAAACTAGTATTATTGGGGACAGAGGCCACTGTCTTGATGGGACCTGCGCCTTAGATCACACAGAGTCCAAAAAATCTGATTCCTAGTATGTAAAACCTGGGTAGCTTGAGTCAAACAGCAAGTTCCTTAGAGAATTTTTGTGGAACAAGTGCTACAACACCAAAACAACATTACAGCTAAGAAAAAAGAATGTCATTTTCCAAAACATTTGGTTAAAAAGACACAAATGTAGGTATTAAAATAATATAAAGCAAACTGACAAAGAGATAGATAGATATTAAACAAAATTTCCTAAAAACAAAGGGACATACATTTAATTAATGTGGTCTGATAGACTAGGACTTAGCCATTCTGCACAGCCAACCAGCTGTAGTGGTTGCTTGCATTTGTGTTCTTGTGCACACAAGTAAAAAAATATGGTGTACTGGAAATGGAGCAAATATGTAGAAGAGTTGGTAGTTTATCCTAGTCAAAGTTTCACCTTAGGACTCAGTATGTTTCTCGTGGTCACATAATTCAGTGGGCAAGGCTGGAAGCTACAGATAAACATGCACCATGATTTTGGATATTTTTTTTCTAGAGTCCCGCAGTTTCCTCGAAATTTGCTGCCAAACGTTAAGCTAGATAAACTGACAAAATTTAACCAGCAAGACTGGCTCTGTTTTGTTACTTGCTTTAGTTTCTATGTATCCACTCCACTGTTGTTCTCTGCCTTGCTGCTCAGTCAGTGGTGAGGTCATCAAAATGCTGGGAGTGCTTGTGCTTGGACAAGAGTCAGTTGGAGTGTATGGGCTGAGCAGCAAGCAGTCTGCTCCCGGTGGGGCATTACATGGAACTTATCATCTTCCTGTAACCTGTAACTGAGGATATAACTTGAAGAATAATGTAGATCCTTTTTCTACATGACCTGACTACATGGATTTACTTTGTCTTAATACCCTGTATAGGTATGCTTTGGACATTGTCACAGTCGCTCTACAGATGAAAATCTTCAAAGTCCGAATTTTTGGGAAACATTCTGTACAATTCCCTGCTGCTACAAAGGTCTCAAGAAAGTCTTATTGACTATTCCATGTTATATCCTTATTAATGAGAATGTTCCCGTTTTAAAATAAGCTATTTCCTCCTTCATCTATTTAAATGGTGGCAATTACCCTGGATGATAACAACTATCCTGTTCTTAACAATACATTAGGATGATGTTTGCCCCCTCTTAATTGTAACTGACAAATAATCATAAAAATATAGCTTATTTATGAGCTGGTTTGCATTGCTTTTGCACCACGCGGTCTTCCTAACTCTGGAGTTCTCTATTTGTTAGGAAGTTTCAACTTAACTGCTGTGTTTCATACCTTTTTTATTATCTGAACGGTACCTAAAAAATGTGATCAGAACTTAGGATGTACATCTTGGACCACCATACTCTATCCCCCACTCAATACTCTTGTGCTGGAGACAACACTATTAATATATGAACACATAGTGGAACTACAGCATACACAAACAATGCAAACAGTCCCCTGAGGTTAGGGATCTAGTTTTCAATAGGCAGTTACCTGAATCTCACTTTCCTGTCCTATGTTCCCCATTCACTATAGGTGACCTTTAGGTTAGGTTCCATTAGGTGTAGTCCCAGACCCTGGCTGGACTAGTGGCAGCCCTCTAGCTGGGGGAGGGAGGTTCACACATAAATTGCATATGCCTCTCCGGACGCGCAACGGATGTGCAGCGGACCCGCGCAGCGGGAACGCCGCTGGCGCGCCAAAGGTATGCCAAAGGTTAGCTCATCTGCGCCAGACCGCGACCCGGGCGCGCCTAGCGCTGGCCATGCAGCCCGATTTTCTTCCAAGCAGACAGCAGAAATGAAGAGGTACTCTTGGGAGGAGCTACTAACACTTAAAACTACTGAATGCAGAGGCGTTATGCCGTGGGATGTCTCAGATTGCTCCCCTAGAATCTGTCCCTGATGCAATTTCTGCTTCCCTCAAACCCCGGCTGCTCCAGCCCCTATCGCAAATAACAAACAAATGATTTGAGCTGCACTAATAAACGCTCGATCATTTTTGAGCTTCTGTCCGATGGCCGCCTTGATATTTTGTTCATTACAGAGACATGGCTAAACAACTCCTGTGCCCCGGTGGTGGAACTCACCATCATGAGAGGCTTCAAAATTATTAGGGCCGATTGTGCAGTGGGGAGAGGAGGGGGATCTGCTGTGGTATTTAGAGATACTTGGTCCTTTCACAGTGAGGCTTTCGATGAATTGGGCGAAGGGGAGGCTCTCCACTTCTCTCTTGTCCTTTCACCTCATTTCACGCTGGGAAGCAAGATGGTATATCGCCCCCCAGGCCATCGTGGACCTTTCTTTAAGGCCTTGGAGGACAGTACTGTACCTCGGGCCCTAAGGTTCCCTAAATTTCTTCTTTTAGGGGACTTCAACATTCATGTCGATGTGTCTGAGTCGCCGGACTCAAAAAGTCTGTTGGAATCCTTAAACCTAGCCCTGCTAACACAGTGGGTAACGCTGCCTACGCATTCGGGGGGCCATCTACTGGATGTAGTCTGTTCCAACTTTGTCCTAACGCTATCAGATCCCGAAGTTCTAACCTGGTCTGATCACTTGCTGATTAGGTTCTCCTAGCCTTTAGAAAAGCCATCTTGTGCCATTTCGCCTAACATTTGCCATCAGAAGATTAATCTTCCTGTGCTGTCTAATGCTCTTCATCAGGGTTGCCCAATATTAGGTTCTGAGCTCCCCGTGGCCGTGCAGCGTTTTAACACCTGGATTGGCGTTTGGGTGGGGGCCACCGTGAAACTGGGCGTCAGCTCCAATAAACGCTCTGTGCCCTCTAAGCCCTGGTTCTCGCAAGCCCTGAGAGAGCTGAAGCTTGGCTGTAAAAGAACTGGAGCGATGCTGGAGACACGCCTACTGTCCAACTGCTAAGGGGGCTCTGTGTGCGGCTCAGAGGGAATATTATGCTGCCATCAGGGTGGCTAAGAGCGAATACTATGCGGGCAGGATTACTAGGGCCAATAACAATGGCAGGGAAATCTTTGCTCTCTTTCCCCCTGTGCAGAGCAACCAATATTGCCATCCTATGTGCAATGGTGCGAGGATCTGTCCTCCTTCTTCGCAGGTAAAGGAGCTGGGATCCAGGAAAGCCTGTGCACCGCTTGTCTTAGTCAGAGTATTTCTGCCTTGGCTCCTTCCCCACCTCTTCCCTCCACTACTCACCTTTTTAGGGAACTCTCTCCACTGACCAAAGCTAATGTTCTAGCTGTCTTGAAACCTTTGAAGTCTGGGTCACCCACCGACCCCTGTCCCGCCCGTGTTTCAGGAGGGTTGGCGGAGGTGGTCTGCTCTGATGTCTCTGAGAATATTAGTCTCTCCTTTCGGACTGCCACAGTTCCCGACTGTTGGAAGCAGGCTAAACTTCTACCGCTTCTTAAAAAATAAAGATTGGATCCCTCAGTTCCAGCTAATTATCGGCCCATCTCCCTGTTGGCGGTGTTGGCCAAAGTGTGTGAGAAGATCGCATTTCTCCAGCTGGATGCTTTTGTTGAAGCTTCCCATGTTCTCCACCCTGCACAATCATGGTTCTGTGCTGCTTACAGCACTGAAGCAGCTCTGGTTGAAATGTCTGAGGCCATCAGGGAGTGCCTGGACGCTGGCAGCAGAGCAGCTCTGATATTGTTAGACCTCTCTGCTGCTTTCGACACGGTACCCCATCAGCTTCTTCTCACTCAACTGTCATCCATTGGCATCACTGGTTCTGCCTTAGATTAGTTGACTTTGTTTCCGGACAACCGGACTCAGCAGGTGTGGCTGCCTCCCTATTCGTCCTCGGTCAAGCTACTTTCCACCAGGGTGCCACAGGGGTCTACTTTAAGTCCACTGCTGTTTAATATCTACTTGACCCCCCTGATTTTTTTGGCCGAAGAATTGGGTGAAAAAATAAAAGCCTATGCAGATGACACTCAGCTGCTGTTCACTTGGCCGGGTACGGATCTGGACACTTCATCTGTCCAGACCTGCCTTACTTCAGTCTTCAACTGGCTTGCACATGCCCAGTTGAACTGCAACGAAGATAAATCGGAAATTCTTCTCTACGGACAGTTCCCTTCCAACTTCAGAGAATCTCTGTGGCCCTCTGATTTTCCACATCCTAATTCTATGGGCAAGCCAGCAAAAAACCTGGGGGTATGGTTCGGGGAAAACTTAAAATTTGAAGAGCATATTAAAAAACTTACCAGCAGCTGCTTTGGTACCCTCAAAGCTCTCCCCAGATTTTTTCCCCTGCTTCCGAGGAAGGCCAAAGGAACCATGGCGAGGGCCCTTATTCTTTCCTGCCTAGACTACGCCAATGCCTTGTTCATTGGCATTCCGACCTACCTGACCAACCGTCTTCAGATCATTCAGAACGCTGCAGCTAGACTTCTCTTTAACATCTCACGGAAGTCTAGCGTCCGGCAACATCTGCGCAGTTTGCATTGGCTCCAAGTAGCACAGCGGGTTATGTTTAAGACGCTTATTTTTGCACATAGAGCCATCCATGACTAGGGGCCTCTGTACTTGAGGAAACGTTTCATCCTGTACATACCTAACCGTCCCCTCCGGTCTGGCACTCAATACCAGGTGGATGTTCCACGCTTCAGACGCACACGTCTTGCTGGGCATTCGATCGCCGTGAAAGCAGCTGCCTGGAACACCCTTCCCATGAAGTTACGCGCCTTTCAGGATTTCAATCTTTTTAAAAAAGCACTCAAAACCCATCTCCTTAAAATTACAGTCTAATTTTTCAATTCCTCCTGTTCACTGCTTATCTGCATCTTTACGCGCCAGAATACTCCTGAGTAATTGAGTGCGCTATAAAACCACCCATAACATAACATTAGTAGTCTGAGTCTCTGGAGTCCCACTATGACACAATTAAAAAGAGTTGCAGCATGTGAAGCGCTATCTAGCTGAACAGGTTCCCCATGGACATCTTAACACCCGTTAAGTCTTAACTGCTCCGAAGAGGATGGTGCACCCTGAGTCTCCATGGGGAGGGGCCTCAGCTGATGTTGGTCAACAGCACTAAACGTTCAGCAAACACAGTGGCTGGGCATCCATGGCACTTACTCTGGTAATACAGTGAGTTTTCTGATCCTTCACAAAGAAGGGGGGGAGTAGGTTGCTCTGGGTATGACCCTCAGTCAGGGCTCAGGCCTGCATGGCTCACCCCAGCCGCCTCTGTTCAAATGATGGGTTGAACTAGGCAATGGCTCTTTTTGTTTCCAGTGGCCCCACCTGGAATACAGGTCACTGACCTAACTCTGCACACGGGTAGGAGCCGGATCAACACAGCAATAATCTTCATGGTGGCCCCACCAGGTGTATGGGGTCACCGACTTTCCTTCACACACAGGCTGCAGCCCGATCAGCACAACAGTAATCTTCACAGCGGCCCTACCTGGCATAGGGGGTCACCTACAGCCCAATCAGCACAACAGTAAATTAACGGCAGCCCTTCCTGGATACAGGGTGTCTGACTTCTGTCAATACACGGGCTATATCCCGATCACCATGGCAGTGATGCTGACCACTGCAAACTGAATGAAGTCCCCGTCTGGCGAATGAGTAGCTGACTTGAACCTGCACACAGGTGACGACCCGATTGGTGCTGGAGCAGTTCCTCATACCTCACTACAGGAATCAAGTCACCAGGATCCCCCACTGACCTTTACTTCCTTCAGCACTCTCCTCTTCCTCACAGAACCCACTGTTCTTAGCAAGCTGGCAGGCACTGTTGCTACTTTCTCCATGGGCAGGTGGCCTTGGATGTCCCTGGGTGATGTTCCCTCACCCAGATGAGAGACTTGCCAGCCTTAGCCTCCAGCCCTGGTCACAGGCAGACATCTTGCAGAGCTTCTGCTCCCTACACAACCTGATGGGCTGCCTGATAGTTGAAAATTTTGGGAAACTCAAGCTCCCTTTCTTATAGTCCAATTCCAGACACCAAAGGTCTGAGTTTTTGAAGATTGTGGTAGGGGTCTGCTTCTTTTTAAAGTTCCCACTTCCCTGACCTGTCCTTCTCCCAGAAAGCAGTCTGTCACAGCAGGAGCAAATAAAATAAGTTTAACCCTATAACATAGGCCATGGGAGTGACTAAGGGTTGAGACCTGGCTAAAAGCCACTGTGATATGTGCATCAAAAGGTTACCCCACTCTATATTATTCTCTTATCACACACATCTCCCTCCTGAGATATGCCCAGACTCCTTTCCAGTGACCGTGCCCTGAATCAAAGAGCACCCTTTGAAGTGTACCGAAGTACTTGCCGCTTCTTCAAGTGTATGTCCCACCCAGCTCAGAGGAAAACAGCAGTCCACAAATCTGTCTTGGGGTATTCCTCTACCTATTCATGCTCCTTAAGTCAGCCTTCTGTCTGCCAAAATGGAACCTAGAATCTTCCATTTGTTGTACCATTCACAGGCATACTCATTGTACCATTCACAGCACATTTATATACCACACATAAACTGCACAGTGCTACATACAAACTTGATGTAGGCCAAGTGAGGGTTAAGCACACAGGAGAAGATAATTTACAAGAGTGATTCTGTAAGCAACACTCCAGCCACACAGAAAAAAGGCCTGGTCACTTTTACTGATTACTGCTCTGTATGCTGCCATCACCACATGTGTGCTACTTAATTCCTGGTGAAGGCATTAGCCATCCACCATCATGAGAGTAGTGCTTTGAGCATTCTTCCTGGTTGAACAAGACCGCAATCTGTAATACAGACGTATGTCATGGTGCACACGCATGATGCATGTTCACCCATGACAAGAAGAAATCAGCACCAAGTATCCAGGAATAATTTTAGCTGGAACACTCAAGGCATGGGAACACGTCCTTACCATGATAGGAACTTTTTGATCCCAACAGAGACTTATGCCTCTTTACATATTGTTTTAAATCTGACTTTGCCTTTCTTATATTTCTAATAGCAGACTGCGGAGTCCTGAACAATGAGCTGAGTGGATTCTGAACAGATGGAAATTCCATTGCTCCGAAAGCCGAAAGCCCTACCCAAGGATGGAACCCATAAGTACAGTAGACAGGTGAAAATCCTAATGTACTATGTAATTAGTTCCTGTATGCAAACTGTGCCAAATGCACCCACAAAACCAAGTCATTTTGATGTTCCATTATGAAACATATGGTTCAATGGCCTGTTTAAGGGTCTGATTTATAGTTTGGCAGATACACATTTAACAGATATCCCACCTGCCTTATTACAAGTGCATTAGCTTATAATAATAATTTGTGACAACGTGCCTGTCTGCCAAACTCTAAATCAGGCCCTAAGTTTTTCACTCAGCCCCTCTGTTTGCAGATGGCAACTTTATGATTAACAATTAGTTAGTACCTAACTAATTCAATAATGTGTTCCTACATTTCGAGAGGAACTGGCAATGTCTGTATTAATTGATGATTTCTGGGAATCCATGTAGTCTTACTAATTCTTTTAAATTGCAACTTGCTTACTTGAGGTCTGCTGGAAACTTGGTAAAGTAATCAATCATCACCTAAAATATTGTACACTGCAATTTAGGGTGCTTTGCCACAAAGATAATCAATATTTTAGTCCAGAGTGATTTCTACATCATTAAGTGTTGTAATACTCTCACTGGCCTTCTATCGTCATTCTTGGCATGTATGCAAATGGCTTAAAATGTCTAAATTATTTGGCAGTACCATAACAATTAAAATGTCAAAACACAATAAAAATTCAACAAACAATTTCACAAATTCACAGATATGAATTTCTGAAATAGTACTGCAAAAAGTGCCAAGACGGGGTAAATACCCGAAAAGAAGTCACTATTTACGGTTGTTCGGATCCTTAGTCCGGTTTCAGGCTGACTGAGCTGGAGTGGAGGTCAGATACTCCAAGTGGGTTGCCCCAGTCAAAGACTTTACCTTCTTACTTGGTCACTGAAATGGAAGTCAAAACCCCCTAATTGAGCAAAGCTGCAGGCCTTAACTGACTAAATGCAGGCTCAGTCTGATGGTCATTGAGAGAGGTACTGCTGATGTGTTGTTTTTAATGAGAAAAGCCCAGAGTGGGAAAGTTTAAGTTTCACGTCGGCCAAAGTCCTTTCTTGCCTTCACTGAGTCAAGATTTCTACCTTCATACCTATGGACAGAGTGGGCGCAAAACTGCGCTCCGCCCAGTGTTGCCTACTTTGCATTTTACAAAGTAGATGTTGTAGGCAACGCTACGCATGCTCCGTGGACGGAGCAAAGTTGTCCGCCACCCGCCTCCCTCCTGCCCTCCTTTACATACATAAATTTAAGTAATAATTGCAGTAAAAGTAAATAAAAGCACTTACCTGGTCCGCGACATCCCGGGGGTCCCTCTTCTATTTTGTGCCGACTTCTCCCATCGAAATGCGCATGCGGAGCGCCCGCGCATGTGCATTTCTCACGAGAAATGCGCATGAAGAAGTCTGCGCAAAATAGAAGAGGGAGCCCCGGGACGCCGCGGACCAGGTAAGTGCTTTTATTTACTTTTACTGCACTTATAACTTAAATTTATGTATGTAAAGGAGGGCAGGAGGGAGGCGGGAGGCGCGTGAGGGGGCATAGCATCATGCCCACTTCACGTAGCTTCACGTAGCCCCACTACGCCTACTACGCCCACCATTTACTAGCATCAGTCATGATGGTGGAGGACATTCGGTCCAAAATCCCAACAGTGCTCTGTCCTTCATATTTAGATATGACCACTAGCCCAGTGGTCCCCTCGGTACGATGATGGAACAGCTGTCATGCCAGTCTCTTCAAGGTACAAAAACGTTGCCATCAGGTTTGAAGGCGGTACATTAAAGCAGGGTTTTTTTTCTGAAGAATAAAATGTAAGACCTCTACACCCTGGAAGTTGAATCCCAAGGTGCGGGTGTTGTTGTAGTTCTTTTTATCTCTCACCACCAGGCTTTTCCTTATTGTGATGGGGATATTGTGAAATATACCCATCACTCGATATTCACTGAAATGAGCTGGTGGTGTGATGGTTTTACTTTGACAGATCTTGCTCTATGAAGCTGTCAGGCTCTGCTAACAGAAAGCTGATCCCTAAATGAGCAGGTAAACCAAGAGTTTGGGGAACAGAATATGCCATCACATTTGCAGCAGAATATCCTGTTTGCCAAACTCTCAATAAGCCCTTTCAGTCTCTTTCTTTGAAACCCAGAATCCTCCAGCATAGCAAACTAGAGGTTGTCTCTTACAAAGACCTCTAAAGATTTGATACCTTTTCTGTGGGAGTCCAAACATTTTCTAAGACATACCTTTCAATTTTCTAGAGCAGATCCTCTTGGTCACTTGTAAGACTCTCTGGCGCTCAGGGACAACAAATGTCACCAGGTGGGTCCAGTCCAGGCCCATTGCTCTGCTAGAAATGTACAATAGTCCATTGCCTTTTGGCCTGGGTTGTGCCATAAAAATACAATATACATACATACATACATACATACATTCATTCAGTGGTTACCTGTCAGCTGGCTAATCCAGGAAAAAGTCTGTTTCAACTTGCTTTGTCCCCAGAGCCTAAAAAGGAGGGGATCCAACTTAACATTGGAGTCTACTTCTCAATCCACTTCTCAAACCTGGGAACTAGTAGAAACAGGTCCAGGCCATTAGATCTCCACACAAGTCACAGACAGTATGTCCAGTCCTCTTCTCTGCAGATGTCCCTCCAAGATACTTGGGCATTGATCCATCAGGGGAATATAGACCAAATATACAATTAGACTTGCTTTGAGGTATTCCACCACCAGTTTCAGGACCTTGGTAAAGCACCATGGTGCCTAGGATAGTCCGAAGGGAAGGGCGTTGAACATCAAATGTCTTGAGAGCCCAGTAAAACTGTAGGAGTCAGCGATGTGGTGGATAAATCAGGATCATGAGGTACTCGTTCTAGAGATCCAGATGTACCATCCAAACAGTTGATCTTAGGAGGTCTTGATAGAGGTGGATTCCCTCCATCTTGAAGTGGCATAAGACTTCATTGAGGTTTACGACTGAACATTGGCCTCCATCCCATTCTTCACCAAAAATAGATTGCTGATAAAACCATTTGGGTGAATGGCCGTAGGGGAAATAGCCCCTTTGGAGAGGAGTTCTGCCACCTCCAGATCCACCAGAGCAGCCTCCTTGTTGGAGAAATCATTGCAGTAGGGAGTATGGTGTTGGTACGAGGTACCATAGAATTCTATCCTGAACCCCTGAATTATTTGAAGGACCCAATCGTCCAATGTCACTGTTCACAAGCTGTTGGCAAAATCATACATGGGAAAAAAGGTGTACACTCACCGTGAGGATAGGACCTCCTCTGGATCTGCCTCTGGAGTCTCATCGATGGAGATAACCTCTAGTGGGGTAGAAGACCCCACATCTGTTGTAGTCTTGTGATTGCCCCTATTCGGAAGCTTGACCCCTAGAGGGAGCTTCATACTGGAAGCGGCTGGCCGGGCACCCCCTACCACAAACAGCTCCTTTGAAAACATGAGGGTTGAAGACATTTTTAATGGATGCCTGAGCATTTTCCAATGAGTTAAAGGTGGACAGGAACTTGCTCAACTTCTTTATGAAAGGATCACCATAGAGAATCGCTTGTAGAACCTGTCCCGTCTAAGAGGTGGGTAGATCCCCTAATTTCGGGTCTATCTTAAGTAGGTCAGATTTGCACCATTCTTTGGAGATGACGCTTGGCATGAGCCAGGAAGATATTGGTTTGCTGAGCCCACCCAGATAATATGTCTGCACATATGAAGGCTCCTGAGGATTTGGCATCCTCGGCCATGTCGAGAAACTGGTTCGGTGGGCTGGCGATGTCAGGGAGTTTGCTTGACATCAATCAATCAATTAATCAGTCAATCAGGGGGTTGTAAAGTGCGCTACTCACCCGCGAGGGTCTCAAGGCGCTAGGGAGGAGGAGGGGCAGCTTTGGATCAGTGGATGAGCCAACTCTTGAGTTCCTTCCTGAAAGCGTGCAGGGTCGGGGAGCATCTGATGTTCATGGGTAGCTCGTTCCAGGTCTTGGCTGCGATGTGGGAGAAGGCTCTCCTTCCTGTTTTGTTTCTGCGGATGCGGGAGACCTCAGCCAGGGCGAGGTTGGTGGAGCATAGGTTCCTCTTGGGTACGTGGAAGGAAACTCTCCCATTGAGGTATTTGGGTCCGATATTGTAGAGATGTTTTAAGGCGTGGGTGGGGAGTTTGAATGTGACACTTTTCCCGACGGGGAGCCAGCGGAGGTCTTGTAGGTGTTGGGTCAATTGTTCGTGGTAAGGTGTTCCGAGGGTGAGTCTGGCCGCAGCATTCTGGATGGTTTAGATTCTGTGAAGTAGTGTTCTGTTAATTCCGGCGTGTAGGGCGTTGCTGTAGTCCAGTCTACTGGTTATGAGTGCGTGGGTGACAGTCTGTCTGCAGTTGGGGGGATCCACTTCAAGGTCTTGCAGAGGATGCGCAGGCAGTTGAAGATGGTGGAGGCGATGGCGTTGATCTGGCAGTTCATGGAGAAGGAGGAGTCAAGGACGATGCCAAGGTTTTGTGCGTGGTCTGTCGGAGTGGGTGGGTTTCCGAGGGCAGGGGGCCACCAGGTGTCAACCCAGGTGGAGGTGTGGGGTCCGAGGATGAGGACCTTGGTCTTCCCTGAGTTGAGCTTCAAGCTGCTGTCTTTCATCCAGGCTGCCACATTCTTCATTCCTTCCTGGAAACAGAGTCTGGTGTCTTTGGAGTTCTTCATGAGTGAGAGAATGAGCTGTGTGTCATCGGTGTAGAAGTCCATGCTGTCTGACGATGGAGGCGAAGGGGGCCATGTAGATGTTAAAGAGAGCGGGGCTGAGTGACGATCCTTGGGGTACTCCGCAGTTGATGTTGGTGGGTGCGGAAAAGAAGGGAGGAAGTCTGATCCTTTGGGTTCTACCAGAGAGAAAGAATTGGATCCAGTTGAGGATCTCCAAGAGCAGGAAAACCCTTTCTTGTTATCCCAGATGGATTTGGTTAGAAAGGTAGCCCTCCAGGGGTCAATTTCGGGGGTGAGGGCCACCTTGCTGTCAAGAGACAGGCAGAGGCATTCCGCTCAGAGGTGGTTGTTTTCCCCATATCTAGGGGCTTATGAAGCCTCCCTGCCATGTAGGTGGCAAATTTCTCTGCTGGAGCCCATTTGGATGAGCAGGGGTGTAAGAGGTCATCAGGGTTTAGCATATCCGACCCCGTATCCTGGTTATCCTTTCCGTTGCAGGATGGTTTGGAATCATTGGAGGGGCACCAGGGCCTATCTGGCTCATTATCCCCTTTTGAACTGGTGGGAGAGTTATCTCTATCTAGAGTGGCTGTGGAGGCAGAGGGTCCACCAGGCGTAAGCTAGTCTTGTCAAGGGCCCCTAAAGCTAGGAATGAGGATGGCTTGAAACCTGGTGGGGTGACTTAACACATAAATGTGCACTTGAGCCTATCAACGGTGTCTGGGATGATCCCTAGAGTTTCCCTCCTCTCTTTGAGGGCCCTGCATCATGCTGCCCAATAGGTTGGGGGATTAAAGGTCCTGAGAGTTCCTCCCTCAGGAAGAGGAATTTGAAGCACTTCTGTGGTATTTGGTGTAGTTTCTGCTCTTTGGGCACCAAGGAGTTAGAGACCACTACATGAATTGGACGCCGCATCACCTCACAAAAGTTATTGTATATAGGTTAGTTGGACACACATTCCTCCTCCATGTACGAGTCCTGTGGCTCCTGCATGATAAGGGAAAGTAAAGTTAGGGGTTGCCCAGGTAAGTATAAGCACCACTTGTCCCCTTGATGCAAAGGGCGATGTTGTGTACCAGTCTGGGTCAGTGTCCCAACAAATATCACAAGAAGTACTGTAATTCAGGTGTTTCTAATTAATACAGACTCCTTAATGGGGGGTATAGACTTCAGGTAGTAGGGGCAACGTTCCCTGGGACTATCACAGCATTTCACATTGCTCCGGGGAACCAAGGGAAAGTATTTGGATTGAACGAACAAGCCACGAAGAGAGGAAGAACCGGCATCGCAGAGGGTGCAATAAAAGAAGGTGCGGGCACCCTCTAGCAGTTAGAAGACCATGCCACACTGAGCCCTGTCACGCCTCATTCGAGGCAAACAGGCTCAGGAGGAGCCTGAGTGACCGTGCAAGGAGCATCTCAGTGCGAAGATTCCACTCGGAGTTCGGTGAGCGCACTGTACTCTCTGAATATGGAGTAGAATCTTCACACGCAGGCGGAAATTCTGCCTTGAGTGTGGGGGTAAAGATACTATTCGTAAGTGCCTTTTGTGAATACCAAAAGTCATAAACATAGGCTTTTGGTCTAAGTTTATCTTTGTGAATACCTAAAAGTAGAATACTTACAAAAAAGTGTAAGTTTACTTTTGTGAATCGGGCCTAAAGTGTGCCCTAATTGGGTGATTATTATTCACACTACTGGCAGTTAACTTGCCTTTATTTGCCGTTGGCCAAGTGCTAATTGGCCCCATTAAGCCCTGGTGTCGAGCATCCTTCCAAACTGCTTTGTCCCTTTAATGGAGCAGAAGATGCACAGCCAACCAATCGGGCTTGATTAGCACCGAAGTTGGCTTGGAGTGCTGAACAACAATAAAAGATTCTAGGGATTTGAAACTAGAAAAGAAGAAGACAGGAGATGGGAAAAAAGTAAGGAAAAAGAAAAAGAGAAAGGACAGGTAAATAAAAAAGAGGAATGAATTGAAGTGCACACACTTCCGTAAGTGATTAACTGTGGCTGGCCCTGCTGTCTCCTGTATTTTTCCTTGGGTGCTTGTACCACCTCTGGTGATGTCAAAAGTCCAGACAGACACTGGAACCCGTGAGCTACATAAGCAACTTTCCGTTCCGAGAGAGGCAGCTGATGGAGGGGTGATATCACTACCCTTCAGAGCCTGGAGGAAGAGGCTGCTTTAGGCATCCTCGCAGCGTAACCATGGAGAGGAACGCTCTTGTGTCATACATATATTTTAAAAATAGAAAGTGCTTTCACCCACAATCAGTTGCAAGGCGCACACGTTTTTTCAAACGTACTCATTGAACATTTTATAAATGACTCCTTTCTGTTTTTCACGGATTGTAAAAAAGTTGCTTAGGATGAGAGAGAGGGGATTGGGTGCCTTCACAGAATGAGTCTGCACTCTATCAAATATTATAAAACCATTACCATCTCTGAGGTCAGATGATGCTAATGGGTACCAAGATGGTTTTTACCATAGGCCTATGCTTAAAAAGGACCCTTAAAGGTGGATTTTCTTGAACGTATGCTGAATTTGTATTTTAAAACAATGGGGCATATTATCAAGGACAGGCGATTCATTATCGCCGCTTTTATCGGCAGGAAACTGCCGATAAAGCGGCGATAATGGCCTTGATAATATGCTCTATGAATTCCAATCGAAGCCCATGCTAGATGTGAACACATCTAACATGGGCTTCGATTGGAATTCATAGAGCATATTATCAAGGCCATTATCGCCGCTTTATCGGCACTTTCCTGACGATAAAAGCGGCGATAATGTATCGCCTGTCCTTGATAATATGCCCCAATGGTCGCCAATTTGGGTAAGTGAAGTACTATGATGCTTGTGTCATTATATATGCGTTGTCAACAGGTTTAAATATTTCTTTACCATACACACAGGAAGCAAAAGGAAAAGAGTTGACAGTGTCCCCATAACCAAGACTGAGGTGCTGATATCAGTGCATAACCCGCCACTTAACGTCTTTGCAGCATGCATAAAGTAGGTTAGGCTTGAAGAACAGTCCACATTTGCAGAACAGATATGGAAGGGCTAGTCGCTAGTTGCTTTCACAGGCAGAATCACTGCACTCTAAGGGCCTCATTTATGAGGCCTTGCGTCAGTTTTGCGCTTCTGATGCGTCACTTTTTGTGACGCATCGGCGGCATAAAACATGCCTCCTGTTGCGCACTATTTACAAAATGACGCATCTAAGCAGATGCATCACTTTATAAACCCCTGCGCTACATTATACATGCGTCAGATATAATGGGGCAGATTTATGAGGCCCTTGCGCCACGTTTATGCCGCTGTTGCGTCATGCAAGGCGGCGTAAACGTGGCGCATCCCTACAAACGATTTACAACGTGACGCATCTAGGCAGATACGTCACGTTGTAAAGCCCTGCGCCGCTTGTGGGCGTTCCGGCGCAGGGTGGGCGTTCCGGGGCAGGTGCGCCTCGCGAAAGTGGCTGAGTGAAATCTATGAGATTTCACTCGGTCACTTTTAAGCCAATGCTGCGTCAAAAGCCTGCGCCTGCTTGAAGCAGGCGTAGGTCTTGACGCAGCATTGTTAAAATGGGGCACCCCCGAGCCTTGCTGGAGCTGCGTCGCGCTTCCGACGCAACTCCAGCAATGCGCCACATTTCCGGCACAGATGCGTCACGCATCTGTGCCGTTTTTGCAACATGGTGCGCTGCATTATAAATGCGGCGCACCATGGCTGGCGGAGCTGTGGCGCACTGTGGCGCATGTTAACTGGCGCATCCCTGGGGATGCGCCAGTTAACATAAATCTGCCCCAATGTATGCAGGGGGTCGGGGCGTTCCCCCGCAAAAATCTTCGTAGAAGTGACGCGCAGTGAAATCTATGAGATTTCACTGCGTCTCTTCTAGGACGCCATTGCGTCAATATCTTGCGCTTGCCTCACAGCAGGCGTAAGACTGACGCAGGCCCTTTCACATGGGGCTTGCCCCATGTGAAAGGACACATTGCTGGAGTTGCGTCACTTTTGTGACACACTCCAGCAATACGTCACTTTTGCGCTTACAGATACGTCAGAAATACTGACGTATCTGTAACTCCTTGCGACATGATGCGTCATACATTAAACATGACGCATCCAGTATGTTGCAAGGAGTGCGCACTGAGAAGTGACGCATCGCTGCTTTCACGCAGCGATGTGTCATTTCTCATAAAGGAGGCCCTAGGTGTGTCGACTAGCTCTGAACATCCCACTGAATGAAATGAAACAACGCTTTTGAGAGATAGTCCAGCTGGAGTTGCTTGCTTGAAGCTAGAAATTAGGCGAGCCGATGTAGGATAGATATCTTGTCAGGAACTGCTAAAGAAATACAAAGGATACGAAGTGGACTACTTTGCCTACTGGGTACTCCTTTCTCAATGCAGAGTCAAAAATAAACAGGCAGAATGCTGTCACTCAGACGGTGGATCCACTCAATGGCTATGGATTGGAATACCTCGTTGCCCTATGCTGCGGTGGGCGAAAGCCAAGTGTGAATGTCTCTGTGTAACAAACCAAAGGATGAATTGACCAAAAACCCCTATATGGAACTATTTATGTACTTTATTTATTCTAAATTCCTGCGAAACAGACCATAAAAGAGAGGGAGATAAGGGGATCGAACGTACAAGGTGGCGTAAGAAAGACCAAGAGGTAGAATTAAGCGTAGACATCGTTTGTATCTAGCCACCAGGCATTGGATAGCACTGGCAGCAGATCTCCAAAAAGTTCCCTAAACTTATATTATTTACAAATAAAGCAACGCTTCTGCAGTTAAAATTAACATCAAAACGTGTCCTGATTCACACTCATCTTTTGCAGCTTCCCTATATTTTCATGGTAAATACACACCTGCTATAGTTATATGTTGTACAAAAAACTAGAACAATTCATGGTACTATGTCCATAAATTTGAGAACTTTACAAGGGCTGGCTGTGTCCTGGATTTACTGAGCTTCCGCTGAGACTCGTAAATAAAACCGTTTTGTAACCTCATGACGTGCTCTGAGGTGGTCTCAACAACTGGCACTCAATAAAACACGAAATTAAATTATAATGAGCGAGCTATATGAAATGTCCATTTAAACCTTGAAAGCTCATAAGTCTATAAATATACTGAGCAATTTTCTCCAACGCTAATGGATAAATTATGATTGACTCTACTTAAACCAATTTCGTTCAGATAAATTAATTGTAAGAAGATAATCAGAACTGTCACTTTAGTTTTCTCTGTAAGAATCAATTGAATGTCTTGCCCTGTTTTCATGTACTTGCTGTATGTCGATAGTCCCTACTAAAGTGAAATATAAAAAAACGTATGCATTCTGGCACTAGTTTATAATTATTTTATGGACTTGCGTTGCCGATGGCGCATCTTCGCTCCACTGTGACCTTCAAATCTGCAGTCTACATTGCACGAAAGGCCTAAGGGAACTGTCGCTGCAGCCTGAATTTGATTTTTGTTGTGATGTATTTTGTTTGTGAACTGTTGAAAATAGTTGTATATTTCGGTGTAAATATTTTCAAAGTGCTCTGCAGCTATATCATTGGTCAACTGGATGGAATTCTGGAATGTACCAAATTAGTGGCGGCGCAATCCAGTCCAGCCGGTGTTGTGGTGGGAGGTTAAACCTTACATGTGCCATGCTGAGACATGCAAGTGGGCTGAATGGAGACAGTCACAGGTTACATGTGATGATGGAATTGTTTAGGCCCTATTCACAAACTGCGTTTTCAAGTATGTTTATTAGAACCGCAATAGAACTACTACAATACCACAAAATGTTATTCACAAACCTTTAAATGTAAATCTCCATCTCCACCGTTCCTATCTTTTCTACTGAGACATCATCAGACATGTACGTTTATTACTTAGTGGTGAATATAGGAGGGACTAGTCAGTGGTTAAAAAACGGAGCATACTGATTACAAAATAGGTAAGTCATTGGGTGGTTTGAATGGGGGTTGAGGGAGGGCTTTACGGAACGGCAGCCACGCATATGTCCACAAAAAAGTAATCCCATTGCTATTCACAGACTGCTCTTCTAAAGTTACTACCGTCAAAAAGGGCCCACGTCATTAGTAGAAGTACTCCAGCTCAAAGTTGGAGTAGGTACATCCCCACATATAGCCAACCACTGGTAATGCAACACCTATCCATATAAAGAAAATGGAGGAAGACACTTAAAATAAAACCACATATTAAATAATGTTAAAATAAACTGAATTATTTAAACTGAATTATTTAAGCTATTAAAAAATAAAAAAATAATGGAATTTAATTCAAAACCCTAATTGAAAAATAAACAATTATTGTTTATTTTAAACATATTTTTAAAACAGTTAATTCTTTTTTTAATGAAATTACTTTTAATAATTTTGTACTTCACTTTAATAACTGTTAATACATAAAAAAATATATTTTTTACTTTTGATAAGATTTATTTTTCATTTATTCTGGAGAGAAGTAACTTGGTTGATATAATAGATTTCAATAAAGGGAAAATTTAATTTACAATTAGGCTAATAGTATGTACCATTGTTTTATGCAATATTGAAGAGAAATACATAAAAGTAGTTTAAACATTAATATTTAACATACATATATTTATGTAGAATATTTTCAAGTTTAATAAACTTTTTTACTATTCCCTATACTGTTCCATAAGGAGATCTCTGAACCGGGGTAGAGATCTCTGGGTGGTGAAGTATAGGGAAAATTAAAAGGCTCATTACATTTGAAAACATATATGTTGCTCATATCCATTTTGCTTTATGTTCATTGTAGGCAGCCATATTTTTTCAAAAAATATTGCTCGGTGAAGCAACATTTTCGAAAGCAATAGAAATAAACCTAGACATTGCAGTAAACTACGAAAAGGCATATTATAAAGGCCTAACAGCTTCATGTAGAGAGTGGCATAATATTTGCAAGAAGTAGATTTGGGCTTCCGTATTTTGCTACTTAATGTCAAAGTATATTACCCCAATTTGCTACGGGCATCTTGTCACTCAGAAACATTTCTTGTTTTATACCACTCTCTCAGAGTATTATGAAAAGTATTCAAACTGCTCCGTGGGAAATGTAAGCACCCTTTTTAATTCCCAGTCATCTTGCAGTGCAAAATGAGATTGTAGGGGAAGTATGTGCCTGGTGTCTCCAGTTGTCCTCTGCAAGCAGTGGTGGCTCGCATAGGGTGTGCAGCGGGGTGGTGGGTGGGGGAGGGGCAGGGTTGGGGGGTAGTTAACATGGACATACGAAAGAAAATATTACTTACGTTCCTCCGTTACTTCGTATGTCCGAGTTTACTAGCCCCCCACCCTGCCCTTCCACCACCCCGCAGCGCACCCTATGCGAGCCTCCACTGACTGCAAGAAGTCCCATGAAGAGCTTTGCACTGAACACAACAATGTTGATTCCTCCCTAATGACGCTTCAGTTTCCCAGCTAGGCTAAGGGTCAACCTCAAGAATAGGCAATGGGTCAGTGTTAATGATAGTTTTGTATTTAAATGCACAAATGCATTACATCTCACACTAGTTTTAAGAGTATGTTTAATTATCTATGCATACAGGGGTGTCGAGAGAGTTGAGGAACAAGCTGGCGGTGCTGGAGGATAGTCTACAGACACTTGACATGGGAACACATGACACAGGATGGTGGAGCGGGGGCAGACTACCTAATCATAGGACAGAACTATGGGTAAAATAAACTGAGGACGTTAGTAGAGAAGCGCTCTATCTATGAAAATAGGCTGCAGCTGCAGGTACGGGGAAGGAGAGACACTGGGCCACACCTTAGCGCAGAGGTATTCAAACTTTTCCAGGTTGAGCCCCCCCCCCAGCTGAATTCCCCCACATGTTGGGCCCCCCCACCACCCGACCGAAACCTCGGGAATCCGGCACACCACATGATCGACTGCAACGCGCACACCACGGGCCATATCCGGCAAACAATGCTCAACACAACAAGAGTGCCTAGCAAACTGCAGGCCTGTGAGTGGGTGTGGCAAAATGACAGAGGTGTACCACACAGCTCAAAACACAATCCTCCAAGGCAAAGGAAGTCATCACAATCCTCCCCATCCATCATGTACACCTTGTCATTTTCCAACTCCCCCACCATTCATTCAGTCCCTCCATCTGTGCCCCATCCACATCCAAACCCCTTCAACCACTTGCCAACCCATCCACCATCCATCCCTCCATCCATCATCTCACCCATCCATCCCTCCATCCACCCCCTCACCCATCCATCCATCATCAATCCATCCCTTCACCCAATCCTTCCCCTCACCAATCCATCCACTCTTCCACCCATCCATCCACCCACTCATCCATCTAACCACTCACCCCTTCACCCAAGCTATACTCCCACTCATCCATCCACTCCTCCATTCATCCATCCACTCTTCCACCCATCCATCCACTCCTCCACCCATCCATCCACTCACTCATCCATCCAACCACCCACCCTCTCACCCATCCAGCCATCCCCCCACCCACTCATCCATCCACCCAGTCACTCATCCGTCCATCCACTCAACCACCCACTCATCCATCCACCAAGCCATCCATCCCTCCCGCTCTCCACCCTTACCCCACTCATGCATGCACTCTCTGACCCATCCATCTCCATGCTCCTCTCCTCGCCCATCCATGCACACACCTGCCCATCCACTCTGCCAATCATTCATCCATGTCCTCACTCATCCATCCATCCATCCTCCCCGTCTCTCCCCATTCCCCCCTCACCCAGCCACCCATCCCTCCATCCACCCTTCACCCATCCACCCACTCATCCATCCACTTATCCACTCATGAATCCATCCATTGACCTCTCACCCACCCATTCACTCCTCCATCCATCCCCCGTCCATCCACCCTCCTCAATCACCCATCCATCCCCACATCCACACCTTCACTCATCCATCCATCCATTCATTCATTCACCCCTTTACCCATCAATACATCAATCCATCCATCACCTCTCTCATCCATCCACCCACCGACTCGTCCACCATCCGGCCCCCCATCGATCCATCCACCATTTCACTGATCCATCCATCCCTCCACCCATCCAACCATACACACATCCATCCCCTCCCATCCACCCGTTCACCCATCCATCCATCCCCTCACTCATCCATCTATCCCCCCACCCATACATCCACCACTAAGGCTTAGCGAGACTGCTTAATCCCCGTTACGCTCAAAACTACAGCACTAAACTCCGAGACGAGGAAGATAAGGTTAGATCTGGAAAGGCAGACATAGGTCACACTCTTATGACATACTACACCGATTTATATACATCTAAGTTGGGTTCTAATATCCCAGAAATTAAGGCATATTTGGAGGAAATTGCCATGGTGTGGTTGCAGAAATCCCACTGGACATTTTTAAGTGAACCATATTCAATCGAGAAAATCCAACAAGCCATCGATGCAATGAATGGCTCAAAGCTCCTGGATTAGACTGACTCCCCAGAGTCTTTTACAAAACATACAAATCACTCTTAGCCCCATATCTCCTGGAGGTGTAGGCCGGAGCTCTGGACCAAGGTACCCTCCCACCCTCTTTTAGAGAGTTTGTGTTGATACTCCTTCCTAAGGACCCTGAGAAGTGTGGCTCTTTCCGACCACTGTCACTTCTTGATTTTGACTACAAAATATTGGCTAAAATGATGGCAACCCGACGGTCGCTTTTCATGGAGCAGATCATCGCACCGGCTCAGTCCGGATTTGTGCGACATCGATCCAGAGCGCTCAATCTCCGCACCTTTTTTTCAGTGGTCAATAGAATAGATCCAGCTACGCCTGCAAAAGCAGCTTTTTTAGACTCTGAAAAGGCGTTTGACTCTGTGGAATGGCCTTTCTTGCATGCAGTGCTGGCTAAAATGGGCATGCCTAAAAGCTTCACAGACTTGAGTAAACTGCTCTATACAGGCCCGTCAGCCCATATTCGCTACAACGGTACCATCACAGACTCGTTTGCAGTGACGAGAGGCACCCGTCAGGGGTGTCTCCTGTCTCCTTTGCTGTTAATAATAGCCATGGACCCCCTCAGACCCTATTTTCAAAAGGACCACTTGCATAGAGGGCTTCAATTCAAACATGGTCCAATATTAGTAACTCTGTATGCTGATGACATAGCGCTGTTTGTCAGGAGGCCCGAAGAGAACGTAGTACCCATACTACAAGAAATAGATCGTTTTGGCGACCTCTCGGGCCTTGAAATCAACTGGGCAAACTCGGAGATATATCCTCTGACTGCAGTACAGGACTGAGAATGTGGAGATTACCCAGTCCAATGGTATGAAACAGACAGTAAATATCTGGGCATCCACCTGCACCGGGACCAGGAACAAGTCCTACTATTAAATTACTGCCCTGCCATTAATCGCTTACAGACTCAAGTAGAACATTGGATCAAACTTCCACTATCAATGGCAGGTCAAATCGCCTTTATTAAGATGTTGATACTACCTTGTTTACTTTACCTATTCACCAACATCCCCATTCCACTAACTAACCAGTTTTTCACACAACTCCGCTCACACCTGCTTAAAATGATTTGGGGAGAGAAACAGCCCAAGATTCGATGAGATATTCTAACACTCCCATACGAAAGGGGAGGGTTTGGAGTTCCGGACATACACCTTTACTACTTAGTAGCGCAAAGTGGGTATGTATACCACTGGTACCACCCAGATGCACGCATCCCATATGTGAAACCAGAGCGAGACTTGGCATTCCCCACTCCACTGAACGCAGTTCTCCTGGTTGGAATCCCACGTGGCCCGCTGGATATACAGCCCATATCTACCACATGCTGGGCATTGAAAAAACTGCTCATGAGAACAGGAGGATCCACACTGTATTCACCTGCCCTGCTTCTATTGGCAAACCCTTAGATCCCTCCCACGATAGACGCTGGGATCAAGCGCACAATAGTTCAGCTAGGGCCAGAAACTGTTGGAGACTTGTTTCCGGGGGGCACGTTTTTATTCTCCGAGGACCCACGTTTTGCTACAGCCACGGTCATAGATCATATTTCGTTGCTTGTGTGCAAAACTCATTAAGAGATGTGATCCCTAACTTTCCAGCGCGAACCCGCAGATTTCAGTCCACTCACAACAATAATGACAGACAAGAGCAGGGAATCATTTCTAGGTTATATAAAACTTGCCTTGCACTGGTGCCGCAGTGAGATACTAAAGTTATAGACTCATGGGAAGCTTACATCGGACAGCCACTCACAGATCAAATCTGGAAGGGATGCTGCAAGCAGACCAGGCTAGTCCCCTGTAATCACAGGCACAAGTTAATACACTTTAAGGCCCTTATTTATGAGGCCTTGCGTCAGTTTTGCGCCGCTGGTGCGTCACTTTTTGTGACGCACCAAGATTCTTAGAAGGGCCTACACCGCAGCAAATAGTTTGGATTCAAAGCAATTCTTTCACACATTGCCTCAAACATAATTTGTAGCAGCTTCCTTCCTTCACATGACTTGGTCTTGCAGCACAATTACCACATTTTGGTAGGAAGTGTTCAACTTAGTACAACATATGGTGGGGACACACATACCAGTGACTCCATTGATAGCATTGATGGGCTATATAGATTACTGCCCAAAAAGACATGCAGATTCACAGTGATAGCAATACTACTGGCAAAAAGAGAAACAGTGCTTCGCTGGGGTACTAGGCAAAAACCTAATGTAAAGGACTGGCTTAAAAGCATGTCCTATTGTGACACCACAAGTGAACTGTATGCATAGTTACAACCCCCCCACTTCGCGACCCAAAGATATATTGCAGCCACTCTGAGAGTAACTCTGGTTGCCAGACTGAACACGGAATGCGCCAGGAAGCACAAGCAGATGGGAGGTGCACGCAGGGGCAGGGAGACAGCACAGAGCCTAACAATTATTTCAACCCCAGACAAAGTACAATCATATAAGAACAGGAAAATAAGGGAACCATGTCTTGCAGGATAGGAATTACAACATGGATTAAAGGAGGGAAGGCATAGACTCATCTACATGTGTTGCAGGATGATTGCTACCTTGTTACTACTAGGCAACTGCATGAACTGTTAATTTGTACTTCAAGATTGTATATTCATGTATGATGTTATTGGAAAAGTTAAATAAAGGTTAAAAAAAAAAGATTATGTTTCATAAACCTGTCCTAGTATTTCCACACCTGTCAGGAAATTTGTAATAACTTTGGTTCCTAATCAAACTATAAGTCATAACAAATGCTTCATAGGTGTGTTAATCTCAAGTAAAAAAACAAAACAATGGGTCTACGTCCATTTACATCCTATTGAAAATGTGCCTCAATTCTTCAGTGTGCCTCAACCTCTAGCTTATCTTGCATGTGATATTCTCCCACGTGAGAAGGACAGGGAAGAATAACTTCAATCACACAAAACATCTGCAAAACTTAAAATAGTTTCTAAACAAATACATTGAAATTGAAGTTTAAAACAATATGGTAAGGTGGTCAACCTAAATTGACAAAAACATTATATTCCCCATAATCGTATAATTCTCACAATTAGACTCTCCTTTTAATTCAAATATAATCACATTCTGAAAGCGGAAAAATACATATATTCAACTATGCCAAACCTTTCTGTAACAATGTCTGAATTACACCTGGAATTTAAAAAAAAACACATCACACATAAGCTTCAAGCAAATCACAACTACTTATAGAAAATGACAAAAACATCAGGTAAAAATATCCATCTGAACTGACTGAGCTTTTTAGTTCAACTCCAGGATTCATCACAATTGTTTCTCAATGCGAAAATCTTGTTAGAATATTTAACCAATTTTGAAAACAACCACATTAGTACAAACATGCTAATTAATAATTAACGGTCCATACTTGTATATGGGTCTTACTGATGTTTGTAATGACAGAACTTTAAACTAACAATTTTGTTAATAAAATATCAGTTAAAAAAATTACCCTTAGACTACACATATGTTTTAATTTATGACTCACACTGTTAGTATGATACAAAATACACACATAGACAAAATATTAACACATTATTTCAGTGACATATGCCTATTAGCCTGTTGGGTAGGGCTATATTGGTTGTTAAAGGCCCTGAACACGAGTTAAAGTCTTAGCCGCAGGCAAGGACCTATAACGAAGGAGAGGGTCTTTAACAACCAGTATAGCCCTTCATAGCAGGCTATAAGGCATAGATATTAAGGGCTATATTATGTTATGTTCTGTTATGTTATTTTATAAAAGACTTATATCGCGCACAAATACTCAGGAGTGTCCTGGCGAGTGAGTGAGCTGTGGCAGAGAGAGCAAAGAATATTTAAATAAGCCGATTAAAAAGATGAGTTTTTAAATGTTTTTTAAAAAGTCGGAGGTCCTGGGTATGTCGTAAATACACAGGGAGAGCATTCCAGGCAACTGCTGCTTTGACAGAAAGGGGCTGATTCCCCAGCCGTGACCTGCGAACCCACGGGATTACCATCCGGCGTTGGGTGGCAGATCGCAAGGATCGGCTGGGGGCGTGCAGAGCAAATCGCTTCCTAAGATACAGTGGCTCTAGGCCCATGAAGGGCTCTATGAGATAAGGTGAGGACTTTGGATTGCACCTGCTGAGCCAAGTGCAGCCAGTTTAACTCCCCCAAATGCTGCCAAACACTAGATCTCCTAGAGATGTTGAGCAGAAGTCTAGCTATGGTGTTCTGTATGATTTGAAGTTTCTTTAACAAGTAGCCAGGGATGGCAATGAACAAAGCATTGGCGTAATCAAGGCGGGAAAGGATAAGGGCACGGGCTACCATTTTTTTAGCCTGTCTTGGTAGCAGGGGAAATAACCTTCTTAGGGCCTTGAGGGTGCCGAAGCAAACTCCAGTACGTTTTTTGACATGATCAGAAAATCGGAGATCTTCACCGAACCAGACCCCTAAATTCTTCGCTGGGCCTCACTCTGAGTTAGGGCATGGGAAATCAGGGGCCCACAAGGATTCTCTGAAAGCAGGGGGAACCGACCATACAGGAGTACCTCTGACTTGTCCTCGTTGCACTTAAGTTGGGCATGTGCAAGCCAATGGAATACGGATTAGAGGCACTTCTGGGCGGTATTAGTGCCCAGATCATAGTCCTTCCAGGTGAAAAGTAGCTGGGTGTCGTCCGTGTATGCAATAATCTTTGCTCCCAGTGCCTCCTCTAAAAAGATCAAGGGGCTCAAATAGATGTTGAAAAGCAGAGGGCTCATCGTGGAGCCCTGAGGGACCCCCGTAGAGAGTTTGCTGACTGAGGAGGAGAAGGGAGGCATCCAGACCTGCTGAGTGCGTTCATCCAGGAAGGAATTTATCCAAGCCATACTGGACCAGCAAAGCCGATAGATGACAACCGGGCAAGCAGTAGCTGTTGGGGCACCCAATCGAAGGCGGCAGAGAGGTCAAGCAGAATCGGGGCCACCCTGCCGCCCCGTCCTAACACTCCCTGATCGCCTCCGTCATCTCCACCAGCGCCGTCTCTGTGCTGTAGGAAGACCTAAACCCGAATTGATGGAGAGCACCAGATGCTTCCAAGAAGGCCTCAAGTTGCCGGAAAACTACCTCCTCACAGACTTTAGCCAGGGCTGGAAGGAGAGAAATGGGGCGATAGTTGGATAGAACAGAAGGGTCTAAAGAAGATTTTTTTAAGAAGGGGTAGGAGTTTATTCCAAAACAAAAGAGGAAGCATAGAGGCGCTGATAGAATCACCCTCCTAGCAGTATTATATCAACAATGAGATTCTATCAATGTGAAGTGGTGATAATTTTTAGGTGTTTTTATTTTTGGGTCTAGTGAGGTACTAGGCTCTCTCTTAGGTCTAGAAAGACAAGAGCACTATGTGCTTTTTAAAATACCCCTCACACACTAAAAAGTCCTTTAGTGTCATGCTTCATCATAGGGGTCTTCCCGTCCCTATACCGGGGCGGGGCGTGCTGCGACCAAGCGGACTACGCAGGAGCACTTATGTTGTGACAGAGGCTATGTGTAGGTGTAGGGGTGTCAGTGAAGTGTAGGGACCTAACAAGTGAGTGCAAAAATACAAAAAAGTTAAAAATTCCCAGGCTAGTAGAAAAAATACATTTTATTCACTTCTCTAGCTGGGAACATTAAGAAAGGGATTTTGAGGTAGAGCAATAGCTTGAGCTTGAGCTATTGCTCTACCTCAAAATCCCTTTCTTAATGTTCCCAGCTAGAGAAGTGAATAAAATGTATTTTTTCTACTAGCCAGGGAATTTTTAACTTTTTTGTATTTTTGCACTCACTTGTTAGGTCCCTACACTTCACTGACACCCCTACACCTACACATAGCCTCTGTCACAACATAAGTGCTCCCGCGTAGTCCGTTTGGTCGCAGCACGCCCCGCCCCGGTATAGGGACGGGAAGACCCCTATGATGAAGCATGACACTAAAGGACTTTTTAGTGTGTGAGGGGTATTTTAAAAAGCACATAGTGCTCTTGTCTTTCTAGACCTAAGAGAGAGCCTAGTACCTCACTAGACCCAAAAATAAAAACACCTAAAAATGATCACCACTTCACATTGATAGAATCTCATTGTTTATATAATAGGGGTAGGAGTTTAGCCTGCTTTCAGCGGCCAGGAACAGTAGCCATCCAAAGGGATAAATTGATAGTCACCGCTGCCTCTGAATAAACATCCTCAGCTACCCCAGCTAATACTCGGGCTGGGCAGGGGTCTGTGGGAGAGCCCGACTTAAGGGATTTAAGGATGGCTAAAATATCAGGCTCTGCTTCGGGCAGGAAGTGCGTAAACAGTGGGGTGGGTAAGCGGGGGATCAGAGGAGACACCAGGGGAAGGATCCTCTGTTCTAGGGAATAGGTTCCCAGGCTGTCCTGAATCCTCTGAATCTTTTCAATAAAAAAGGAGGACAGCTCCTCACACCATTGTGGGGAGACTGGAAGAATCGTTTGCTCAGCACAGGTCGATAGAAAGCAGGGGGGTGGGTAAGCAGGGGATCAGAGGAGACACCAGGAGAAGGATCCTCTGTTCCAGGGAATATGTTCCCAGGCTGTCCTGAATCCTCTGTATCTTCTCAATAAAAAAGGAGGACAGCTCCTCACACCATTGTGGGGAGACTGGAAGAATCATTTTTCTCAGCACAGGGCGATAGAAAGCTCTTGACCACAGAAAAAAATCTCCTTGCTGTTGTTATTGGCCTGCGCAATCCGCTTTGCAAAAAAATTGATTTTAGATTTCCTAATAGCAGTATAATAATCCCTCTGAGCTATACGGAGAGCAGACTTAGCGGAGGGGCAGTACTCCTGACGCCAGCCGTACTACAGTTTTTTACACCCCAATTTCAGCTCCTTAAGAGCATTCGAAAACCAAGGCTTAGAGGGAGGAAATCTCTGTCTGTCTGGAACGGGTTTGGCAATGGAGCCAACCCCCCGGCTAATCCAAGAGTCAAAGCTATCCACCGCCCCTTCAAAGTCAAGGGCAGGAACTGGGCGTGCCTGAAGCAAAGCCTCAGAGAGCGCCAGGAGATTAATCTTCCGGGGGCCGGTGCCAGGGGACAGGGCAGGGGTGCGGAGAGACTTCCCAATGGACCACGAAAACCTGATCAGATAATGGTCTGACCAGGTAACTTGTACAGGTTCCATTACAGATAGATCAAAGTTAGTGCAGACCAGGTCAATTAAGTGGCCACCCGAATGCGATGGCATCTTAACCCACTGGGTCAGCTGAGCCAGATTAAATAAATCTAAGAAAGCCTTGGAATCGGAAACTTCTGGAGTATCCAGGTGAATGTTAAAGTCCCCAGAAGTAAAAACTTGGAGAAGCGGAGGGTGCGAGGGATAATGACATTGTCTAGAGCTTTCAAAAAAGCTCCGGGCGGGCCAGTTGGTCGATAGACCAACGTGCCTCCCAGCGTGAAATGAGGAGATAGAGTAAAAGTAAAGTCCAATGCCTCACCCTCCACCAGCTCGCCAGAAACTTCCCTGGTGAAAGACCAAGGTTATTAGAGCATTCCACCCACTAAGGGTAAAATGTTCTACATTAAAAAGGGAGAAACATGAAGACAAACATTGGAATGTTGGAACGCCAAGCTTATACCAGCAACTATAAGCCTGGAGTTACTCAATTGTCCTCAATGGAGTTCTCCGCATTCCAATGTTCTAATACACAGTTTAATAACATTCCTGCCTGTTAGAACCGGCTGTCTCTAGTTGGCAGAGGTATGCACTTCTGACAAATAGGGACACTCCTTTTCTAGTCAGGGCAAGGGGATCACACCCTTCGATAACCCCTGCTCACCCCCTCGGTAGCTTGGCAGAGCAGAACAGGCTTATCTCAGAGGCTGTGTGTTAAGCAATTATGACCACATACAGTAATACAGTGAATACACTACAAATGGACACGACACAGTAGTATTATAAAAATAAGTATTTTTATATAAGGCTTAGCACAAGACCAAAATAACGTCAAAACTGTACACAATCGGAATAAATACGTTTGGGAAGGAAAAAGGGATAGTTCCAAGGTAGTTTCTTCTGTAGCACGAAAAAGTCTTTTAGTATCAAGCAAATCTTCTTCTTGGAAACACAGTTCTTAGCAACAGGGTAACTCACACGGGAGCTACACAACGCCGGGCAAAGATAATCCACAGGTTCGGCGTCGACCGCGAGGAGCGCTGCGTCGGGCCTGGAGTCATACGGACCCCCAACAACACAGTACCTTAGGAAAATGAAGCACACGATGACCAGCGGCGTCGAGCAATCCCGCGTCGCGTCTTCGGTGTCGATCAGGCCTCAGCAGGCGTTGTCGATGATGCAGTTGCACAGAGTGAGCAGCGCTCACGGCGTCAAAGGGCACACGGTTGATGCGATCAGCAGCGGGGCAGACACGAGGTCCTCTGGAGTTAGAGCCGTACTCCCACTCACTGGCGTTGCTGCTGGCGTCGGTCGGGCCCAGCGTCCGATCGTCGTGATTGCTGGTCCTTTCAGAGGTGCTGGATTCACACTTCCAGCAAATAGCACTTTTAGCAGATGAAGTCCTTTAGCCCTGTGACTTCAGCAGGAGACTGGCACTCTTCCAGTCCTTGGAGATTTTCTTAGCAAGCGTGAGAGTACACACACAGTTCCTCTCTCCTGGTTCCTTGGCAAAAATAAAGAAGCACTGCAGGATTCCCCCAACAACAGCACACTGGCAGAAGGGGTAGGCAGTCCTTTAGATCAGCAGGCTTCGTGTCCTTGGTTACAGGGTTCCTTGTCAGAAGTGATCTGATTTCCTAGTTCAGGGGTCCTTCTCTTATACCCCTTTTCGTCTTTGATCCCTTTGTCTATGCCGGGGGTTTCCCAATATCCTGGGTCTGCGGTGGGTGGAGCTAGGCAGTAGCACCTGGCCTATTCATTGAGCCGGGCCGGGTCCTCAGACGCCCCGCAGGAGGTGGAGCCAGCATTGATACTGGCAGGAGCAGAGCTATCGCCCTCCTGGCAGGAGGTGGGGCTAGGATCGTCCATGGCAGGCACAGAGCCATCAGTCGCTTGGCAGGAGGTGGAGCCAGCATTGTATCAGGCAAGGCAGGCTATCAACAGCTACTCTCCCCCTACTCTCAACGTAAATGTCCCACTCATCCCACACTGACTCATCCAGACCTCTTGGAGCCACCCAGCTCCTGTCACACACACGCAAGACCAGCAGAGACCAGATATGGTTAGACAAGAAAATAGACACTTTCTGAAAGTACTATTTTCGAACCCAGAGTCCAAAAACCATCCACACCAACGGATGCGTAATTAAACCCCGAGTTCAGGGATACCAAACTCGACATTGCACCATGCGCCCCGAGCCAGCTAGGATTATAGCGTTAACAATCCCGGCGGCCCATTCTATCCAACGGAGAGCAGGCTACCTCGCAATAGTGAAGCACGAAGATGGCGGCACTTCACTATCAGGACATGCCAACTTGGTCAGGCGTGTCCTACCTTACACTTACAATGCACCCTGCCCATGGGCCTACCATAGGGGCGACTAACATGAAGTTAAGGGAAGGTTGGAGGGGCTGGCAAGTAGGGATACCTGCGCAGCCGGCGTGACAGTACAGGACTGCACGTGGGTCTCGCAATGACCGACCCGTAGACATTCTTTTACAAGGCTGCGCCGGTGGGTGGCACAACACGTGCTGCAAGCCCACGAGCGGCATTTGTATTTACAAGCCCCGGCACTCCTGGTGCACTAGACTAGGGACTGACAGTAAACCAAATAAGCCAAACATGGATACAATAGATACATCATTTTAACATAGGGAGCACTTGCGCTATGGCACTGATCAGCAGTGACACGGCGCCCAAAGCATATACCAGCAAAACATCGTAAAACAGTAGAGGCAAACAGAAAAAAATGGAGGAGAGACTCAAGCCAATGATGTCAGGTCTAACACGTGTCCCCTCCAGCTGAAATGTGGGGAGAACTACCCTTAACCTAGGGAGTCCTCATCACTAAGGCGGAAAAATCTGGACAGACCATCAGCATTGGCGTGATCTGTACCAGGGCGATGTTCCACCGTAAAGTCCATCCCCTGTAGAGCAATGGACCACCTCAACAGTTTTGGATTCTCACCCCTCATTTGCATCAACCATCTGAGGGGCCTGTGGTCTGTCTGAACCCGGAAGTGAGTCCCAAACAGGTAGGGTCTTAGCTTCTTCAGCGCCCAGACCACAGCAAATGCTTCTCTCTCTATCGCACTCCACCTCGTTTCTCTGGGAAGTAACCTCCTACTGATGAAGGCTACCGGCAAGTCTCGGCCCTCTTCATTCACCTGAGCTAGAACAGCCCCCACGCCATGCTCTGAAGCGTCCGTCTGAACAATGGATTCTTTCGAAAAATCGGGTGCTTGGAGTATAGGTGCTGTGCACATTGCAGTTTTCAGGGTGTCAAAGGCCGTTTGACAGGCATCAGTCCAGATCACGTTTCGTGGCTGCTTCCTGGAAGTCAGCGAAGTCAAGGGGTGCACAATGTTGCCGTAATCCTTGACAAACCTCTTGTAATAACCTGTGAGTCCTAAGAAGGCTCTCACCTGCGTTTGGGTTTTGGGCGGTGCCCAAGCCAGGATGGTATCAATCTTGGGTTGCAGGGGGGCCACCTTACCGCTCCCTACTTGGTGCCCCAAGTACACCACAGAACCCTGCCCAATCTGGCACTTACTGGCTTTGATTGTGAGGCCTGCTCCGCGCAGGGCCAACAACACTTCCTGGAGGTGGCGCAAGTGTTCCTCCCAGCTGGCGCTGAACACTGCGATGTCGTCCAGGTAGGCGGCACTGAATTCCTCCAGTCCAGCCAAGACCTGGTTGACCAACCTCTGGAAGGTGGCAGGGGCATTCTTCATCCCAAAGGGCATCACCCGGAACTGGTATAGCCCATCTGGTGTGGAGAATGCTGACCTCTCTTTTGCCCCATCAGTCAAGGCGATCTGCCAGTACCCAGACGTTAAATCGAACGTACTAAGGTACCGGGCAGCCCCCAACCGATCGATGAGCTCATCAGCTCTGGGGATGGGGTGCGCGTCAGTCTTCGTGACTGAATTGAGCCCTCGGTAGTCCACGCAGAACCGGAGTTCCGGTGAAGCACCAGGCGCTGCAGCCTTCGGGACCAAAACCACTGGGCTGGCCCAAGGACTGCTAGAGGACTCAATCACCCCTAACGCGAACATTTTGGAGACCTCCTCCTTAATGTACGCTCGGACCTTGTCAGTCACCCTATAAGCCTTGTGCTTCACAGGAGGGCTGTCTCCGGTGTCAACGTCATGGACACACCAATGCGTGACACCCGGAACCAAGGAAAACAGATCCGGGAATTGCCCCAACAGTTGGTGACAATCCTGTCTCTGCTCAAGGGTCAGTGTGTCAGAGAGGACCACACCATCCACTGACCCGTCTTGCTCTTTAGCATACAGGAGGTCAGGAAGAGGCTCACTCTCCTCCTCCATTCCATCATCTGTAGCTAGGAGCATGCCCACTTCGGACCTTTCTAAGTGGGGCTTCAAACGGTTGACATGCAGGACCCGCAAGGGGTTCCTGGGAGATTTCAAGTCCACCAAGTAGGTGACATCGCTGTTCTTCTCCACAACCTTAAACGGTCCAGTCCACCTGTCCTTGAGCGCACAAGGTTCCACAGGGGACATGACCCACACTTCCTGACCAGGCTGAAGCTCTACCAGAGTGGCATTCCGGTCGTACCATCGCTTCATCTCCTCCTGGCTGGCCTCCAGATTTGCCTGAGCAAGTTCTCTGAAGCGCCGAGTCTGGTTCCGAAAGGCCAGCATGTAGCTGTATACATCCTGGGGAGGTGTCCTGGGAGATTGCTCCCAGCCTTCCTTGACCAGACTCAAAGGTCCTCTTACCGGGTGACCGTATAAGAGCTCAAAGGGGCTGAACCCTAGAGCCTTCTGCGGCACCTCACGGTAAGCAAACAACAGGCATGGCAAGAGGACGTCCCATTTCCGCCTCATTGGTTCTTCAAGACCCATAATCATGCCTTTCAGGGTCCGGTTGAATCTCTCAACCAGCCCATTTCCTTGAGGGTGGTAAGGAGTGGTGAACTTGTAGGTTACCCCACACTCCTTCCACAGAGACTTCATATAGTTCGAAATGAAGTTGGTGCCTCGGTCGGACACCACCTCTCTGGGGAACCCCATCCGGGAGAAAACACCCATCAGCGCTCGTCCCACCACGGGGGCCGTCACTGTTCGGAGAGGGATGGCCTCCGGGTACCTCGTGGCATGGTCCACCAAGACCAGGATGAACCTGTTGCCCAGGGCTGTCTTGGGGTCCAGGGGCCCAACAATGTCAATACCCACCCGGTCAAAGGGGGTGCTGACCACCGGAAAAGGTTGGAGGGGAGCCTTCTGCTTCCTTCCGCTTTTCCCACTTGCCTGGCAAGTGCGACAAGTATTACAATGGATGTCTACATCCCTACGCATCTGAGGCCAATAAAAATGGGTGACAAGCCTGTCATAGGTCTTGTCCTGCCCCAGATGTCCAGCTAACGGTACGTCATGAGCCAAACCCAGTAGGAAGGCTCTGAAGCGCTGGGGTACCACCAGCACACGGGCTGACCCAGGCTCAGCAGCCTTAGGCTCGCTATACAGGAGGTCGTTCTCCCAGTACACAAAATGTGACCCTGACTGATCACCTGAGGATTGGGCTGAGGCCTGCTGCCTCATGCCCACAAGAGAAGGGCACACCTTCTGTTCCGCACAGAATTCCTCCCTGGAGGGACCACCATCCTGCTGCCAGTGGGTCAGCTCGGGCAGATCTCCCAGTTCGGCAATTTGTTCCCCTGTGGGCTCCAGGGCATCCCCCTCAGGGTCTACCTCCTCCTGGACCACGGGAACAACGGGGGCCGGTTTCCCGCGCCTCCTGCCTCTTCTCTTCACAGCTGGGTCCTGGGCCGTACTTTCAGGCTCCGGGACCCCATCAACACCCTTACTCGCTGTCATGGATCGAGTGGTTGCACACACCCACTCTGGCACACCCAACATTTTCAAGTGCGCCGCTCGCTCCACCTTAGCCCAAGGGGAGTCTTCCAAATCATTGCCCAGGAGACAATCGACAGGCATGGCGGGCCTCACAGCAACCTGAAGAGTACCTGAAACTCCCCCCCATTCAAAGGAAACCTGAGCCACCTCACACTCTTTCTGGGAGTTATCGGCAGCTATCACGGGGTAGAATGCGTGGGGAACCACCTGCTCTCTGGACACCAAGTGACACTTGACAGCTGTCACACTCGCTCCGGTGTCTCTGAGAGCTTCCACTCTATGGCCATTAATGGTCACCCACTGCCTATATTTACTAGTGTTACTAGGCAGAGGGGGTGGAGGGACCATTTGCATGTCTCCTAGCGAGACCAGGGACATTTCTGCGGGACCCCTCCCACCATGGACAACCATCTCCTCCCCTCCCAAGGCTACACTTGCCAACTGACGAGGGGGTGCACGCGGCGGTGCATTCGAATCCTTTTTGGGACACTGGGGGTCATAAAACCGGTGTCCCACCTGCCCACAACCGTAGCAGGTTAGGGGGCCCCTATGAACAGGTTTACCCGTCGGGGCCCCTGGCTTCTTCTCAGGGGGAGGCTGGGAACCTTTCCCTTGGTTCCCTTGGGGATTACTTTGGGGCCCTTTCTGAGACTCCTTCTGTTTACCCTTGTCCCCCCCACTCTTCTGCTGTGGACCCTGCCCACCTTTGGCTGAGTCTCCCACAGGACCCTTGTGGACCCTGGTACTGACCCAGCGGTCCGCCTCCTCAGCAAGTTTTCTAGGGTTAGATATCTTGCTATCAATCAGGTGCTGGCGCAGCTCTGGAAAACAGTTATTAGACAAGTGCTCCCACGCAAACAAATCATAAAGAGCTTCATAACTTTCCACTTTGCTGCCCTTTACCCAACCATCCATGGCTCTGCAAAAATAAGACACATATTCAACCCACGTCGTACCAGGCAACTTCTTACATTCTCTAAAAGCTTGTCTGTACTGCTCGGGGGTTAAACCATATCGCAACATTAAAGCATCTTTCATATGAGCATACGACATCCTATCCGCAACAGGCATGTCTAACAGGGTATCTCTTCCCTCATTCACAAAGCGACCCCACAACCCTGCTCCCCAATTCTTCTCAGGGACCTGGTGGGCCAACAATGCTAACTCATATGCTTTAAACCATTGACCAATATCTTCATTCTTATTGTAATCTTTGATCACATCTTTCGGGAAGTAAAACTTACTTTCTGCAGGCTCGGATGGAATGCTGCCACCAGAGGGATTCAACTCTAACTTTTTAGCTTGGATATCCAGTTCCCTCAACCTGGCTTCACGCTCCAAAGCTAACTTCTCTCGTTCAAACTCCAACTTTTTGATCTCTAAATCAGCTTCCCTTCTACCTCTTGCATTTTCTAACTCCAACTGCCCATTTATTTTTAGCCTTGCCATCTCCATGTTGTAAGCTCGCTCTTTCGCCCTTTCTTCTCTTTCTTCAGGGGAAAGACCTTTGGAGGAAACACTGCTTCCGGGAGAGGGCACAGGTCCATTCACTGGCACCTCCTCATCCCCTTCCTCTGTGGGTACCACCACCACATCAGAGGGATTTCTGGACTCCCACCAGGCCTGCAATGCTTTATAAAAATCATCTTTTCTCGAGAGGCCGTGGTAGGAACTTCAAACTGGTTGCAAAAGTGTTTCAGCTCATCTTTCTTATATCTCTTTAGCTTACTCCTCTCGAACTCTTCCACAACAACGATAGCAGGGGCAGTGACTCCGTTGTCACTCATGGTTAAAACTGGCAGTGTTCAGAAAATCAAGTTTCAGAAAAGCGGAGAACAAAAATAGGATCCTTCCGAATTAGATTGTGACTGCGTTATGGTCTGCTTTCACTACGTAGCGCACACTAATCACTGTACATGTGTTAGACGGACCGGGAGGGTCGGCCGAGATTACGGGGAGAGGTCTCCAGGGAGAGCCGTCTCCAACGACTGTACAGGTAAGTAACTTCCCCCCCACAGACGGACACCACACAAGATTGAAGGTTAACGAGACTTTTATATGCAATTCTTAGGTTACGTCGTTATGATACAAGGAGGTCTGGACTCAGGGGTCCCCTCGGTTCTGATCTCTGGTTGAGGAGAAAGGGTAGCGGGACAGTCTTAGTTACCAATGAGTTAAATAGCTCTCAATCCTCGAGCTCGGCGTGGTTGCTGATCGGGCCGTGGAGGAGCCAAGCAGGTCCCGAGATGGATGAAGGATGGTCGACGGGCCGTGGAGAAGCCAAGCAGGTCCCGATGAAGATGATGGTTACAACGGTCCGCGGCCTCGCCAGCAGATCCGGACGACGGTGAAGAATGAAGGTTACGACGGCTGTGGCAGCGCCAACAGGCAGGACGATGGTGCACAGGACAGAGCTACGGCAGCGCCAGTAGTCCGTCCAGGATGAGTTCCTCTTACGTCTCTCGACTCCAAGATACAACTGCCTTCCTGCTCTGGAGCTGCCCCAGTTATAGGGCTGGCGTGCTTTGATGTCCGGACCCTCGCACTTGGAGGTCGGGAGGTCCGGGATGAGGGAGTCCAGACACCCAGCAGGGGGGTGGAGCCAGCGCCCGGGGAGGCGATGGGCGAGCGGCACTGGGCGGGGGGAGAGCCATCGGCACCTCTTTCTCCCATTGACTTGCCAAGTAGCCCGCTCACCTCCTGGGTGGAGGGTGGTGCCGGATTGTCTGAGGCTGGGCTAGGCCCAGGGTTGAGGTCGATCGGGGGCCAGGCGGCCTCGTGGCGAGGTGTCCAAGATGGCGGCCCGGGCTGGGTGCATGGGCCGGCAGTGGATCGGACCCACGAGGTTATCATGTTCGAGGGCAGGGGTCCCTGAGGGGACGCAGGGCGTGCAATGGTGGTGTGTGGTGCTTGCGTGACTGGGCTCGGGCCTGGTCGAGCCGGGGGAGAGCGGCCCGTCATGTGGCCTGTCCAACATGCGTCCCCCCCAGCTGAAGGCGGGGAGAGTTACCCATCCTCTTGGGGACTCTCTTCGTCGAGGCGGAAAAACCGGGACAGGCCATCGGCGTTGGCGTGGTCGGACCCAGGCCGGTGTTCGACTGTGAAGTCCATACCTTGTAAGGAGATGGACCAGCGTAGCAATTTTGGGTTTTCCCCCCGCATATGCATCAACCACTGCAGGGGTCGGTGGTCAGTCTGCACCCGAAAGTGGGTGCCAAAAAGGTAGGGCCGGAGCTTCTTGAGGGCCCATACCACAGCGAAGGCTTCCCTCTCTATGGTGCTCCAGCGTTGTTCCCGGGGTAGGAGTCTCCGGCTGATGAAGGCCACCGGTTGATCGAGGCCTTCGGTGTTCACTTGGGACAGGACCGCCCCAATGCCCTGGTCGGAGGCGTCCGTCTGGACGACGAACTCCCGGCTGTAGTCTGGGGCCTGGAGCACAGGAGCGGAACACATGGCGGCCTTTAACTGTTCGAACGCCGCTTGACACTCTGGGGTCCAGTTCACCTTCTTGGGCTGATTTTTTGACGTGAGTTCGGTGAGAGGCCCCACGATGGTACCATAGTCTTTCACGAACCTTCGGTAGTAGCCCGTGAGGCCCAGGAAGGCTCGCACCTCAGTTTGAGTGATAGGGGGTTGCCAGTTCTGGATGGCGGCAATTTTCAGCTGTAGGGGGGCCACTAGGCCGCTTCCCACCTGGTGTCCGAGGTAGGTCACCGACCCTTGTCCAATTTGGCATTTGCTGGCCTTGATCGTGAGGCCAGCTCGCTGAAGGGCTTGCAGCACTGCTTGGAGGTGGTGGAGGTGCTCGGTCCAATGGTGGCTGTACACAGCGATGTCGTCCAGGTAGGCGGCGCTGAACTCTTCGAGCCCCGCCAGGACCTGATTGACGAGCCGTTGGAACGTCGCTGGGGCATTCTTCATGCCGAAGGGCATGACCGTAAAGCGATAGTGGCCATCGGGGGTGGAGAAGGCAGAGCGTTCTTGTGCTCGGGGTGTGAGGCCGATCTGCCAATAACCTGCCGTCAGGTCGAAGATGCTGAGGTAGCGGGCAGCGCCCATTCGGTCGACCAGTTCATCTGCCCGGGGGATGGGGTGTGCGTCCGTTCTGGTGACTTCATTCAGGCCCCGGTAGTCGACACAGAACCGGAGTTCTGGTGTGGTCCCGGGGGCGGCTGCTTTGGGGACCAGTACGACCGGGCTGGCCCATGGACTGTCTGAGGGCTCGATGACCCCGAGCGTGAGCATTTTAGCTACTTCCGCCTGGATGCAGGCCCGTACCCGATCAGGTACGCGGTAGGCCCGGTGGCGGATAGGAGGGCTGTCTCCGGTGTCCACATCGTGCACACACCAGGAAGTGACACCCGGGGTGAGGGAGAACAGACTGGCGAACCGTGATAGGAGGGCTTGGCACTCTTGCCGTTGTTCTCTGGTGAGGGTCTCCGAGAGTCGGACCCCATCCACGGAGCCGTCTTGCTCCTGGGTCCGCAAGAGGTCAGGGAGAGGCTCGGAGTCGTCTTCAACCCCATTGTCTGTGGCCATCAAGAGGCTGAGTTCTGTTCGTGCAAAGTGGGGTTTCAGTCTGTTGGTGTGGAGGACTCGGAGCGGATTCCGGGCGGACTCCATATCGATCAGATAGGTGGCAGGACCCTTGCGCTCGATTACCTTGAAGGGTCCCGTCCATTTGTCTTGGAGAGCGCACGGTTCTGTGGGGGACATTACCCAGACCTGTTGCCCCGGCTCGAATTCAATGGATGAGGCGTTCTGGTCATACCATTTCTTCATGTCCTCTTGACTGGCCTCTAGGTTGGCTTTTGCTAGGTCTCTGAACCGCCGGGACTGGTTGCGGAGGGTGAGGAGGTACCGGAAGACATCTGGAGGACTCTTGGCCGGAGGCATCTCCCAGCCTTCTTTGATCAGGCTGAGTGGCCCCCGTACTGGGTGCCCATAGAGCAGCTCGAAGGGGCTGAAGCCTAGGGACTTCTGTGGGACCTCCCGGTAGGCGAAGAGGAGGCACGGCAGCAGCACGTCCCACTGGCGACGGAGGGGCTCTTCCAATCCCCCGATCATCCCTTTTAGCGTGCGATTGAACCGCTCAACAAGTCCGTTTCCTTGGGGGTGATAGGGGGTCGTGAAGCGGTAGGTGACCCCACACTGTTGCCAGAGGGACTTCATATATTTAGAAATAAAGTTCGTGCCTCTGTCACTGACGACTTCCCGGGGGAACCCCACACGGGAGAAGATCCCCATCAGGGCCCGGCCGACCACTGGGGCTGTCACGGTCCGGAGAGGAATAGCCTCAGGGTAGCGGGTGGCGTGGTCCACTAGTACCAGGATGAAGCGATGGCCTTGTCTTGTACGCGGGTCCAGGGGTCCCACAATGTCTATCCCAACCCTCTCAAATGGGGTTGTGACTACTGGAAAGGGTTGCAGGGGAGCCTTTAATTTGCGGCCGCTCTTCCCACTGGCTTGGCACGTGGGGCAAGATCGGCAATGCTGGTGCACATCGTTTCTCATTTTGGGCCAGAAGAAGTGGGTCACTAGGCGGCTGTAGGTTTTATCCTGTCCCAGGTGCCCTGCCAGGGGGGCATCGTGGGCCAGGTTTAGCAGGAAGTCTCTAAAGCGGAGGGGCACCACTAGTACTCGGTTGGCCCCCAGCTCGGCGATTCGTTGCTCGCTGTACAATAGATCATTGTCCCAGTAGACCCAATGAGTTCCGGAGGTATCCCCGGCGCTTTGGGCGAGCGCTTGTTGTCGGAGTCCCTCAAGGGAGGGACAGGTCTTCTGTTCCTGACGAAATTGTTCTTGTGTGGGTCCCCCTTCTTGAGCCCACTGATCAAGATTAGCGAGGTCGGAAGGTTGAGCAAGTTCGAGGGGGATGCCATGGTCGGGGGTCTCGGCGGGGGCGACCGGAGGCGGTGGCGCCGGCCATTCGGGTTCTTCCGGGTGATGGTTGGCACGGGCGGCCATGGACCGGGTGGTGACGCACGCCCAGTCTGGGACGCCCAACATCCCCAAGTGTTCTTTTCGCTCCACGGCTGCCCACGGGGAGCTTTCCAGGTCATTTCCGAGGAGGCATTCCACGGGGGCGTCGTCTCGGACCGTTACCTTCAACATGCCGGAGACCCCTCCCCACTCAAAGGGGACGCAGGCCATCCGACACAGACTTTCCGAGTTGTCGGCTGATCGCACAGGGCAGAGAACGTTCGGTAGATATTGTTCTGGGGTCACCAGATGACAGCGGACGGCTGTCACACTGGCCCCGGTGTCTCGAAGGGCTTCGGCCCGTTGTCCATTGATGCTCACCCATTGGCTGTACTTCTGGGTGTTAGCGGGTAGGGGGACCCGCGGGACCATGTCTCTTCCCCCTAAGCACGCGAGAGTCATGGCGGCTGGCTCCCACTCTTGATACTCTTGCTCGCCTGTTTCTTGTTCCTCGGAGATCTGTTCTTCCCCTAGTGCCGCGGCGGCCACCTGGCGGGGTCTTGGACTCTGATACTGCGGGCAGCTTGGGTCGTTTGCATAGTGGCCGACTCGTTGGCATCGGTGACATGTAACATTGGCTCTGTATCCCGGTCGCGCCGGGGTGCTGCCCCGGTTGGCCGGGGGGGTGGTGCTGGTAGCGGGGGCGGCCGGAGTATTGTCTCTTCCTCGTCCTTGGCCCCCTCCTCCTCCTCTGGGTCGGTAGTGACCATTGTTGTTCCTGTTCTGCTCGTAGGACCCATTCCGGCCCACTCTGGTGATCTCCCACCGGTCAGCTTCGGCTGCGAGCTGCCGGGGATCGGTTAACTTGCTGTCGAGGAGGTGTTGGCGTAGTTCAATGAAGCAATTGTTGGACAGATGCTCCCATACCATCAGATTGAACAGCTGCTCGTAGGTCGTGACGTTGTTCCCTCTGATCCAGCCTTCGAAGGCTCGGCTAAAGTACGTTACATAGTCCACCCAAGTTGTACCTGGAATGCGTGTGCAGTCTCGGAACCTCTGACGGTACATCTCGGGCGTGAGGCCATAGCGGGTGAGGAGGGCCGCTTTCATATGGTCGTAGGAGGTCATCTGGTGGTCTGGGAGCTGTAACAGAGTATCGCGGCCCTCATTGAGGAATTTGCCCCATAGGCCGGCTCCCCAGTCGGCTCTATCGATCCGGTGCGCAGTCATCGCGATTTCATAGGCCTTAAACCATTGCTGGATGTCGTCTTCTCGAAAATATTCTCGGACCACATCCTTGGGGATGTGCACTTTTTTCTCCGCGGTCCCTGGGGTGGACGGTCTGTCGGGCACCCCTAACTCTTTATTTTGTTTGCGCAGGTTGATCTCGGCTAGGTTCCGTTCGTGCTCGTACGTTAGTCTTTTTTCCTCGAGCTCCCTTTGCCTCTGTTTCTCCTCTCTTTCTTCTCGGAGGCGAAGGTGCTCTAAGTTTATTTTTTGCTCGGCCAATTTGAGTTCTATGTCCATCTTGAGTCGGGCCATTTCGAGTTCGTGTAGTCGGGCTTTTTCTCTTTCTTGGATCTCGTCTTGCGAGAGACTGGTTCTTTGCCCCTCAGGGGCCGTGTTGGTATTTTTCGCGGTGCTTTGCTCAGGGGCTTCGACATCCCCGGTCTCTGCCCAAGATTCTAGGGCATGCTTAAAATCGTCCTTGGTACTTAGTCCGGTGGTAGCGATACCTAGTTCGATGCAGAACTGCTTTAGTTCACGATGGCTGTATTCCTCTAGTTTTTCCATTTGGAACTTCTCAGTTGATCCGCTCTCTTTAGTCGACATTTGTTGTTCGTTGTGGGGTGAGCTACTCTCTGTACGTTATGCGGTGATTCGGATCGCGCCGCTGGCCACCAATGTTAGACGGACCGGGAGGGTCGGCCGAGATTACGGGGAGAGGTCTCCAGGGAGAGCCGTCTCCAACGACTGTACAGGTAAGTAACTTCCCCCCCACAGACGGACACCACACAAGATTGAAGGTTAACGAGACTTTTATATGCAATTCTTAGGTTACGTCGTTATGATACAAGGAGGTCTGGACTCAGGGGTCCCCTCGGTTCTGATCTCTGGTTGAGGAGAAAGGGTAGCGGGACAGTCTTAGTTACCAATGAGTTAAATAGCTCTCAATCCTCGAGCTCGGCGTGGTTGCTGATCGGGCCGTGGAGGAGCCAAGCAGGTCCCGAGATGGATGAAGGATGGTCGACGGGCCGTGGAGAAGCCAAGCAGGTCCCGATGAAGATGATGGTTACAACGGTCCGCGGCCTCGCCAGCAGATCCGGACGACGGTGAAGAATGAAGGTTACGACGGCTGTGGCAGCGCCAACAGGCAGGACGATGGGGCACAGGACAGAGCTACGGCAGCGCCAGTAGTCCGTCCAGGATGAGTTCCTCTTACGTCTCTCGACTCCAAGATACAACTGCCTTCCTGCTCTGGAGCTGCCCCAGTTATAGGGCTGGCGTGCTTTGATGTCCGGACCCTCGCACTTGGAGGTCGGGAGGTCCGGGATGAGGGAGTCCAGACACCCAGCAGGGGGGTGGAGCCAGCGCCCGGGGAGGCGATGGGCGAGCGGCACTGGGCGGGGGGAGAGCCATCGGCACCTCTTTCTCCCATTGACTTGCCAAGTAGCCCGCTCACCTCCTGGGTGGAGGGTGGTGCCGGATTGTCTGAGGCTGGGCTAGGCCCAGGGTTGAGGTCGATCGGGGGCCAGGCGGCCTCGTGGCGAGGTGTCCAAGATGGCGGCCCGGGCTGGGTGCATGGGCCGGCAGTGGATCGGACCCACGAGGTTATCATGTTCGAGGGCAGGGGTCCCTGAGGGGACGCAGGGCGTGCAATGGTGGTGTGTGGTGCTTGCGTGACTGGGCTCGGGCCTGGTCGAGCCGGGGGAGAGCGGCCCGTCATGTGGCCTGTCCAACAACATGGGTCATAAATGCAAGGTCCAAAATCCCACCGCTGCCACCAATGTTAGAACCGGCTGTCTCTAGTTGGCAGAGGTATGCACTTCTGACAAATAGGGACACTCCTTTTCTAGTCAGGGCAAGGGGATCACACCCTTCGATAACCCCTGCTCACCCCCTCGGTAGCTTGGCAGAGCAGAACAGGCTTATCTCAGAGGCTGTGTGTTAAGCAATTATGACCACATACAGTAATACAGTGAATACACTACAAATGGACACGACACAGTAGTATTATAAAAATAAGTATTTTTATATAAGGCTTAGCACAAGACCAAAATAACGTCAAAACTGTACACAATCGGAATAAATACGTTTGGGAAGGAAAAAGGGATAGTTCCAAGGTAGTTTCTTCTGTAGCACGAAAAAGTCTTTTAGTATCAAGCAAATCTTCTTCTTGGAAACACAGTTCTTAGCAACAGGGTAACTCACACGGGAGCTACACAACGCCGGGCAAAGATAATCCACAGGTTCGGCGTCGACCGCAAGGAGCGCTGCGTCGGGCCTGGAGTAGGCGTGGGCGGAAAATCCGTTCCGCTCGCGGATTTTGCGGATTTTCGGGAAATCCGCAATCCGCGAGATTTGCGAATTTCCCGCAAAATCCGCAAATCCGCGAGCAGCGGATTTTGCTCGCACTGCTCGCACTGTTCGCGTGAGTTCGCGCCCCGCGAATAAGTGCAAAATTGCAGAAATACGATCTTAGCAAAACTGAAAGTAACTACTTACCAGGTTCAAAAGTTCAGGCTCATCATTAGTAGCCATTTCATGGAGTGCTTCCTGAGGGGCCCCTCCAGAGTTCAGTTGCCAGTTGAAACTAGTATGTGACCCTGCTCTGAACCTCAGAATAGTTACACATATGCCACAAAGGTCCTGAATTACAGCTAAGGGAGACAAGCAGGAGCCAGGCTGGAAGTTAAAATCCATTAATCAGCCCCTAATTCATTATTGTCAGTTGGGGCAGGGCAGGTGTTGTAACTAATTTTGCAACAATGAAAGCACTTAGCAAGTGCAAAAGATCACTAATCAGGGCGCACTAAGGAAGCAGGTGCCAGCTAAAAAAATATTCTGTGACACATGAATCAGCCCCAAATTAATTCAGGTCACTTGAGGCAGGGAAGGTGTGCTTTGCTTTGCCGAAAATAATGTACACTGGACAACCAGAGGGTGTGGTGATGAAACAGAGGGTGGCATGGGTGGGCCAGAGGGTGGCATGAGTAGTCAGAGAGTGGCAGTGGTGACAGAGAGTGGCAGTGATGAAGAAGAGTGTCCCAAACAGGCTGGACACGTAGAAACAACAAGTTCGCGAAACTTGCGACCCGACAGGTAAGTTCGCAATTTGCGAAAGTGTACAAAACCCTCGCGAACTGGCAGAAACACGGGCGAACACAAAAAAAAAAAAAATCCGCAAATTCGCGGGAATTCGCGGATTTTGCGGATTGCGAATCCGCAAATCCGCAAAATTCGCGAACGCGAGATCCGCAAAATTCGCTCATGCTTGGCCTGGAGTCATACGGACCCCCAACAACACAGTACCTTAGGAAAATGAAGCACACGATGACCAGCGGCGTCGAGCAATCCCGCGTCGCGTCTTCGGTGTCGATCAGGCCTCAGCAGGCGTTGTCGATGATGCAGTTGCACAGAGTGAGCAGCGCTCACGGCGTCGAAGGGCACACGGTTGATGCGATCAGCAGCGGGGCAGACACGAGGTCCTCTGGAGTTAGAGCCGTACTCCCACTCACTGGCGTTGCTGCTGGCGTCGGTCGGTGCAAACACAACAGGTGATAGACCGAATGTGGATCAATGTCACACACTCACCCCAGTCCAAAGATCTGGGAACAAATCCATCGTTTTTTGGCACTCCACACCACCCTGGGTTAGACAATGGCGATATGCAAATCAGCTCTGACCCTGTGCCCCATGGGAACAGTCCAGTCCGTACTACAAAAGCCATGTCCTTCCCAGAACGGAATCAAGCATCCGAGGACCGGACCGGTTTCGAGGTAACACCTCTCATCAGCCCGGCTAGCTTGACTCCAGTGGTGTGGAGTGCCTGGGACCCACGTCAGGGCATCCCCAGCGCACTTAGGGCGGAATATGCAAACACAACAGGTGATAGACCGAATGTGGATCAATGTCACACACTCACCCCAGTCCAAAGATCTGGGAACAAATCCATCGTTTTTTTGCACTCCACACCACCCTGGGTTAGACAATGGCGATATGCAAATCAGCTCTGACCCTGTGCCCCATGGGAACAGTCCAGTCCAAACTACAAAAGCCATGTCCTTCCCAGAACGGAATCAAGCATCCGAGGACCGGACCGGTTTCGAGGTAACACCTCTCATCAGCCCGGCTAGCTTGACTCCAGTGGTGTGGAGTGCCTGGGACCCACGTCTGGGCATCCCCAGCGCACTTAGGGCGGAATATGCAAACACAACAGGTGATAGACCGAATGTGGATCAATGTCACACACTCACCCCAGTCCAAAGATCTGGGAACAAATCCATCGTTTTTTTGCACTCCACACCACCCTGGGTTAGACAATGGCGATATGCAAATCAGCTCTGACCCTGTGCCCCATGGGAACAGTCCAGTCCGAACTACAAAAGCCATGTCCTTCCCAGAACGGAATCAAGCATCCGAGGACCGGACCGGTTTCGAGGTAACACCTCTCATCAGCCCGGCTAGCTTGACTCCAGTGGTGTGGAGTGCCTGGGACCCACGTCTGGGCATCCCCAGCGCACTTAGGGCGGAATATGCAAACACAACAGGTGATAGACCGAATGTGGATCAATGTCACACACTCACCCCAGTCCAAAGATCTGGGAACAAATCCATCGTTTTTTTGCACTCCACACCACCCTGGGTTAGACAATGGCGATATGCAAATCAGCTCTGACCCTGTGCCCCATGGGAACAGTCCAGTCCGAACTACAAAAGCCATGTCCTTCCCAGAACGGAATCAAGCATCCGAGGACCGGACCGGTTTCGAGGTAACACCTCTCATCAGCCCGGCTAGCTTGACTCCAGTGGTGTGGAGTGCCTGGGACCCACGTCTGGGCATCCCCAGCGCACTTAGGGCGGAATATGCAAACACAACAGGTGATAGACCGAATGTGGATCAATGTCACACACTCACCCCAGTCCAAAGATCTGGGAACAAATCCATCGTTTTTTTGCACTCCACACCACCCTGGGTTAGACAATGGCGATATGCAAATCAGCTCTGACCCTGTGCCCCATGGGAACAGTCCAGTCCGAACTACAAAAGCCATGTCCTTCCCAGAACGGAATCAAGCATCCGAGGACCGGACCGGTTTCGAGGTAACACCTCTCATCAGCCCGGCTAGCTTGACTCCAGTGGTGTGGAGTGCCTGGGACCCACGTCTGGGCATCCCCAGCGCACTTAGGGCGGAATATGCAAACACAACCGGTGGCTGGCGTCGGTCGGGCCCAGCGTCCGATCGTCGTGATTGCTGGTCCTTTCAGAGGTGCTGGATTCACACTTCCAGCAAATAGCACTTTTAGCAGATGAAGTCCTTTAGCCCTGTGACTTCAGCAGGAGACTGGCACTCTTCCAGTCCTTGGAGATTTTCTTAGCAAGCGTGAGAGTACACACACAGTTCCTCTCTCCTGGTTCCTTGGCAAAAATAAAGAAGCACTGCAGGATTCCCCCAACAACAGCACACTGGCAGAAGGGGTAGGCAGTCCTTTAGATCAGCAGGCTTCTTGTCCTTGGTTACAGGGTTCCTTGTCAGAAGTGATCTGATTTCCTAGTTCAGGGGTCCTTCTCTTATACCCCTTTTCGTCTTTGATCCCTTTGTCTATGCCGGGGGTTTCCCAATATCCTGGGTCTGCGGTGGGTGGAGCTAGGCAGTAGCACCTGGCCTATTCATTGAGCCGGGCCGGGTCCTCAGACGCCCGCAGGAGGTGGAGCCAGCATTGATACTGGCAGGAGCAGAGCTATCGCCCTCCTGGCAGGAGGTGGGGCTAGGATCGTCCATGGCAGGCACAGAGCCATCAGTCGCTTGGCAGGAGGTGGAGCCAGCATTGTATCAGGCAAGGCAGGCTATCAACAGCTACTCTCCCCCTACTCTCAACGTAAATGTCCCACTCATCCCACACTGACTCATCCAGACCTCTTGGAGCCACCCAGCTCCTGTCACACACACGCAAGACCAGCAGAGACCAGATATGGTTAGACAAGAAAATAGACACTTTCTGAAAGTACTATTTTCGAACCCAGAGTCCAAAAACCATCCACACCAACGGATGCGTAATTAAACCCCGAGTTCAGGGATACCAAACTCGACATTGCACCATGCGCCCCGAGCCAGCTAGGATTATAGCGTTAACAATCCCGGCGGCCCATTCTATCCAACGGAGAGCAGGCTACCTCGCAATAGTGAAGCACGAAGATGGCGGCACTTCACTATCAGGACATGCCAACTTGGTCAGGCGTGTCCTACCTTACACTTACAATGCACCCTGCCCATGGGCCTACCATAGGGGCGACTAACATGAAGTTAAGGGAAGGTTGGAGGGGCTGGCAAGTAGGGATACCTGCGCAGCCGGCGTGACAGTACAGGACTGCACGTGGGTCTCGCAATGACCGACCCGTAGACATTCTTTTACAAGGCCGCGCCGGTGGGTGGCACAACACGTGCTGCAAGCCCACGAGCGGCATTGGTATTTACAAGCCCCGGCACTCCTGGTGCACTAGACTAGGGACTGACAGTAAACCAAATAAGCCAAACATGGATACAATAGATACATCATTTTAACATAGGGAGCACTTGCGCTATGGCACTGATCAGCAGTGACACGGCGCCCAAAGCATATACCAGCAAAACATCGTAAAACAGTAGAGGCAAACAGAAAAAAATGGAGGAGAGACTCAAGCCAATGATGTCAGGTCTAACACTGCCCAGTTCAAATCACTCTTAGGCAAGTTGGCCCCTTGGACAGTTTTATGCCCTTTGCGCATAGAGACCACAAGTACAGGACTCAGACATTGCTAGGAATAAACACGTAAGAGAAAGAAGTATGTGACCTCATATCATAACAATAGTTTAGATAAAGCATTGATGACAGCTTAGAACAATTTATTCATCTCTTATTCCGCATGGCTATTTGTAAACAAACCATCCAGAAACTATGAGAATCAAGTCTTAAAAACATGTAGTGAATGTAGAGATGTAATATGCTGCAGGTTCGGAGGATTCTTCAACTTTTAAGAAGCAAAATGAACAACATAAACCCTTAAAAGCAGGAAGGATAAGTATCTGTGAGACTTGCTTACTATTTTATAGAATACATTAACTGAAACATACTACTATTTGAAGGGTGAAGCAATTAATTTCAAAATTGCATTTCTTTGCGTTTTGCCAGTAGACATCTACCAACATATGGTTTGCGCTTCGATCGTCCCAATAGAATTACAATGGGCAGTCACTAGGAAAACAAGCCTGTAAGAGGGTGAGAAAAACGTATTGTTAAAAATACGTACAGCTTCCACAGCACATGCTATCAATTAGGAAAAACTAGAGGTGATTTGGGAAAGTGAGCTGGTAATCCACACTATTGTTTAATTATGTCAGAATGCTGCAAACAATACAGTGTCATTAGCAAAATCAGAACAATAATAAAAAACAGAGGAGCTACTAAACAGCTGATGTCACCAAATTAATCTGTCAATCCGCATCACAAAATGAAAACATCTATGTAAGGCTTCAGCTGCATTATGGAGGAGTTAATTTGCTGCTCACTTAATGGAGATCTCCTGTAATCAATGCAATGCTTTAAGACTAAATAGTTGCACTTACAATGAATGATTTCCAAATCTACCTCTTTATTTCCTCAGACCTTCAGAACTGTGGATACATTGTATGTTTTTCTGTCATAGAAAAATAGATTAATTGTACAAAATGTTATGGCTTGTTCCACCTGTCAGTCAAGTAATTCCTTTATAAGCCCATGAGATATAGATGACTCAAAGAGAAAGCTATGCAACTTAAGCTAAAGAAATGAAGAATGGGGTAACCAGGAATTAGAAACCTTGTTGCCCTGAGTCGATATCATATGTTCTGTATACAAACAATACACTTTTTTTTACTACTAAGCACAGATCATAAAATTAGATCTTCAGCTTCATGAAAATGAAGGTATTAAAGTATTATGCTGTGGCCAATCCAACCTAACGTTTCACAGAACTGTTAAGTAATAGAAGGTAATTGGTGCAAGAGATTTCATAGGGAAATATTTCTGAAATCAGAACTTCAACAACGTATCTTAATAAGACTCGGGTCATGAGAACAGAAAATAGAAAATTGGGGAAATAAATCTCGAAAGGAATGGACACAAAAAAGAGAAAGGAATATAACAGAAGAGCCCTGTATAGGAAAGGGGTAGCTAACATTTGAGGGGCTAGTCGATAGAGGTACAACATAGCATATATAAAAATACCAAATATAACAGTCTAATTCCAGGAGGAAATATATCTGGAACGTACTAATTGAAGAATTCACCAAACCAAATCAATGATTGTGGTTTAAAATTCTGCTTAAAACACCACAAGTGGAAGGTATTTATTGTCATTGGTATGAGATAATATATTAAACATCAAATTGTCATAACTATGAATATAGCAGATCTTAGCCCCCGAAGTGTGAGACAAAGTTTGCTGCAGTTCTTTCCAATAACACAATATCGATGACTGTCCTCACATTTAGAATGGAACTTTCTACTCAGACCCTGACAATTTGGATTCCGCAGCAACTACAGTACAGAGACAGCCATTATCACAGTTACCGATGACATCCAAACCCTACTCGACCAAGGAGAGACTGCGGCTCTGATCCTCCTAAACCTCTCAGCAGCATTCTATATGGTCTCCCACCACACACTCATCACAAGGGAGGACAAAATAGGCATCCAAGGAACCTCTCTCAGATGGATTGGGTCTTTCCTCACCAGAATAACGCTAGACGTCCACCTTCCCCCTTCACTTCCGAAGCCAAGGAAATCATCAGTGGAGTACCCCAAGGATCCTCACTCAGCCCCACTCTCTTTAATACTTACATGACATATCTGGCCAGCATTGCCAAAACCCACAGACTTAATATCATATCCTATGCTGAATGCACACAACTCATCTAAATGTACAGGAATTTATATAGCGCAAATCACCGAGCGGTTTCTAAGTGCTTGCCTAGGGAGCCCGTCCTGGTATTCCCCTGTGAGATAACCCCGGCAGGGTATCCGCAAGGTGAAAGCCAGGCATCCCGCCGCGAGGGGCCATTGTGGAGATTAAGCAAGCTATTGCCCAGAGTCGCAGAGTGTGAACTCGTGAATCGAGTAGGCACCGGAGCGAGAATTGTCGAGTCCAAGGACATTTTTAGGACTCAAGACCCCGCGGAGCCGGGAATTGAACCCTGGTCCCGGGCTGACCTCTGCTTCCAGGTCTGCCGCCTCTAACCATTGAGCCACACCTCTCCCTCTCCGAAGATACCAATAACATCAAGGCCAGCTTCTACAACTGCATGACAGATGTTGTCAACTGGATGAAGGAAAACTGACTGAAACACAGTATGAAGAAGACAGAGGTTCTGATTTTCGGAAACAAAAGCTCACCATGGGGCGCATCCTGTCAGCTCTCAGAACTCCAACACCCACTGACAATCCTAGGAACCTAGGCATGATTCTGGCCAATAAGCTAAGCATGATGACTCAGGTCAACTCTGTCTCTTCCTCCTGCTTCTTCATCCTCGAATGGCATATTCAAATGGCTACCCCAAAGCTCAAGATGCACCATCACCCAGGCCGTCATGTCCAGCCGACTAGACTAAGGCAATGCTCTATGCAGGGAATGGAGCTCACCACCTCCAATGGATAAAGATCATACAGAACACTACAGCCAGACTTGTCCTGGAATCTCTCTAGATGAACCCACATCACCCTCTACCTCATGGAACTCTTCCGACTCCTTGTACAGAAAATATGTCAGTTAAGCTCCTGACCCATGCATACAAGGCCCTACAAGAACTGTGGACCAGCCTACATAAACCACCATCTGAACTTCCATCAGCCCACCAGTCACCTGCCCACCACTTCTCTTTCTGTAATACTCAAACCCCACATCTGACATAGCCGATGCAGAGATTGCTCCTTCTCCTACCTAGCAGCAAAGGCAAGGAGAAAGCTACCCTTTTATCTGTGGAACTACGCATTTCTTCCAGAGTTCCGAAAGTCCCTGAGGGCTTGGCTATTCGGCTAATCAATTGGACCCTTCAAGTGCCTGGGTACCCTCACGAGTGATAACAAACACTCTACTAATCTACTGATTGATTGATTGAGAGATTGACTTAGATGCCACTGCAATAAGATCCAAAAATAGAAGGTTGTTATCATTCAGCTCAAGATTTGATCTGTCAGCAAGTATTGTGGGACAAGAGGGATATATTTCAATGTTAAGTTGTTTCCGAAGATATGACCGACTCTAACATAATATTTTGGAACAAAAGGGCCACATTATCCTGCCTTCATCCATTATGTGAGTAAGGGTACCTTCCTGTTTCTTACTGTGCCAGTTGTTCTAGCTCCCCTGTTTTGAAGTGTTTCATTGTAGCCCACAGGAAGTCCAGGAACAGGTGAAATGGTGTCTGTGTGATAATCAAGGAGACTTTGGATTTAAAGATGTTTTAAAATTAGCAGACCAATAGCTTATTGACATCAATGTCGGCAAGTTCAAGGTCGAGGGAAACTATCCTCTTTTGTCTTATAGAACAACCAAATGGTAATTCATGGGCTTTCTAGTAGTTTCTTGTAGTTGAGGAAATGTTTTCAATATATCAGGGGTAGTGTTAGTCAAACTTAGTTTTTGAACACCCAAATGTAGATTGCCATAGAGTGAATGATAATAGACCCTGTTCACAAGTCCGACCCTTACCCAAAAAATCTGCCTCTTTCCAGGTCTACCACTCTATAATTTCTCCAAGAATTTTCATGATTTTCAGCAAGTTATTCTTCCCAACAGAGAGGAAAATCGCTTCTTTGATTTTTGAGGCTTGTTCAATGTGATTCAACATGCTAACCAGGCCTGCTATTACGTGTGAGCTTTTAAGTTTAAAGGTGCATTCAGGAATCAAAGTGATAAAAGTGATCCTCCAAATTGTTTTCAGTTTTGAACCATAAGGAATCTATGTCGATACTGGGTATGGTATAACATTATTAGGAACCTTGAGCACATCAGAAAGGCAAGCTGGTATATGTTTGAATCTGCCCATCTTATCCCTTCTTATATTTAACGACAACTTTCCGATGTTTCATTGTGATATGAGTTGATTCAAGAATCCTTCACTGTACTTTATCACACGTTTTCTAAAAGTCAAGTTTAGATTAGCTGATGGTAAGCCACGTACATGTCCAAGAAACACAAGGGTATATATTAGCAGTGCCGTGCTCTAACATTTTTAAAATGCAGGGATGTGCTGAATGCACAAGAATATGGCGCATCCTTGTGTTTCCCCTAGCACTGGCACAAAAAAAGCTTCCTAGCTCCAGCGCAGGCACCCTACCCCCATGTTGCAAGGGTTCCTGGCCTGCAGGAGCAATTGCTTATGTGCAGGAAGGGACATAAACAATAATTAATGACGATTTGCCTTTTCTATGGGTTTGCACCCGGCATCGCAACCGCCATTGCCGATGGATACAAGATCCTGAGGAAAGACCACCCCAACTGCCCCGGAAGAGGCCTCAGCATTGTCCACAAAAGCTCCCTCTGACCAACAACCACCAACTAGGACGATTCCTCACCTCCATGTAACACAACCACATCCACTTCCAAATCTAGCCCAACCCCAGAATGATGCTCTGCAGAACACTCGCCTACAGACTGCCTGGACTCCGCTCTCCGTTCACCAAAGCCATCACAGACTACATCGCTCCCCACGCCCTCGCATCCATGGAGTACATACTGCTCGGAGACCTAAGCTTCCACTTAGACAACCTCAGTGACTCCAACACCATTGCTCTCCTAGAGAACCTCATCAACATTAGACTGAAACAACTTGTCTCCACCCCCACTCACATGGCAGGACACACTCTCCACCCCATCTTCGCTGGAGGAAACAACTTTCGCTTCAGTTACACCACAGAACCGCTTTGGATGGACCAACACTGCATCCATTTCTCCTTCACAAAAGCCACCGCACACGAACGCATGCCACACCGCCCATGCAGAAACTGGAACAAAATCACATAAGAACACCTTACCTCTGCACTCAGCTGCACTCTCCCCCCTACCACGAAAGATATCAACACAGCAGAAAACAACATTCACCAATGGATTGTAAACTGCACCAACACCCTCACCTCCCTCCAGAACTCCGCCAGACAACACAACGCAAAAGTTACCTGGTTAACCACGGACCTCCGATAATCCAAGCACTCTTGACAATGACTGGAGAAAACAACAAAACCTCTGAAGCACGCTCCGCCTAGAAGGCCTCAACCATGGCACACCACAATCTCATCAACCCAAGCAAGAAAAAATGAATCCAAGACAGAATCCTCTCAAATGCCCACAACTCCAAGGACCTTTTTGCTATCATACAAGAGTTTACCAGACCGAATAGGGAAACTACCGATTTCCCTCTATGCCAAAACCTCTTCAACAAACTCAGCTTCTTCTTCCACCACTTCTACGACCAAGACAACAGCACCAACACAACACCCCCCACCAACTACGCTATCAAGCCGACCCTCCTCACCAGGACCTTCCTCACCTCAGAAGACACCACAAATACTATGAAAAGCATCCACTCTGGAGCATTCACTGACCCCTGCCCAACGCACATCTTCCACAGGACCGCCACCGCCATTGCACCAGAACTTCGATGAACGGCCAACTACTCTCTTGAGACAGCCACATTCCCCAATGACTGGAAATGCGCCTAAGTCAAACTCCTTCTTAAGAAGCCCTCTGCAGACCTGACAAACCTCAAAAACTTCAGGCCCATCTCCCTTCTCCCCTTCGCTACCAAAGTCATTGAGAAAGTCGTCAGTACTCAGCTACTGCACTTCATAAAAGCCAACAACATCTTTGACCCCTCTCAATCAAGATTTCACAACAACCTCAGGTCTACCCCTCCGCATGAGACAACACCTGGTGGCCACCCACCCTCAGAAACCCTCCCACCCCTACAGACCACTCTCGCAATGTCGGCATCATACTCAACTCTTCACTCACCTTGAACCGCCAGATCAACGCCATGTCCTCAACATGCTTCAACACCCTCTTCATACTGCGCAAGACCTTGAAATAGATCCCCCCAACTCTAGAATGACCGTCACCCACGCACTCATCACCAGCAGACTTTACTAAGGAATCGCGCTCTATGCCGGAATCAACAAAACTCAGTTCCACAAACTCCAGACAGTCCTGGAAATCCCATGACAGGACCACATCCCCAACACCTCGGCAACCTCCACTTACACCTTGTCGAAAAAATAATAACTTTCAAACTGCACACACATGCCTACAAAGCCCTCGACAACACAAGACCCAAATACCTCAACACAAGAATCTCCTTCCATGCCCCCAAGAGAAACCTCGACTCTGCTGAACTAGCACTTGCCAGGGTCCCCCACATCCATTGGGCCAGAGCGGGTGGCAGATCCTTCTCCTACATGGCAGCCAAGACCTAGAACGAACTCTGCATCAGACACTGCACCTATTCAGAAAGGATCTCAAGTCCTGGCTGATCAGGTGACCTCGGAGCTGCACAACCCCTCCCCCCAGCACCTTGAGACCCTCATGTGTGAGTAGCACGCTCTAAAAATGCCTGATTGATTGAAGTATTAATTGGCTGGTCACATTTTGGAATCTATTTTCCAGTCCCTTGGCATACCAATTTACAATCTTTATTCAATAGTGAGAGAGTTCAGTAGGTGGCTGAAGCAAGAGGATCTATATTCTTTATTCTCTTTGGAAATTAAAACAATACAACCACCCACATAGCCCCGGGGTGTGATATTTAGGGCCAGCACCTCAATCTTATTTTTTAGTCTTAAGGGTTATCTCAGTGCTATCAGTCTCTTAACACTGGCAGTATCTGAAAGAAGTGAGAGGTGTTATTCACTTGGACGACTGGGTTTGACACAGCCAGTATGCATGACCCCTGGGTGTGAAATAGGGTATAATTCTATGTTAGGAAAATATGGATCTTGAAAACTATGTGTAGCTTGTGTCAGGCCAAGGAGGGCCTGTGGTTGATAAGTTGTATCTTCTTCTCTGTGTAAATTGTTTCTTTCTTTGTCCCAGAGCCAATATTGACAGACTCACTTAGTCCTGTGTACCGCTCAGAGCCTCCTCGTCAATAGGCAGCCTGTGCTAGAACCAGGCTAAGTTTAGTTTTTTTTACAAAGTCACTATTTTTTCTGTCTGTTTTTTATTGCTCTCTCTATCTCCCTCTTTTTCTCTCTATCTCTTTCTCGTCATTGTATTGTTCAGCTGTTACATTCATGCTGTTTTATGTCGAATATCCCCTATACCGTGGCTAAAAAGTCACAGTGTTTTGAATTTAACCATTTACCTTTCTTTCAGGTGTGATCCTTTATATGTATTCTTCTTTTTGTTTGTGAAAAGTCGGTTTTCGATTAATCTTTGTCTAAAGCTGAGCTACTACTAAAGTAGAAATTTCTGGCATGATTCCCGTGTACATATTTACCCACAAACAGAGTAGTACAACGTTCTCTTGAAAAGTTCCCAGTTAAATCATAGAGTCACCTCTAATCCACATGCAAGCTATGTTTCCCACGCAGACTGAAAAATTAGATATGCTTTGCCTTGAATGACATGCATACACTAAAGCATAAGCATTCTCCTGGCCGGGGGGCAGACATTTAACACCAACATAATAGAACACACGAGGACACACATTCAGACAAAATTTGTAGGATAAAAGAAAGCTAGAAGAGAGACATTGCTAGAACTGTGAGCCATCTTCGAGGTGGTCCAGAATGACAATCCTGTCTCGGGACATGCAAGGCAACTGCACCCCCCTCACCATATGCAGGAGCAGATGTGCTCTCTCTGATGTCTGCCAAAGTGTGACCGCACCGTGAGTGAACACTGTGAATAGGTTGCCTTTTATCCCTGTCCTGAAGAAGACCCACCGGCTGAGGACCTACTTTCCCTCTGTGCCATGAGTTGGGTCGAAACATTGTTGCCTACACACAGCAGGCCTGGACCATAACCCCCTTCCTCCATTGTGCGATAAATGATACATTTCTTTATGCTTTATGAATCATGCTGAACAAAGTAACTGCATAATCAATTATCACAGGCCAGGCTACTTTAGATTGATATTTATCATCAGTCTGGCTTGATTTGTACCAAACTTTGCCTTTTGACCTTCTTAGGAACTCTTCCCCTTCTTTATTCTTTCCACATTACAGCACCCCTTTCGCACAATCCTTTGGAGCAACCTTTTTTTCCCCTCCCTATAATTACAAACCAGTAAGATACCTACTGTTGTAATCCTAAATATGTGATAAATAAATACATGCTGTTTTGAAAATCTACATGGTTGTTGCACATCTAATACTTACATTATATTTTGTGGATCGATGACACCGCAAGCTGACTTTACGCATGCTCATAAGTAGAATTGAATGATAATTATTTACAGAAGAATACTATGTAAAAGTATAGGTATTGGTCCATTGTTATTGCAGAAGGGCACGACAGGGACCATATTTGTGCAATGGGAGAAGACAGGATAGCCGTGGACCGATACAGGGCCCCAGGTCATATTCTTCCATAACATCCTCAAAATTCGGCTGCCCACCAAAATCCAGAGAGGACTGGACCGTGAAGTAGGATTAGATCCAAACCTTGGTGAGAAATAAAGGTCCACCTATTACAATGCTAAAGAAAACATAGGAAAAGGACTGGGAAAAACAGGAGCAAGCCCAAGGAGAAACAGCTAAGCTGATTCAACCCAAATTGAAAAAGACTACCCTCAAGGGGGCTGCCTTGGCCTCAAGTGTGTAAATGGCACCAGTCTTCAAGAGATCTTTGCCTCAGAGCCCCAGAGAGTATCTACCCAGGCCAAACTGCAGAGGTCAGGGAGGCTGGCAGCAACCAGACTTCAGATAATGTTTTCTTTTGCCACAGGATGGGCCTCATGGCCGACAAATGCCAGTTAAAGGCTTATCATGAGCAAAGATCGATAAGCCTAGGCCAGTCCACGCAAAATTTTTATCCTCAAAATCAAGCCCATACCAAACTGAAAGCACCTTACATTCAGCTACAGCAAAACCAGTTAGCCACCACACCAACGCAAGAAGGACCAGGTGGTTGGCCGAACACTTGGCCACAGCTCCAGACAGAAAACCCAGCCCAATAAGGATAGGGGCCACAACCACACCAATTGCAGCAACAACAAAAACTCAAATACGCAGTAAGATTTGAACCTCCAATGCAGAACATACACTTCATGCAAACCTCAATACACTTTTCAGAATAAAGACTAGTAAGACAGCATTAGGAATTTCAAGTCTATACTTGTGTTCAAGAAACTCAGGGCTACTGCATGTTATGTTGATCTGAAATCTGCACTAGAGTCTGCCATTTGGGTGCCTATGTGGCCTAAGTCTCACTCTGTTGCTGATTGCCTGGGGTGGGTTGGCTGACCATGGCCCGGAGAGAGGACATTCTGATGAGGGTGCCGGGCCCCTTCATCAGAATGCTAAGGCAGGCTCTATTTCGAAAGACCCCCTCCTTCAACTGCCTCTGGGCCAATGAAGGCCCCCTTTTTGTTCCAAAATGAGGTCATGCTCTAGTGTCGGTAGTCAAATGGGGAGCCAGGCTTCCTGTGCACTTGGTATAATGGTGTTCCCAAAACTCCAAAATCCACACACTAAGTTTGACAGATTTCAGATGCATGCAAATGCCCCATGATTACTAAAAAACCAGGTGGGAGCTGCTAAAAATGATAAATAGTGCTGAGCTTGGCCTTAATGCAATCAAGGAAGAACTAAGAGCCATCCGCCTCATGATGATGCAACCTCAGTATGTGTTGGACTTAATGACCGCATAAGTGCCTCCCGTTGTAGTTTCATCCCAGGCAATTGCATGGATAACACAACACTCACACTTGCCATCCAAACATTACATCGATTGCAAACAGAAATGCGTAAGGATGGAGGTGCCCTAAAAAAAATGGTATGAATCTGGTTTGCCTTGCTTCCCAGGTGGTTTGTGGGACTGTGTATATCATTGCTGTCGGTTCTCATTCTTGTACTGTTTTTGTGTGGTTCCCTACTGTTGGGAGTTTCCTGCTGTAAACATTGAATATATGTCTTTACTACGCATGCCATTACAACGCGGTTTTTACAATGACCACGTTGTTCCACAGCGAACCATTACATCGCGAGTTGTTACAACGATTTGCTGTAGGTGGGGACCTGGACTTAGGAATAATATAATTTACTATTCCTACTCCAGTTTGTACAACAGTAGGGAAGGTGTTGGATTGCATTTCCAACACCTTCTGCTCCCTACAGCTAGACGTTGTAACAACTTGCGATAAAATGGTTTGCGATGTACCATTGCAGTCATTGTAATGACCATGATGTAATGGAATGTGATGTAAAGCATGTGATGTAAACGCTGTTTTCCGAAAACATTTAGGGCCAGATGTAGGTGGCCAAATACTGAGTGCTAATGCTGAAATTCGCAGGTTTAAATACTATTTAATGGATGGTCAGTATATAAGACTTCATTTGATTGATAAAGACCTTGTTACTGAAGTCATCAAGATCAAATTGGCGTGATGCAGAAGAATTGTTTTTAAATCTGTGCAGCTTTTTTCTAAACACTATGGTAATTATTTCATGAGGTTTTATTGCCAGGTTTATTGGAACAATTGTATTCACATTAGCATTCAGAAGTGGACAAATGATGCCTGGGATAAATGTTTTAATTAATATTAATTTGAAATTCTGAAGCCAGGCATTCCTAATATATGAAAGAGATTAAGCCAGTCATCAGTGATCAGTACCTTATGAGTGCTTGAACCACTCCAGTCACTAGCAACTTTCTAGAAACATTTATTTATTTATTTGGCAATTTTTAAAGCGCGCAAATACCCTTGGGTGTCTCGGCACTGTAGATGCAGAACTCTCATGGGGGGGGAGGGGTATGGAGGTTTAGGCAGGGAACAACCAGGTCTTTAGTTTCTTTCTGAAATTCAGAAGGGTCGGAGCACACTTGATGTGTAGAGGGAGTGTGTTCCACAAAATGGCTGTTGCCACTGAGAAGCGTTTGTCGCCCCAGTTGGCCCTTCTTGTACGGGGGACCATGAGTAAATGTGCTGAGGATGACCGCAAGGTTCTTGTGTGTTCAAGCGGTCGGAAGGCTCTTCTTAAAAATAGGGGTCCGTGATCATGGATAGCCTTGTATGCTATGCATAGTGCTTTAAATTTGATACGGCTCCTCACCGGTAGCCAGTGCAGCTGTCGGATGTAGGGGGAGACCGATGCAAACTTAGGGATGGATAGCAGTGTCCTGGCTGCTGCATTCTGCACTGTTTGCAGTTTATTGAGGACCTTTTGTTGTGCATTGAGAAACAGTGCGTTGCAGTAGTCAGTTTTGGAGAATACCAAAGTACTGACCAGGGTTTTGCCTGCATGAGGAGGAAGGTATGGGATTAGTTTTTTATCCTTTTTAGTGTGTGGAAGGAAGAGGAAACCACTGCATTAGCATGTTGCTGAAATGACAGCTTGTTATCGAAGATAACGCCCAGGTTGCGTACCTTCGTTACAGGTTCTGGGGGTTGTCCCATCTGGTGGGGCCACCATTGTGGGGACCAGGTAGGTTGAAGCCTCCCGAATGTCATCACTTCTGTCTTATCAGAATTGAGTTTAAGACAGTTGGATGACATCCAGGAGCTTATTGCCATCATTCCCATTTGGAAGTTGGCTGCCACCGAGATTCCATCATTGTGTATTGACAGCACCAATTGGGTGTCGTCAGCATAAGTAGTCAGGGAGATTCCGCAGGATTTTATGACCCTCGCCAGGTCTGACACATAGATGTTGAATAGTGTCGGACTTAGCGAGGATCCCTGCGGTACTCCACATGGCAGGGAGAAAGTCTGGGATGTAAAATTGCCTAGCCTTACAGTTTGCGGACGGTTTGCCAGAAATGAAGCCAGGAGGTTTTTGGCTTTGTCTGTGAGGAGTATCAGTACTGCGGCTCCTCCGTTATCCATCGTAGCCCTAATCTCATCTGCAGCTTTTAGTAAAGCCGTCTCCGTTCCGTGGCCTTGTCGAAACCCAAATTGGGTGTCATCTAGTAGATTGTTATGGTGAATATAGTGTGACAGCTGGGTATTCATAATCTTTTCAAAGATTTTTGCAGGGAATGGGAGGCAGGCAATGGGCCTGTAGCTGGCAGGCAGGAGAGGGTCTAGGCTGGGCTTTTTGAGTAGGGGTTTGATTATTGCTTTTTTCCATACTGAGGGGTAGACACCTGATGCAAACATTGCATTGCATATGATGGTTAGTGGTGGGGCAATGACTTCTGGGATGAGGTTAAGGATACTTGGAGGGCAAGGGTCCAAAGGTGAACCAGATTTGGTTCGAGCGATCAGGGGAAGAGTGATTTCGCGGGTGGTAGGTTCAAAAGCTGCGAATATGGGGCCAGTATCGGCGATCGATTGAGGGGGAGAGTGCACTACGTCAGGTGTAAACGTATTAAAAATGGCTCTGACCTTGTCCTCAAAGAATTTTGCCAATGAATCAGAGAGGGCTTGGGATCCCTCTGACTGGGGGGCAGGTGGGCTAGACAGGTAAGTTACTACTTGGAATAGTTTCCCTGAGGAGTTTTTAGCCTGATTAATTTGGTTTGTGTAATACGTGGTTTTCTCTGTTTTAATGATTTTTTTATAGTTAGAGAGAGCGCTTTTGTAAGTGATCTTATCAGCCGTATTAAAGTTACGGCGCCACTGCCGTTCGAGGTTTCTGCAGTGCTGGCGCTGGAGTCTGAGTGATTCAGAGAACCAAGGGGCTGAAGGAAGTTTTCTACTCCGATGGGATGATTTGAAAGGTGCTAATTTATCGCAGGCTTCGATCAGATTGTCCATGTAAGTATCTGATGCTGCTATGGGATCATGCTCATTAGGTAGTGGGCTGTCCTGTATCATCTGAGTGAGACGTTCAAGATTTAAGTTTTTCCAGTCTCTGAATTTGGTGGGAAGGGGAAGAGGCAAGCACGGGGAAGTGGGTTTAGTGGGAATAGAGAAGCATATTGCTGAGTGGTCTGTCCAGATTAAAGGGAAGACCTCGGTGATGGAGATTTCAGGGTGGTTGGTGAATAATCCATCCAACGTACGTCCTGCTTTGTGCGTGGGTTTTTTAACAATTTGTGTGAGTCCGGCTGTCTCTAAATCTCCCAGGAGCGTTATGGTGTCTGGGTCATCTAAAACTTCGAGATGAAAGTTTAGATCTCCTAAGATGGTAAACTGCGGTGATCCAATTGATGTCTCGATTATATGATCCAAGCGTGCTTGGATCATATAATCGAGATATAATTTGAGCATGAAAGAAGAAAGCCAGAAAAGCTCACCTACATATACTGAGGAATCTTTATGTTATTGTTTTAATACCCCCAATGGCGTAACAAGAGTACCATAGGTCCTAATGCAAACAAGGAAAATGGGCCTCATCCCCCAGTTTGGAAATTTAAAAGAACTATTATAATTGTGTTTCAGTGGGCTTCTTAGACTTGTGGACCCATGTGTTATTGTGCCTGCCGTTGCAACAGCTGAATGATTATTATTTTTTTGGGTCCTCATATGACCTCCATAGCTATAGCAATCTCTCGGCCTTATCCATCCCTGCTGGTTATAACTTTGGGATTCCAATCTCAGCTGATGTTCTTAAAGGGACCACACGCAGCACACATTGTGAGCTGACCAAGAGGACTTTATAATATAGTCTAATCAAGGACCATGGGCCCGATGTAGGTAATTAGTATTTACCGATTGGTAAATACTGAATTTTACCGATTCTGTATTTACAAATCGGTAAATGCTATGTAGGTATATTTACCGAATAAATTAACGATTCGGCAATATTCATTAATTACTGAATCAGTATAATAGTATTTGATGGTAAATAACGAATTCTAAAGGGCCTGTGGCACTGTTCTCAGTGCCACCTACATGTATATTTACTGATTCGGTAAATTTACTGATTCAGTATTTTACCGAATCATTTCAGGCCCCCTACATGTCACAAACCAAATACCGGTCGGTAACGGCCGAAATCGGCCTTTACCGACCGGTATTTGGTGAGCTACATCTGGCTCCATATCGTCTAACAAATTCCAGAATAACCAAAATATTCTGTTCTTTCTCTATATACAATAACCTTCAGGTCTAAGTCTCTTTAATATCTTACTGAATTCCACCAAGCTCTCCATATTAGGGGTGCCACCTGACGCCATACCTTACAGATCTCCCTCCTTGTCAAAAGGATCAGATAAAACACCAATATATTCTGTATCCCCATAAAGCCTAACACCCTTCCAGGTGTCAATACAGTGCCAAACAAGATAAGAGTAGGGCTTACCTCAACCTCAGTGCCTACGGCCTTGGACAGAGTCTTACCCAAGTTGCCCCAAAATTCTTGAATCATGGGACAGGAAGAGAACACATGGATATAATCCACCTTCTGGGCACCACATCACACGCATCTGGCTTTTCCACTGCTCTTTAGTCCGGATATTTTGAGTGGGGACCAGTATGTCATGTGGAGCATAAAAAAGTAGTTTCTCCTTAGTCATTCATATTTAATCACCGGATAAAGTGTATCTACAAATACTTGCCAAGGATATTTTAGCTCCTCGCTCAGCAAGCACTTCTCCCAGACTATGTATGGGCGTTCCAGCTTCCTATTCACTGCAGCAAGGAGATGATTATACCACTGTGCCACTTCCTTCTCTTTTAGAGTCAGGTCTTGTAACTCATCTTCCACAGAATTGTCCTCTATGGCAGGCCAATGTTTGCTGTTACACCATGATGAAATTTGGTAATACTTAAACCTGGAGAGAGCTCCGCTGGTAAGGTTCCTCCAAACGTCCCAGGGTAGACATCTATTGCCCACCACAATATCCTTCCAGTGTGTGACTCCCACAGCTTTTAATAGCTGTATATAATAGAAGGAACATGACGGCTAGCTAGGAAGCAGGTCGCGAGCCGCCCTCCTCAAACCTCTTGATGTGGACTCCTGACATGTTTTGATGTGCTGATGAAATTTTTCTTGCCGCTATCCTTTTCCTTGTGGCAGTTGTGTCTCCGTGTTGCAGTGATGTGTTCTGCCCGTGCAGACCCTGGTGGTTCTTTGAACTTGCACCGCTGTACTCGGACCGCTTTCCGCTGGCCCCCTTTTGGTGTCTGTGTTTCTCGGCTGTGAACCCACTGGGATGCTGATGTGGCTGGAAGCATTCTGTGAGCGGCGCGGGAGCACCTCACACTCTCGTAAGCCTGAGGCTGCTTGTTCAGGCTGAAGTGTGGTGGGAAGAGTGAAGAGTTAAGGTGAGTCACGAAAGAAGCCGCAATTCTGGTAAAGGGGAGGCAGTGAATTTGGTACTTTCCCCATGGTCTCCCCTCTATCAAGGGGTGTGAAGCGTTAGGTGAGCTCCCTGCCATGCCCGGTACCGTTTTTGAGTTATTTTCCCGAGTTGTCCCCGAGGTGCCCCCTTGCCTTTGGGTTTGATCCTGGCAGAGATACAGGAGACCCTGCCAGTGTGGTACAGGGGAGGGCGGTGGCATTAGTGGCATCAGTGAGCTTTTCCTGTCGGGGCTGCTAGCAGATTTGATTCCGGATATATGGTGGGTCTGTTTTCCGGCTATTAAGGGCAACAGAGTGCTCAGTGAGTCCCGACGCGCCGGACAGGGCTGGACTGGGAACTGAAAGCAGCCCTGGCAAATTTTTCCAGACAAGCCCCGGTCCAGCTTGTAGAGAGCGAGGGCAGAAAGCATGCCTGACTGCTACTAGGGGGGTATGAGGGGGTTCTCCCCCCAAGAAAAGTTTGGAAAAAGACAGACCAAAAAGGTGAACTTTACAGCACATTTTTCAGTACATATTCAATTGTATCAACTTTCAAAGCGCAGTAAATAGTAGATGATGACCTTAAAGAGCACCAGGTAACCCACCAAGTCATATGTACTCATAGACCTTCTTTCAGAGAGCACCAAAAAGAGACGCAAGTAGTGAATCAGAGAGAGCAAAGTAAAAGTGAGACCACCCCCACATGGTGTGTAGCGAGCAAGCGCAGTGAGCAACCACTACTAGAGGGAGTTTGGGGGGTTGTCTCCCCAAGAAAATTTGAGACAAAAAGGCCAAAACAAAGCATTTTTTAACACATTTATCATTACATATTTGATTGTATTAACTTTTAAAGCATAGTAAATGATTACCTTATGGAGCACCAGGATACCCAGTTCTAAATCACAGACATTCCTACAGAGAACACGAACCATGAATTTGAATATAACCAATTTATTCTTCATATAAAATAGCATAGAGTCATTTAAAAACGCACTTAACTTCAAACAATTGTGCAAACTTTCACAGTAAAAAGTGTACAAGACAATGTGTACTTCAACCTTTGTGGTACTAACACTTTTGCACAGAGCTGCTACTGTTTAGTGCGACCGGAAGCAATACTTCTAAAGAGGACTGATTTCCTTTCTTGGTGCAGCACGTCACTGCCAGGGTGTAATGACTGTGATAGGTCAGGGAATGCACTTCTGAGGTGAATGCAGCAATATGGGATAGTGAGCACCCACTTTATTCATTTTAAACATTTGCTAACCGGTTTGCAGCAATGCTGTGTGTGGGCTGAGGCATTTTTTGATTGCTTTTTATACAGAATGACTGATCTTTGTAGCGGTCTGGTGCAACTGCAAGATTTGGATGCCCTTTGGGGTGAGTTGTTCTGCCATAAGGATGCACTCACTGAATAGTTCTTGAAAAGGAAAGTGTCTGAATTTCTCATATCATTGAGGAAAAAAAGGCCCATGAGAATAATATATATTTTTTAAAAGTAACAGAAGACCAGTTAGGTTTCCCCTGAGTGAGGCAATGTATGTTTTGCCAATTAGTTTTGCTGTGTATGTATTCTCTAATGAGTTCTGGAAAAGGCCCGAGGGATGCTTTAGCCAAAATATAGCAAAGGCTCTCTGCCTCCTCCTGCCCCCTGCTGACCATATGCCCTCGAGGTCCTCCTGGATTCCAGGTTGAAGCATGTAGTAAGTTTTGACCTCTGTGGGGTGGTGATGGTTAATGGCTGGCTAAGTTACATGGAGGATTGGGGTCTGGGATAGCCGCTCCCCGAGTCATCAATCAGAGCCTGCCTGGCCTAGAGCCTAGAGCCTAAGGCCAGCCACCACCTTGCTCTACCTCTGCTGACAACAAACGAAACCACTACGCTGCGGAACCGGGCGGGCCTAGCCCTGCTGCCCCTTGCCCCTTTAGAACCCTTTTGTTTTTAATTAATTTCTATGCCCCGGTCGCAACGCCCCCTTTCAGTGCCGCCCAGCGCCCATCACCCAGTGGTCAAATTGGGGGAAAAAAGTAGGGGTATTGTGGACGGGGAATCAGAGGGCAGGAACAACCCGTGGATTGGGTCAGTGGGCGGAGTCAGAGGTGCAGCAAAAAGAGCAAAATATCCCAATTTTTAGTATTTGTTTCCCATTTCACTAACCGGTTACAGCTTATTACGTTATTTAATTTAACCAAAGGATGCACATGTTTATTTAAGGTTTAATATTAGTTATTGATATTAAAATACATTCCCAAAGTGGGATACGTTTCCAATCATAGACTGTCCCAAATATCCTTAAAAGTGGAATCGCAAGCCTTTTGTCTCCCACCAGCCATGGAGTTCCTGTCATCAGCACTTCTACTCCCTTTTCCACAAGAGCAGTTCAAACATGAATGGCAAAATATCCTAGCTTGCATCTGTTTTCCACATAATTATTGGTCTGTCATATTTTCCACATAATACATCATCTGCTGCATAATCGGACGATTTTAACTAATACATTGTTTACACCTCAAACACATCAAAAGTTACAAAGAAATGTGACTTGTGCTTTGAAGTGGAGAGCCCCATGAAAAGATTGACGGGTCACCTTTCTCACTGCTGCAGTTGTATGTTCCACTGGTACTGATAAGTAAAGTATCAGAAAATTTACAGCACCACTTATACCTGTGTAAGGTGTCAGAGCGCTTTACATCACACATATTACACAGAGACAATCAATCATACATGTGAAAATCACTGTATAGGAAATGTTACATAAGAAAAAGGACTACAAGGTGTAGGAGTCACATGACAACCATATTGGTAAACAGCATAGCTTAATAGGGATTAGTCTGGAGAAACACAAACTCAGAATTTAAAACGTAATACCATGGTTGGGGGTCCTCTTTAATAGTCAGAATTGATTTCTACCCCAATGAACCCATTTTTGTAACATTAGGATAATCAAAGACTGGGGAAAAAACCATAACACTCTAGTTTATACCTTGCAGTTTGCATGCAGCTCTTACATGACAGTTAATAGCTCACTGTTCTATGTTAGGATTTTAACTTATTAACACCAAGTAACAATAGGGGCCTCTCTGGCAAAAGCAGGAACTCACTGACCTATTTACATTATGCAAAAATAACAATTGATGAACAGAATGCAGAACAATGTCATGCATTCACCCCAGTACAGAGATCTGGGCCTAAATCCATAGTTGTTTTGCTCACCATGTCATTCCAGTTTGAACGCAGCCATATGCAAATCAGTCTTGACCCTGTGCCCAATGGGAACAGTCCAGCCCGAACTGCGAGGCCAAGTCCTTCCTGAACTGGAAACAAGCATCCTAGGACCAGTTTCATTTGTTGCAGTTATACTATTTACATTATGTGCACTTTGTGATCTGTATGGTACATGTTCTTAGCAGCAGGTACATTAACCCTCTTTCCATGAGTCAAAACGTCCACTAGACTAAAAACCTTCTGTATCTACTAATAACATGAATCACTGGAGTTATCATGACATTTTTCTTGTTGCCTAAAATTTTGGAGGCCAGCAAGTGCTTTTAGAACCATATTATACTTGCAAACATGACGCCCTCACCTGAAGTCAGTTGCAGCCGCGGTCCGTGCTGGTACGATCAGTGGGTGGTGGGTCAAGGTAAAGGGGGATTTTGAGGGACAATGCAGAGGGGAAATTAATTATTTATTTAACTTTCCCTCTGCATCATCCTTCGAAATCCCCCCTTACCTGGCCCCTCTGTCCCACTGCTGTTACCTGCAATGACCGCGGCTGGTCAGCGCCTGGTGCGGTCACACTGCCTTAGAGCTACCCTGCTCAAGGGTCCTGTGACCTCAGTGACAGAGTCACTGTCACTCTATGGTGTGCTGCTTCATAGGCCTGCTTGCAAGACTGAAGGTGAACTTCAGAATGAATTGTGGCGGACAGGCCTTCTAGGTTAACCCACACTTGCCACTGCTAGGGTCCACCTGCTGGTGCTTAGACACCAGGGCTTCTAAGGTCTTGTGGGGCCTTCTAAGGTTTAGCATGGGAATGTGCTCCCTCAAGAGAGTGGTCTGGTGGACTGGTTATGAAGGCTGAACCTGGTTCTCCAGTTCCAAATTCAGCAGCTCTGACCATAGTGCCCCTTCCTCTCCCCATTGAACACCATACTGCCTCACTGAGAGAAACTTGCACTACACAGACCCACTATAAACACCTGGATGTGACTCAATTCAAATCACGCACTAGACAAGAGCAATATGCTGCCTAAAAAAAAAATTAACAACATTCAAGAAAAAGCAAACACTCATGGGGAATACAAAATTAAGTAACACATGTGAAATGTAAGCAGGAAACAACATGGTTACCTTTTTCTTATTTCACTCATTATTCAGAAATTAGTGAGTGCTTTTGCCTGAAAAGTTAACCGCTTAAGTGCTGCGTCGGGGCGTTGGCCGACGGCAGCACTACCTCCCAAGTGCTGCGCACGACCATTGGACGTCCATTCAGCACTAGTTCCAATGGACAGCGCAGCACTGGGGAGGGATATTTGCGCCGCATCTATGAGGTTAAGGCCATGACTACAGGGTGTAGAAGGGACCTATTTCAATGCCCATTGATTATATATCCTTACAAAACATAAGCAGTGTGATTTAAAAAGACCACGTTTGTGAACACAAAGCCGCTGTACATATTTTGTTTTCCAATTCTCATATCAAGCAGGTATTTCAGTACCTCCAGAAATAGTGTACTTTCCCACCCAGGCTAAGCAATGTTGAGAGATGAGAAAAGTAAGCAGTACTTTACTGGCATACACGGTAAAGTGGTGCTAATGGGTTTGGGTGTGAATAAATCAATCTGGTCACCTTGCAACCACCCTGTCTTGCTTTAGTTTATTAGTTAATTATTTTTTATATTCTGAATGTTTTATTTATCTCCAACCCGAGGCTGCACACTTAGAAAATGAAAAATGTCAGAAGAAGAGACATTCCAGCAAACGTTTTTATTTTTTTGGGATCCTTTTCACAGGGGAGCAAATAAATGAAAGAAGGAAAAAAAGAAGGTAATGACTGGCTGTTCTTAATGTAATGACTGTCTCGGACTCACACAGGGGTTGGTTCCACACGGTTAAATCGGCTCCAGTCACAGAACCGGCCCCCTGTCACAAAACCGCCCCCACCCCCTCCAGCCTACTGGGGGATTGCCCAGTGCCCGGACTTACCATTCCGGCCCTGGCACCCGATGCCGTCTTTTTGAGTTGTCCCCTTGTCATTTGGGGGATTTTGGGAAATTGGCTCCCAGAGCACTTGTTGGTCCCCGGTCAGGGCTGTGTACTTTGCCCCTGGGGACTTCGGAAGGGCGCTTCTTAGGTTTTAGCCCTGTAATAGATTTATGCTGGGCAGAAAGGGATAAGACAACGTATGAGATAGTTCCTAAGACTATGGAGTTAGTTGCTCAGCATGGTGGCAGAAAAAGACAGTTGTTTAAGGGGGATTTCTCAAGAGCACATAAGCCATTATCTGTCCCCCGTTAGCTGTACCACGGATAGTGAGGCTTTATGAGGCAAAAGATCCAGTACATTTCTCGGAGAGAACTTCCCCCAACAAGTCACACAGCCCACCCAACCTCTAGAAGCCTCACTAAATAAATATAAATATAGGAAGCTGCCAGTCAAAGTAGGAAAAGCCACCCCTGTAAAGGAGAGAAAGGAGAGAATGAAAAAAACTATTCTAGCACCAGCAAAGGTGACTCCCTCACTTAGATCTTATTTTAAACTTAAAATACATGGTGGTCTGGAAAACGTTAAGCAGGGTGCATCTGCACCAGGGGACCCCTTGCCATTACATTTGGTCATCACTCTGTCTAATAGATTCTCCCCTCTAAGTGAGTCACCTGTTACCCCGGGGTGGGAGTCAGAAAGAAGGAGATCAGTTAGGGGTTGCTGTCCGGGAGGTGGTAGCACAGGGCTCGGAAACAGTACAAGCGATGTTGAGCCAGTTATCCGTGGAGATCAAAGAGCATTTCTCAACCTCAGAAATAAATTAAACGAAGATCCAAGGCACCTGCACCAGTTTAGAAGAAAATATGTCTGCATTGATGCTTCGGGTGGATGATCTTGAAAACAAGGTGGGGGAGCTGGATTTAGAAATTCTGGTGCATGAGCAGAGCTATCAACATGGCGTCTTGAAGACTTCCATGCAGGGCACCTGCTTATCTGAAATAAAAGCAAGCCATTTTACTAATGCTAATGCGGGGATATGTTTAAATAGTAAAATGGGATAGAGTAGAGCTGGGTGGTATACAGTGCAAACACTTTATCTGAGAAATGAACACCTGTCTTTTGACTTTTATCATTGGTGCATGTTTGGACCTTTTTCGTATAACTGAATGAGCTGAGTGACGCAAAGTCTGCGCATGCCCACTGAGTGAAGCAAATGAAGGCCATGACAAAGCACTTGAAAGGGAGCCAAGATCGAGTGCTACTTTGTGGGAACTGGATGGTGCAGAGTTCAACCCTGAAGAAACGTATTATGATTGGATCATCATCATCACATTTAGTACATGGGAATAAAGTTCATGAATAAAAAGTAAGGAGTTGGGTTTATAAACAATGGTTCAACTGAATTTTGTGACATAAACGCATGTTGTGATGAAGACCCCCTTGGCCTAGCCAATCAAATCTCATATTTTCCCGATATTGAAACATTAATAGGTGGAACATTCAAAATGAAAGGTATAATTAAGATAGCTTTAGTTAGTTAGAGATGGAAACTTGCTGAATGCTGGTGATGAAGCCTTGCGGTTGGGGAGAGAAGCTAATGCTGTGAGATGCTAAGTTGCTGATGAAGAATTGATCGCAGAACCTGAAGCAGAACTTTCTATCCTACATTAATTTGGGTTAGATTTGAACATTGCTGAAGAATCTCGAGGAGGAAGAGAGTGTCAGAGAGGGGTTTGGTGCAACCGTTGGTATTTTAGAGAGGTCAACTATCCTGTCTTGATTCCTGGCCTGAAGTCTTTTTCTCCTGAATCTATCTCAGGGGACCCCTACCAGCCCTTTGGCCAGGGGGTTGGTCTTCCACATCATCCTTGGTAATTATACATTTCTGTTAATGGCTAAAGTGTTGGATTTTTTCTCTCTGTCCTCTCTCTTTCCAGCATTAATTATTGCGTGATTCAGAGATAAATGCATTGTCTTTATTAATGACATTTAACTCCAATGAATGATAGTGACTGCACTGTATTGAGATTGTTCACATGCATTTGAAAATTTAGATAAAGATTTACAACTTTCTTGAGTCTGTGGTGATTTACTTAAAAGTATAGAAAACTTAGCTTACGTTAATTATCACCATCAACTAGTTCAACTAATGGTCCATCGACCAGAGGAAAGAACTTGTTGATCTGTGAAGGGTTAGTTAAGAAATGAACAAAAATATTGAATAGACTAATCCTAAACAGTTTGTAAAATGTTATAAAACTTGACCCCTCGCTGGAGCAGACCTATTCGTGGTGGAGGCGGGCGCCTTGAAGTTTTATGTTGGAATGTGAATGGATTAAGAGTTAGGAGAAGACAGTGCTTGATCATGCAATATCTCAAAGATAATCCAGCCAGGATCCTTATGATCCAAGAGACACATCAGAGTGCAAAGCATTGTTTGACAAACAAAGATGGGTTGCGAAGATTGTAGCCTCTGATCAACAATGTTGCTCGAAGAGGGTGGCCATAATTTTTAAAGTAAATTCAGGAGTTGAGCTTATTAAGACACAGGCGGACAGAGGTTGTTGGGTAATAGCTAAGGTTAGGTGTCAGAGTGCTAAATATACTTTTGCCAGCTATTATGGTCCCAACGAGGAAGATATTACATCTCTGAATAATCTTTGTCTCGCTTTCGCAGAGTTTGAGGCCCCACTGATATTAGGTGGAGACTTTAATATTCTCTTAAAAAAATTGTTAGACAGATCTTCCCCTAGAACTCAGATTTCAGCTCCACAGGTCAAAGCCCATCTCTTTGCATCTTAATCTTTGTGACGTTTGGCAAAACAAAATAGGGGATGTTAGGGAGTGCTCTTTTTATAGTAAGAAGAATTGCCATTACTCCAGAATTTATTACATATCCATGAAGCATCCAGAACTTGGTAGAGTAAGCTTGATTAAATATCTTCCTATTCACCTCTCTGACTATGGGGCGATAGCTCTAAACTTGGAACTTCCCCCAGAGCTCTCTTTAGGGAGATGGACTCTGAACAGGAGACTTATCCCACAACCATCTATCCCAAGCTTGTTAAGGAGGAAAATAGCCAAATATTTTTTAAGCGTGATTTGGGGTCGGCTCCCTTATATATAGTGTGGGATGCCTTTAAGTCCTGGTCAAGAGGGACTCTAAAGGGTGCAGCTGTGGGTTGGGAAGATCTGAAAACGAAGAGATGGCAGATTTGGAGGTGCAGTTAGCAGGGGCCGAGGCACATCTAAAGGCTGGGCTGGTCTCTGGCATAGAGAAGAAAAGCCTACTAAGGAGGTTTGGAAATCTCCATTTGATGTTTAGGCTCAAAACTGAAGAGATGTTGCTTCAGAAGTGGTTGGTAAGCAAAGTGAGGGATTTTGATCAGGGTGAGAACTGTGGCAAGGTTCTCGCCATGAAGACCAGAGTAGATAGATCATGCAACTATATCAGCAGGATTAAGGTGGGCAACCAAGTAACGGAAGACAAAGGGGATATCGAGCAGGATTTTATGGAATTTTTCCAAGGTCTATATCGTGAACATCTACTGGTTGAGGAAGAGGCCATCGATAGTTGACTTAATGGGGAGCAGCTTCCAAAGCTAATTCCGGATAACTGAAAAATTCTTACCCAAGATATAACAGGGAGTGAGATTTTCGCTGTCCTAAATAAGGTTAAGAAAGGGAAAGCAGCTAACCCCGATGGGATTCTAATTGAGGTTTATGTGTTAATGATTGAAGAAATTATCCCGGTCTGGCTGAAATTGTTTAGTGAAATTCTAGGAGGTACTTCCTCTCTGCCCGACTCATGGAGTGAGGCTAACTTTACTCTGATTTTGAAGCCCGTGAAGGATCCAACTCAGTGCCAGTCTTATCGGCCAATTTGACTATTAAACTTTGATTACAAGGTCTTTGCAGGGATTCTGAATCCTCTGCTTTGTAAGATCATAGGGCAATTAATTCATGTAGATCAAAAGGGTTTCCTCCCAGGTAGGCAGATGTCAGATTTGGTGTACATCTTAATTGGTGCGGTTGATTTCCCAAATGCAAAGGGCCTCGCTCTTTCAATCATTACCGTTGGCGCAGCAAAAGCCTTCCACCGAGTCAACTGGCACTATTTGAATAGGACCTTGAGGGCTTTTGGCTTTAGCGATGGTGTTAGGGAAACCTTAAGAAAATATATAAAGCTCCTCAGGCTCAGATTTTGGTAAATGGCAACCTCATCGGGGCGGTCATAATAGAGCCGGGTATAAGGCAGGGGTGCCCGCCTTCCCCCATTCTCTTTGACTCATACATCGAGCCCCTGGCCCAGAGTGGAAGGCAGAATGAAAAGATTACCCCTTCACAATAAATGGGTATACGAGGAAATTAGCATTATATGCTGATGACAAATTTTATTGTCATCAAATGTTAACATTGCTCTATCAGAGCTATTCGCTGAAGGTCAGGTTTTTGGGAAACTATCTGGCTATGGAGTTAACAGTGATAAAACTGAGATCATGGCCTGGAACATTATAGATCAATGGGTGAAGCTTGCCAAGGAGTTGAGATACCTTGGCATAATAATAACTCAAGATCTAAGAGATATTCCCAAAATTAATTTGGAGAGAGTTTCCAAAGAGGTTGATGTTTTATTAAAAGAGTGGCAGAATATCGCACTATCCCAATATGGGCAGGTAAATTTGATTAAAATGTGTGTTCTAGCAAAATATACCTATCTTTTTAATAACATCCCCCTGGAGTTTGGTAAAGGTGATCTGCTTAAAATACAGGGCATGATTTCTTCCTTTATTTGGGCAGTTAAAGGGATCAGGTTGTCCTGGAAGAAATTAAGGCGTAAACTCTCACATGGTGGGATGAGCTTACTAGATCTCCAGTTTTATTGTTGGGTGAATCAGTTTAAAAAGGATGCTGCTTCTCAGGCCAGATAGCTCGCTGACTGGCAGAATGTTTAAAGCCATGCTATCGGACGTAAAGGAGGTAGGCTTTATGTATAAATTTGGCGCTCCTAAATTCTTTAAAAAGGTTTGGCTGAAGACGTTGTGTGCGGTGGCCAAACGTTGGTCGGACTGTTGGGCCTGTTTGGTACTGTCCTACGACAGTGATTGGGCCCCAGTGTGGGACTCCCCTGGAGCACCTGCTGAATTATTGATAGCTACGCCCTTGAATATCCTAATGATTTATAAGATGTAAGTTGTCTTTTCAAGAAGTATTAACTGGATTCAATGGCATGATTGAGCAATATCTATTTAATACTAATGTATGCCATCAAAGTGAAGGCCTATGACAACAACAGAGACATTATCAATTGCAGGATGTAAGCCCTCTCCTACAGTCTTGGCTTTGTTTTCCCGAGGAAATGGATGACTTCCTTCATATGTGGAAAACTAGGTGTCTTCTCTAAAAAATAACTTTGGAGAAGAAAGCCAATGTGGCACAATCTCCTGACAAGAACTAAGAAATCGATTGGCAAGTAAGAAAAACATACCAGGCACTGCATAGCTGTAGGAAAGAACCTGGCAGGGGCTGGATTAGGCTGAAGTATTCTGTATGTGCTCATTAAAATGCTAGAAAAAAATAGGTGTCAAGGGACAACAATGCAGTAGAATGGGGCAATGAAGCTATCAGAAGTCACTGTGATTTTGGTGAACACCCTGCTTTCCCCATGTATAGTTGTCACAGAGGAAGGATTGTTTGCAGGAAGAAGAAGGAAACATATCTGCTATTTTGGATAAGAATTCCTCATAGGCTGCCAACTTGGAAAGGGTAGAGTCATTCGTGGATAGAAAGACCACTCTCTCAACATCAGTCCAGAAGGAGAAGACTGATATTTCTGCTCCCCCTGACCCAGCCACCTTCAGAACCTGCCACCCTCATGATTCCACAGCTTCAGAGAATACAGCAAGACAAGGACACACTGCCACACTGAAGCGGGTCACATCTTCTCCCACCATGAAGGTTTTAGTGTCAGGGAACAACAGAAGGAACATTACAAGGAATGTGAGTGTAGAATGAGCTGCAGCAATGCATTTGCTAGGAGACCCATAATAGCAAATCTAGCAAATCAGAGGGTGAATTATTCTGTCAGAGGTTGAGTCTGGAGCATATCATGGGCCCTCTGAATTAACTGGGCATGCTGACACCCAACACACATTATCATTAAAAAAAGTATATGTTTATTGTGATTTGCTTATTCAGCAAGTAGATTAGTGCCTTACGGTTACCTAAATATAAAGAGAAGGCATTGGTCTTCCAGCTACAAAGAAAATTAAAGATTAAGAGTGCCAGTGGCACAAACCTTCATAGCAATGTTATGAACAAGACTTGGGAGATGGGGGAGCGAAAAAGGACACTGCACATTGCCGACCTTCTAGACTCCTGTAGCAAAATAGAAATGTGGATCTAATCCCCTAAATAAAATTAATGCGTGGCAGTTTGTTCTAGATTATTTCTTTGGAGCAGGGCTGAGACTGATTTGCATATGGGTGGTCTTTGTCTAGAGTAGCATTACAGGTAGTCTGGAATGTAGGACACGCAATTTCCAGTGGCTGAGATTAATTCAAGCATGTTTTCGATCACTCTATTGCTTGTTACTGTTGAAGCCATATTGACATAGGGACACCCTTGATGTGGGTACTGTGCTCATTGTACCATAACATTCATAATACCTCCATGATGAGGCCTAAGTAGGTCAAAAATATTCTGGGCTTGACTTTGTTCTCAACTGGAAGGCTGAACTGTTACCAATAAATAACAAGCAAGACTGATTTGAAAATGACTGATCTCTGTCCAGAACGGCTTAGTGGGGAAAACATAAAAAACGGTGGACACCTAGCAATCACAGCCTTCTACTCTCACAGTGCTACCCAGAGAGTGTTATATTTATTTTATCAGTTGCATAAAGAGAACACACATGAGTTACATAAGTGTTGTGTTGCCCTTACTTCATGCAAGGGAACACTAGGGCAACTTCATATTAAAGTCAGATTTACTAAGCAGCGCAAGGCCACCTTGTGTTCCCCTGCAGTGCTTGGTACATTTGGAGATATGCAAGGTATCACAAATTGCTGCCTTGCATTACTCTGCCCTGGAAAAGGCATTGCATGGGTGGAGCATGGATGTCCTATACATCCACCCATGAATTTTGATACATTCCCAGATTTACCATAAGTGCTAGACCTGGGAATGTGTTAAAAAGCTGAACCTTCCCTGGGAATGCATAAGGAGGAGAGATATATTTATTTCTCCTCATTTCTTCCACGTTCTACAGGTGCTGCATTCTACAGCACATGTAGAAAGAGGAAAAAGCCTCAGATGATTGTTTTTGTTCAGGAAGGTGTCCCTTCCTACACCAAAACAATGCTGTCTACAAGGCAGGTCCCCTTTCACCAAAATACAAGGTGTCCTTCATTGGGACAAAGCAGCATATTGTGTGCCAGAGGAAGGGAGAGGGTAGGGACCCGCCATATAATGTTAAATATGGTGCATTCTGCCCAACCGCTTTCACGCAGCACAGCATAGCAAGGTGTCTTGCTGCAGTGCATTGCTTGAAAGTTTGATCAATCTTGACCTTGGTTTTTACATCTACCATCCATTTTTTGGAAACCCACACTTGTTGCACGGGCACAGGACACTGACAATTTGCATGAACTATTCACAACACCCATATTTCCTTCGATAACACTTCTTACATTTTTCCTCATGGTCAGTAGAAGCAGTCATTAAAATTGGAAAAAAATGGTCTAAATGTATTATCTTCTCTTAGAGGGAAAGTTAGTACAGCATTAAATGAATTACCTTGACTCGGCCTCTGCTATGTTAGAGTTTAAGGTTCTATTTGATCAAACCATTTTTAACTTAAAGGTAACATCACAAATGTTTATACATTGGCGAGCATTAGATTACATTGCCCTAGCTGTTCAAGGTGTGATACCCTGGAGGCTGATTGGGCCCACACATTTGTCCTCTGTCCAGAGATTTGGGATTGTTAAGAGGCCAATGTTTTGGATTATGTTAACATAAACATAATTATTTGCGTTTACAGTTAGCTTTTAAAAAACAAAAATAAGCCATGTTAATGTGCAATGATTTGTAAAATAAAAAAGCAGCTTCCAAAGGTGATTGTTTAAAGGCAGGGCGACATGGGTGAGTTGGAAAACTGAGATCATTTCCTGTCTTTGAAGAGAGTGACATGTTCCCCTCCCCAGCCTCTATATATGAAAACATTTATCGTTTTGACAGCCAAACAACATTAACATTCCAGTGAAAGTATTCATTTGTGCTTCATTACAATTGTACGATTGGTCAATCATACCTTAAATTCTGAAGTAAAAGTTGCACATATGCAATATGGAAACCATAAGGTGAGGAAGGGTTATTAACACCCATTATGCACACAGCATGAACACTATTGCTTGTCTAATGGAGCGTGGCCACAATATATATTTTCAGCTCATCTTTCTTCATCTTATGTGCTTTTTATCATGCCAGGACCCCTGCTGAAACGAGGGCTGTAACAGGGGGAGAATGGTTTCTGTAAGGACAAAGGGTTTTGTGAAGAGGGTTTGGCATACAGAAGTTTAGATGGGACTGATCCAGCGCCCATACAATATTTGATCAGGAATTGATACTCAACAACATCACTACAGTGGCCCATACACATTCACCCAGTATCCCTGATGTGCTGGGGTCAATTTGTTTGTTTCATCAAAATATTTATTTTCTTAAATCCTTTTGGGACATTCATTAAATAGCTAATCTTGGGGGGCGTGGCTTGGCGCCCGCGGTGAATGGGGGCGCTGTGGTGAAGCGCTCCGGAGGTTCTGAAGATTACCGCATTAAGAGACATCGGGGGCGTAACCAGGAGTTGGCTACAACGTCAGAAGAGCTACGGAATGCAAGAAATACATTAGCGCTCTTATAAGCGCGACGGGAATGCTTCTTTTTTCCGAGTGAGTTTATTGATCGTCACTGTGAAGGTATGGTCACCATTTTGTGACGCTCGGAACAATAAACCTCATTAAAACTGCTGCGCTGGTGCTCCCATGCAGATTTTGTCTTTTAATTGGATCTCTTAGACATTTTCATCTGCAGGCACACCTTGGCAGTTGCAATGAGGCATTATTGGAACAACTGGAGTTACATTTCATATTACTGACTGATACATTTTTTTGTGCAGCCATTTTGTATTATGTACTTTCATTGGTTCCTTATGGCACATTCACCTCAGGGCAATAAAATCCTCTGGAACTTACTTCACTCATTTGTCACATTATTCCTCAATGTATGAGCTACATTATTTTTTCTCTTCCTACTTGAGACCATTTTTTTGAGTTTTTTTTTTGTTCAGTCTATATATGGCTCACTGGATGTTTTAATCTTGCTTTGTTTGCCTTGACTGTATTCTGGCAGCTCCTCGCATAATTTCACTCCCCAGCTTAACTTAACGATACAGAAACAAATTTTTCGCGCCCACTACTGTTTGAAGGCTGCGCTGGTGTCTCTATGGATAGAACAAAGGGTGCTTCAGCTGCTGCATCGCAACAAAAGCACGTCTTCATTAAAAACTCCAACATTTTTACGGCTTACTCTAGGCTGGAGGATTCCCAGCAGTCTGCATCGAGTTTCCCGGAGGACGACATGGATTCCATACCTACACCCTTAGGAAAGGCACTTACCAAGCGCTTAAAGCATAACCCCCTTCTCCTCCTAAATCATCCTCTCCGGTCTCTATGAAGATGCTATTGGATGAGATAAGAGTCCTCCGGCCCTTTATGGAAAAAAACAACTCTAAACTACAGATCCTTACGGACAACTGGTCTCAACTCGACACTAGAGTTACTGTTGTTGAACAAAGTATTTCCACCTTTGGTGAGCCTTGCACAAGTGTCTTGCAGCTTCAATCTCAAGTATTGACGCTTCAGAAGACCATTGAAGATCTTAAAAATTGTAGTAGAAGAAATAATCTACGTATTTATGGTTTGGCAGAGGGAGTTGAGGGGTTAGACCCCCTCTCCTTCTTCTCTTCTTTTCTTCCCAAAGTGCTTCACTTTGCTGAAGGTACAACACTCAAAATCCAGAGGGCATATAGACTTGGTCGTCCCTCCTCAAACATGTCATCCTCACCAAGGTCTAGAGGAGTAATTATCCCCCCCCGTTAACATCCCCCTTCTCACTGTCTCGGTGAGCTGTAAAGAGTTTCTGTTAGCAATTAGCGCGGGGATACACAGTTGTGCAGCCATGCGCTTTACAAAATGCTTTATTATTATTATTATTATTAATTATATACTTTCTGGAATACACAGACTTGTTGCTGGTGTTATCTGCGGTTAAATCGGTTCAACGCATCACTTGGTCTGGATCAACTTTGTTTCCTTGCTCAGGACTATGCCAAAGCCACTGCTAACAGGCGAAAAGCGTTTCTCAATTTGAGGCCAGCTTTCCGTTCACTGGGTGCCCGCTATGGTCTCTTTCACCCCTGCCTGTTTAAGGTTACGTATAAAAAGAGAAAGATAACTTATGAGGATCCAGTAAGGCTACAAAGTTGTATCAATTCATGTAACCCGACTGCTATGGATACTCATCGGCCTTCTTCATTGGATAATGCATGAATTTGGAATCTTCATGTTGTTTTATGGTCCCTAACCCCTCTTGGGTTATGTGTTTGATTTCCTTCATGTTCTAGTGTTCACTCATTGTTGGTTTTATATGTATTATCCCTAATTTGTCTAGCTCCATTTTTTCTCGTATGGAATTGTACACATAAGTTGCTTCCTTGCTCTGCCTACGCTTTGTTCCCTATTTCTTTTCCTTGCCCTGGTCTGATGCGATTTACTGGTTTGCTGTGTTCCCCTTGTTCTCTCACCCCCTAGTTTCTTTTATATTATATTCTAATATCGTTCAGTTTAATTTGTTGTCTTGTGTTCTTATGGATTGTATGTTGATGGCCAATTAACCTAGTATCTTAGTAGATTGATGACATTCCTGTTTCTGTTTATTTCCAAACTTACTCTAGTCATACATTTCAATATTTTCTCTAATCCTTGTTATTCATCGCCCCCACAGATTTCTTATCTCTGTAACATGGTGTCTTCTGGATCCTACCATTCGGCTGACCCTAGACGTGTTGCCTTCTCCATGTGGTTCCATCCCCCCTCACGTATTTTCCTTGAGTCCCCCTTTTCTGTAAGTATGTTATTTGTTAGTACGTTTTTTGTTGTGTTCTTTGTTTCATGTTCAGTAATGTTTTCTTATATCTCTTTCCCGACTTATCTTACTTACGCACAAACTCTTTCTCTTATGACTTCTCTCTCTAAATCTTTGGCTATGCTCGTACATCTTTTTTAATTTGTACTATTCTAAGCTCATTGTCTTCTTCTTACTTTCTCATCTCCCTTCTCATATTTTACATAGTTTTTATATGGATTTAGATTTTAGTTTTATAAGCTTGGACTCTTTTATTGTTGTTCATTCTACTATATTGTATTGGACTAGAGATTTAAATTGCAATTAGTTCTTTCATGAGTTATGTCACTAAAGTTGGTTACTTGGAACATTAGGGGATTACACTCTCCTATTAAGAGACAGAGAATTTTAACACGTCTTGCTAAGTTAAATGCTGATATTGTTTTTTTTCAAGAAACGCATCTTATGGAAACTGAGACTATGAATCTAAAAAGGGGTTGGGTGGGTGAGGCTTATTTTTTCCCTGGGAATGGTAAGCGAAATGGAATTGTGTTATTGTGTCGTAAGTCTCTTCCAGTTACTTTATTATCACAAGAAGCAGATGCCGAGGGGAGATGGTTTTTTGTTAAATTATCGCTAAAGGGAGTTCCATTATCCTTGCTTAATATATATGGCCCTACAGTAGGGGATACTACTTTTTGGTCTGCTTTAACTAAACGCATATCTAACTGTATTGAGGAGAACTTTATTATGGCTGGGGATTGTAATCAAGTGTTAGATCCCTTTGTGGACAGGAACTCAAAGGTACCTTTCGTCCCCAATAACATACACAAATCATTCACTCATACTATTTCCCATTACAGATTACTTGATGCCTGGCGCCTTTGTAACCCAACCTCCATGGAATACTCCTTTTATTCCTCAGCACATCTCACCCAGTCCAGAATTGACTATATCTTTGTTTCCCATAATATCTCACAGTCACTCACATTTGCAGACTTTGGTCCCATTCTATTATCAGACCATGCTCACATATCCATTGGTTTTGATATATTGCCTAAGAGCACTACCCCCAAAAGGTGGCGTTTTAATAACGCTCTCCTCTTAGACCCTACATTTTCAACATCATTCACTTCCTTTTTTATTGAAAATTTTGAGAGAAATCAAACAGAATCTTTATCACCTACAATTATTTGGGATGCATTGAAGGCTTCAGTGAGGGACTTCATTATAAATTATGTAGCAGAGAAAAGAAAATCTGCACGTAAGACTACTTCTGATCTCCTCCAAGATATCAAAGCACTAGAACACTCATACTATACCTCTCATTCGGAAGATTGCCTAAAAACCCTTGTCAAAGCCAAATTGGATTTGCATAAAAAGTCGTCAAAAGACGCTTCGCTTTACTTGTTAAAATCTAGTGCAAAATTCTATGGGGGTCAAAATAAAGCAGGGCAAATATTAGCTAATTATTTAAAGATCCGCTAAAAAAAAAGATACTGGTTCAGTTTTTGATGAATGTTCAGTTTTAAAGTTTAAAGACGCTGACATTTTAAATGAATTTTCTCTTTTCTATAAATCCTTATATTCCTCAGAAACTCAATCTTCGGATACCTCATTGGCACAATTTTTTTCAGATATCCAAAAATATCAACAGACATCTCCGGACTTATCGCAATTAGAATCTGTTCTCTCACAGCAGAAAGTATTTAATGCTTTCCAACTCCTTAGGAAGGACAAAGCCCCTGGCCCAGATGGCTTTACAGTTGAATTTTACACTCATTTTCCTAAGCTTTTACTCCCTAAGCTACATTCACTCATAAGTTTCTTTCTCTCTACTACTAATTCCTCCGGTTCTTTTTCAGAAGCCCACATATGTCTTATTCCGAAGGTGTAATTAGTCACAATGGGGCGAAGGATGGTAAGTTTTGCAAAAATTATAGACCTATTTCTCTTTTTAACATCGATTCTAAAATAGTTTCTAAAGCCTTAGCCATATTTCTAGATTCCTATCTACCAAATTTGCTAGGGAAAGAACAATCTGGCTTTGTTAAGGGACGAGTCATTACTGATAACACACGACTATTTTTTGATATTTTATCTAAATCGTCCCATCTTGACCACTCTGTGGCGCCAATAGCGCTAGATGCTGAAAAGGCTTTTGATAGGGTTGAATGGAAATATATATTTTACACTTTAAAATGGTTTGGATTTGGCCACATTTTATAAGTGTATTATCTCTTCTTTACTCTAATCCTTGCTCTGCAATTTGTGCTAATGGCCAAATTTCCCCTTTTTTCAATCTAGGTAGGGGAGTGCGTCAAGGTTGCCCTCTTTCACCCTTCCATTTTAATTTAGCTCTTGAGCCGTTTCTATCCAAATTGCGCCAAAATCACAATATCTATGGGTTCCAAACATCGAATGCTCACATCAAATTTGCGGCTTACGCCAATGATATTTTGCTCTTCATTTCCAAACCAGAATAATCAATTCCTGCCTTTTTGAAGGAGGTGGAAGCTTTCTCCTCTATTTCTGGATACAAATTAAATAATGACAAATTGCCTTTAACAAAATAAACTTTCAGCTCAGAATTTCAAATATCCCATTTTAAATGTAGTCCGAACAATATTAAGTATCTAGGTCTTCATTTCACTTCCTCAATTTTAGAAACTGTGACTATATGTATGAATAAGTGTATTCAAAAGATATCAGAACTGACTACTAAATGGCACCCTCTTTACCTATCCTGGTGGGGTCGCTCGGACACCACAAAGATGATCTTATCACCCATAGTTCTATATACAATTTCCAACATTCCGGTTCCTATTACAACTAAAACACTTAAAAAAATCAACTCCATTTTATCCTCATTTCTGTGGGGTAACAAAAAACCTAGAATGTCCTTGCAAAAATGAATTCGTCCAAAATCTGAAGTAGGAGTTAACTTTCCAGATTTTCATACGTACCAGAAAGCTTTCCTATTGCACCAAGCCTCTTTATGGTTGTGCAATTCAATAGATGATTGCCCTCTCTGGACGTCAGTAGAATGCCTATTTCTAACTCCCTACTCCTTTTGTGAGTACCTTTCCTTTTCTCGTAAACTACAATCAATTTCAACTCCCATAATAAAGCACACTTCCAAACTACTTGATCCATCTTCACGAGTCACTCATGATTCTAAAGAAGCCTTCTTAAACTCAACGATTTGGCATAATAAAAACGTATTAATTCAAAATAAAACGTTTTACTGGAAAACATGGAGACAAAGAGGTTTGATATTGATCTATCAATTGTTCTCAGACTCACAATTTATACCTTTTGATGAGCTCAAGCATTTATTAAATTTACCTGCCTCTTTCATCAATAAATATAATAAATCTCTTCCCCACCTTCTCATTATGCTAAACACTCCTGACAACCCAGAATATCTTATTGGTCTACGGACCTTGTTAATGACCACACCGAAGGCCTCTCTTATCTACAAACATTTGCAAGGTAAAGCAGATAATAGACAGAAGACAAAACGGGAAGTAGCTTGGGAACATGATTTTACTACACACTGGCCTTTATCAACGTGGGCATATGGACCAAATTACGCAAGGCCTCTAGAGCAGCAAATATTACCCAAACATTATTTTACGTATACAACAGACTGTTACTCACGCCAGCCACTCTATCTAAACATTGTTCAACCATCCCAGACACATGTTGGATATGGGCTTTTCCCATGTTATTCATTTGCCCACAGGTGCATCACTTCTGGAAACAAATATGGTCTCAAATTAACTTAATTTATGACACTAAGATCCCTTTTTCTTTTACTCATATCTTTCTAGGTAGTCTTTCACCCATTTGGGAGGATACTCCTTTTAACGTCAAGATTATCGACTTATTATTGGCGGTTGCCTTTCAACAAATTACTGTAAATTGGAAAAACTCATCAAAAAATTAATTTTAGGGCTTGGTGGTACACTGTTTGCCATAATCACAGGTGAGACACTGCTTTTGTAAACCCTCCCCACATGGCCTTCAAACATGCTGACTTATGATTGCCTGTCACAATCTTTATTGATACAAGCGCTAAACAATGTTCATTGCCAAAACTCTTACAACAAGAGGTTCTTAAACCACCCTAGATTCTCTAATGGCTCCACAAGTTTATACTTAGTACCTAACTGGCATGTGTGTTTCATTTATTTCGGATTCTTATGTCTTAATCTTACTTTATTAGTTTGATTCCTTTATTCTGTACGTATTGAGGTTGAAATGTAAAGATGTATAATTTATATTGCATATTGTGTGTACGTCACGTTAAATGTATTTATTTATTTATTTTATTTTCAAAAAACGTTTCTTGAAGTAAAACAAAAAAATAGCTAATCTTGATATCAACTCTTCTTCTATTTGGTCGTTGGAACAATTAGTTGAATAGTTGATGGTAATGATAAATACTAGCTTACCAAACATTTAGTCAATTAATTACAGACTCTCAATAAGGTTAATAATGAATTATATCTAAATTTTAAAAGGTCAATGCTCAATTGCATTAGGTTACAATTACAAACATTGATTTTTTAATGAAAGGAGAAATCGTATATAACATCAAGACTCATTATGCAATGGCATTATGCAATGAAGGAGCGGATAGGGTAAGAGACAAAGTTTCAGCAAATAATTATGCCACCATAATATATCTAATGGAGGGATAGATGAAGAGACAAAAGGTTCATCTAAAATAATGCAAATCAATATAATGTTGACAGAGTGCATAGGTGAAGTGAAAAAAAAAATCAGAGTCAAATACATTAAATCTGAGATTCTGAATAATGATATAGGCTAAATACAAACCTATCTGTCTGTAGGAAAACCGCCCCCTGGACCCAGGAGATGATTGAAGCTCCCCAATATGGAATCAGGGAACAAGGAACAGCTGGACCTCTCTGCAAACCGATGAACAGCGATGCATCTCCCCTCTTCTTTCCTGTCAGCCACAGCTTCTAAGCCACACCCCTAAAGGCACCCTAGTTATAGTCGAAAATTGACATGTCCATCCTCAAATATTGGATTTTAGTCTCTAACTCACACAGGGATTGGTGAACAAGGGAGGTGGCGTTTTGACGCAACCATGACTTCACCTTTATTCAACAACTTTATTGTGTACAATAGTTCCCATGGTCTGAATCTCAGCTTATTTGCATGCCCCACACATAAGTTACAACATTTTCCTTTTTTATTTATGAATTGAAGTTATTCGCAGAGAACATCTCCGGTCCCACGCTTGGGTACAGTAGTTGGCAGGCGACTGACACACTGTCCTTCACTCCTTTCATGTCATCTGTGGTGCTCAGCACATCTTGCTTTCCTCGTGACAGAGCAGAGTCACTCCTTGGAGCTTCCCCTTCCCACCTCGGACAAGGTTATGAAAAATGGAGGCTCCATCCAGCACACTAAGTAAATGAAAAATGAACATTTAATAATTATATGCGAATGAAACCTTCACTGTGTATTACCTACCATTCACTATTACCCAAATATTGTTACCTAGCAATAAGCGAAAGCAGCTTTCATTATTACCTTAAAGCAACATGCAAATACTGATGAACATGCGGCCTATTTGTGCACTTCTTCGTTTCTTCAAAAGCACAAAAGTTATAACAATATTGTGTGATTAGGTGTTAATTCAGGCATGCACAAATCAGTTCCCTTGTGTTTATGTTGGTGCATGTTAGTTTTACTATGTCTATTTACTTTTAGTATGTATTATTAGGGTATTCATTTGAGTAGGGTTCATTTTTGCGAACCCCTGCTCCATCACAACATATTTCAGAAAACAAAATTAGATAGAAAAGACACATAGGGGCATATTTACAATAAAGTGTCGAAGCGTGTCGTTAAGCCAAGAAGGGTACAGGATGCGTCTCTTTAGAAATGCAGGGCTGTACCATATTTAGTAGAATATGGTGCAGCTCTGTGTTTCCCCCTGCGCTGCTGCTAACTTTAGCTGCCCAGCACAAAAGCAGGCACCCTTGCACCATAGTGCAAGGGTACCTGTGTTGAGGGTAAGATTGTTTATGTGCAGGAAGTTCCCCCTCCCTGCACATAAACAATCTTTAAATGCCGTTTTGTAACTTCTACATGTGCTGCTTAGTGCAGCACACATAAACGTTGCAAAACTTCCTTTTGTTTTAAATGATTGTTTATGTGCACGAAGGGGGACCTTCCTGCATATAAACAATCATGGGAAATGTATTGTTTCCATGTGTGCTGCCACAGCAAAAACGAGGAGAAATAAAGCATTTCTCCTTGTTTCGCCTGTTTATGACCCGGTTTTTCCTGGTCTTAATTTTGTCGCTGCCTCCTATTTATGTTGCCCTTGTAGAAAGGGAAGACAGCGTCAAAATCAATGGGTTTTGCTGTGGAATGCCCACCTCAACACCCATTGTCCACCACTTTCACGCTAAATACAGCGTGGATGGGTGCCTTATTTACGTGGCAGCATTAAGCCACATTAAGCGGCTTAATGCTGCCTAGTAAATAAGGTGAGGCCCCTATCGCCATCACAACGTGACTTTCTGGTGGCGATAGGGACTTGTAAATATGCCCCAAAGTGTAAGAGAAACAATGAAAGTGGCAATTAAACAATAGACAAGTACAAAACAGAAGTCCAACAGGCTATCTACTGTAATTGATAGTTTATATGTGCCATTGAAAAGAGTGTGTCTGTAACTGCAAAAAGATCACAATAAGGCAAGGAAACAGCCATTCTTACAGAGCCATGGAATTCACCCAGCCACTTCAATAGAAAAGACCACTATGCGAACCTCTGTGCATGAGGCACCATAAGTCAGAAACCACAGACCTCTTCTGATTATAATGACTAAGACTAATACAAAAGATGACAAAGTAAACAAAGCAAGAAAGGCAATATCCAGGACGAGGGCTCCATTCTAAGAAATGTGAAATGGAGTACGGATAAAAGCTCAGAAGTGACAGAACTCGATGGGACTGGGACAACATGACTAAATAGTGAAACGGCATACAAACCAACCTAACGTCCTTACTGAGAAATCAAAACAAAGACAGAAAACTAAGAAATGCAGATAAACAACTTGTGAAAGGATTGGGAGGATGCAGCTAGAACAACAAAGTGAACATTACTGAAAGTATGCGGAGATACAGGAAAACAAATCTGCAAATACAAACGCAAGCAAGTGCAAAGGGCCTAGGAAGTGAAAAGTTATAATACTTCACTGTCCATTTATGCTATATGATATTTTTAGTTCATTTTTCTTCATCATAGGTGTTTTTCCTCATGTTGGGACCCCGTTGAAATGGGGACTGGAACATTTAACAAGGGAGCATGGTTTCTGCAGGGACAAAGGGGTTTGTGAAGCAGGTTTTGCATACAGGAGTGAGTACTGTAGCTTCCTCCCCTGCACTGGCATGCAAAAGAATGCACCACACACGGAGCTATGTAACAGATGTCTTTATTTATTTATCACACACTGCACTCTGATCATGGCAAAACCGTTAATAACCACTCCTTAATACCTCTCAGCAAGTTATGTAATTCCTCTTTTGAGTCCGCCCAGAACAGGAAGGGTCCTAGCGCACATAGGGGGATATTTATAATAAGATGCTGGAACGTGGTGTTACTTCAAAATTGGTAACACCACGATCAGACCCTTTTTAAATGCAAGGATGCACCGTATTTACAGAAATACGGAACACTCCTGCATTCCCCTAGCGCCGGTACATTAAAAGCTGCCTCACGCCATTACAGCCACCCCTGCGCCACGTTGAAAGGGTGCCTATGCTGCAGGAGTAATTGTTTATGTGTAGGAAGGGACACCTGAGGAACAGGCTATCTGAAGAGTGAATAGGGGCCTTATTTACAAGGCAGCGTTTAGCCATGTTTGATGACTTAAAGCCGCCTTGTGAATAAAGAGAAGGGGATATCGCCACCAGAACATCACTAAAAGTGATGTTCTGGTGGTGATATCCCCTTGTAAATTTGCCCCATAGTCTTACATCTCCCCTTTTGCCAAATAAAAAGTATAATCAGCAGTCACATTATATTTCTTAAATAGGCCACCGAGGCGCTCGCAGAAGTTCACCAGATCGAGGGTCATGAGGTGGTTGAGATGCACTCTGATTGCACAACAATGGTACAGGTTCTGATGCTTGATATGGGCTGTTTGGTGGGATTGACTCATTCAGAATTGCAGGAGCTGATGAGCATCGAGGTAGGTGCTTAAAGTGTGACAAGTTTTGTGTAATGAACTTTAAGGGTTGATACACCATCACCATGTGTCCTTTGCCCGTCACAACCCTCTGAGGATCAACGGTAAATGGAGTGTTTGTTTTACACTTTTTTTTCTGCTTGATGAAGACCCGGTCACCTACATTGAAGACTGTTTCCTGAGCTCGTTGACGCCGATCGGCATAAGTTTTAATTTTGCACTATCGAAAAGTGTCGGTGACACGAACCTTATCAGCATTCAAGGATCAGACTACTGTCCACTGTGGCAGTTTGGCTCCGATGGCTCTTCTAGATAGCAAGGTGGCAGGACTCTCACCAGTTGTGAAGTGAGGAGTTGAATGATAAGCACAGAGGGCTTGACACAGAGCCTGGTTTTACTTGTCCCCCTCTATCATGGGTACCCTTTTGTGGGTACCCATGAATCGTTCCACAACACCATTGGCTAGGGGCCACAGAGCTGTACTCTTTTGATGCTTGATATTTAGTCTGACTAGAAACTCCTTGAATTATTTGCTATTGAATAGCCGGCCATTGTCAGATTTGATAATGGCAGGGATACACTACGCTAGAAACATACCATTCAGGTTGTTGATGATAACTCCTCTACTAAAGGAAAGCATGACTACTCAATAACTTCAATGAGATGATAACTGTTTCCTAAGGTCCCCAAACAAATCCACTGCAATTCTTTCCCAAGTCTGTGCAGGAAGGTCAGACCTTGTCAATGTGTCACTTTGGGGGAAAGGCAGTTGCAAAAATGACACTCTTTTTAGTACCCTCTCAACTTGCTCATCTTGGTGCCGGACCCATACTCGGTCTCTTAGGGCTCTTTTGGTGCTTACAATGCCACAATGTTCTTCATGGGCTAGTTAAATGACATGCTGTCTTAGGGTCTTAGGTATGATGATTCTTGAGTATCTTTTTGTTTAAATATATTTTTATTGAGAAAACAAGAAAAAAGAAGAAACCAGTCAGACTCTCTCTCTCTTTCCACCACAAATGTTTTGTTAAATATCTCCTCGTGCCCAGACTCCTCCCCGCACCCTTCCCACAGCTTATCCAATCACCTTACATGTGGGTTTTATTACATTTGGGGTTTCTTATTCATACTGAATCATTGAATATAGATCAAATACACTTCCCTTGTCAAATACCAAATCTTATAAACACAGATTTAATTTCCTGGTTCAGTTTAACTTTACATACATTTTCTAGCAGCAACTTTGGATTATCAAAATACAATCATCAGCCATCTATAAAGTGCATATACATATCAGATTAGTTATTTAAGCAGCCTCTTAATAAAGTGCAAAGTTTTAAAGTGCATACATGGCCTCTCCAAGCCAACCATACAGTGCATGTGCATATGTTGTTAACTGTTACAGCAGCCCAATAACTAAAGGGCAACGTTTTTTTTAAATGCATACAGGGGGTCTCAATAGTTTTTTAGGCTATCTTAAAAATATTCTTGATTTCTTGATCGAACAGTATTCTAGGATATAAATAATATACATTTCCGATTTCTAATACCAACCTCAGCACATATCTAGTTGTCTGGTTCAGCTTGCTTGGAGCACCTTTTATAACCGCCACTTCTGATTATCAGAGTGCACACAAAGCTAAAAATCTTCAAACTCTAACTTGCAAAACCTTGATCATTTGCCTTCCTTAAAGTGCTTGTGCTTACCTTAATAACTATTTAAACAGTCCCTTAACAAAGTACAAAGATTTTAAAGTGCATACAAGAAAAAAGGGCTCTCAATACTGCCACACAAAATGATTGAGGACATTGCTATGACTTGTGTAAATTACCAATCCAATTGATTCCTCCAATTGGCAAAGTACTGCCAAATTTCTACCCCTTTCCTTTTGCCCCTGTGCCCCCTCTGCTTATCTATAGCTTTCTCAAGGTAATATGTTCTCAACAGGCGAACTAGCCATTGATGAAATACTGGCGGAGTAGCATCCGACCATGCTGAAGCTATGAATATTCTGTATACTGCCATTGCAATACAAATAAAAGCCCCACTTTTTTTTCCCCAGGTTAGTTATACCAAGCAAAATTACCGGGGGTTACTTCCACTTGTTGCAGCAGCTTCTCTTGTAAGAGCACCTCTTTTTCTCTTATAAGCGTACCACGCTCACTACAAGTAGCAAGGATATGCATTAGATCTTCTTTATAGACCGCACACCGTGGACAAAACATACCTTTCCCCTCCCCCATTTGGCAATCAGATATGGAGTGTCAAGTCAAGTCAAGTCATAGAATTTATATAGCGCACTACATACCCAGAGGGTCTCAAGGCGCTTAGGGAGGGGAGGAGGATTACTTGTCAAATAACCACGTTTTAAGTTGTTTTCTGAATGCTAAGTGGTTCTGGGAGAGGCGAAGGTAAGTGGGAAGTGAGTTCCATGTTTTAGCTGCCAGGTATGAGAAGGATCTACCTCCCATGGTGGTCTTGTTGATGCGAGGTACAGTGGCGAGGGCTTGGCTGGCGGATCGTAGTTGGCGGGAGGGGGTGTAGAAGGACAGTCGTGAGTTGAGGCATTCTGGTCCGATTTCGTAGAGTGCTTTGTGTGCGTGGGTTAGAAGTCGGAAAGTGATCCTCTTGTTGACGGGTAGCCAGTGGAGGTTTTTCAGGTGATCAGAGATGTGTTCGTTACGTGGGATGTCTAATATGATCCTGGCTGAGGCGTTTTGGATTCTTTGGAGTTTTTTCTGGAGTTTAGCGGTAGTACCTGCGTAGAGGGTGTTTCCGTAGTCCAGTCGGCTCGTGACCAGAGCATGGGTGACTGTTTTTCTGGTTTCAGTGGGGATCCAGCGAAATGTTTTTTTGAGCATGCGGAGAATGTTGAAGGAGGATGAGGAGACGGCGCTGACTTGTCTGTTCATTGAAAGTGATGAATCCAAGATAACGCCTAGGTTCCGTGCGTGGTCTGTCGGGATGGGTGCTTTTCCAAGGGCTTCCGGCCACCAAGAGTCGTCCCATGCAGAGGGGGATGTACCTAAGATGAGGACCTCTGTTTTATCTGAGTTCAGTTTCAGACGGCTGTGTTTCATCCATTCGGCAACTTCTTTCATTCCTTCGTGTAGGTTAGTTTTGGCGGTGCTGGGGTCATTGGTGAGTGAGAGGATCAGTTGAGTGTCGTCCGCGTAGGAGATGATGTTGAGGTTGTGTTGGCGGGCGATGGCCGCGAGGGGGCTCATGTATACGTTGAAGAGGGTGGGACTGAGTGAGGATCCTTGTGGTACGCCACAGATGACTTCAGTGGCCTCAGACTTGAATGGAGGAAGGCGGACTCTCTGGGTTCTTCCGGTGAGGAACGAGGTGATCCATTCAAGTGCTTTTCCTTGTATTCCGATGTTTCTGAGGTGTTGTAAAAGGGTGCTGTGGCAGACTGTGTCGAAGGCTGCAGAGAGGTCGAGGAGGATGAGGGCGACTGTGTCTCCGTTGTCCAGTAGAGTTCGGATGTCGTCTGTTGCAGCGATAAGTGCGGTCTCAGTGCTGTGTTTGGCTCGGAATCCGGACTGTGAGGAGTCGAGGGAATTGTTGGCTTCGAGGAAGGCGGCGAGGTGGTTGTTGACAGCTTTCTCGATGACTTTGGCCGGGAAAGCAAGGAGCGAGATGGGGCGGTAATTTTTGAGTTCGGTGGGGTCCGCTGTGGGTTTTTTCAGAAGGGCGGTGAGTTCAGCGTGTTTCCAGCTTTCCGGGAAGGTGGCAGAGTTGAAGGAGCAGTTGATGACGTCTCGGAGGTGCGGTGCTATGACGGAGTCTGCTTTGTTGAAGATGTGGTGAGGACATGGGTCTGTGGGGGATCCTGAGTGGATGGAGTTCATCAGGCGGATGGTGTCTTCAGTGAAAATTGGGTTCCAGTCGTTAAGGGTGTTCAAGGGGGGTGGATGTTCAGCATATGGTTGGGTGGGTTGGTCTCCGGGTTGGTTGTCGAAGCTGTTGTGGATGTCTGCAATTTTGTTGTGGAAGAATAAAGCCAGGGAGTCGCAGAGGGCTTGAGAGGGGGTGATGTCGTTGGAGTTGGCCGAGGGATTGGTAAATTCCTTGACGATGTTGAAAAGTTCCTTGCTGTTGTGGGCGTTGTTGTCTAGTCGATCCTTGAATGCTGTTTTCTTGGCCTTTCGGATTAGTTGGTGGTGTGTGCGGGTGGCGTTTTTGAAGGCGTCCTTGGTGCTAGTGGTTGGGTCTTTTTTCCAGGCCTTTTCAAGGGAGCGGCAGAGTTTCTTGGACTTCTTAAGATCATCGTTGAACCATGAGGCCTTCTTGCTGCCAGGTTTGCGTTGACGTTTTTTGAGTGGTGCTAGGATGTCGGCGGTGTTGGATAACCATAGGGTGAAGTTGGTGGCGGCTTGGTCTGGGTTAGAAGAGTGGGCTGGGGTGTTTAGAAGGAGCGATGAGGAGATCTGGTCGATGGTGATTTTGTTCCAGTTTCTTTGCAGAGTTGGTTGGGGGTGGTTGATGGGTTTCGGCTTGTTGTAGGTGAAGTGAACGCAGCTGTGGTCAGTCCAGAAGAGATCCGTAGTGTGGCTGAAGGAGACATGATTGCTGGAGGTGAAGATAGGGTCGAGTGTGTGACCTGCGATGTGGGTGGGGGAAGTGACCAGTTGTTTAAGTCCGAGGTTGGCGAAGTTGTCCAAGAGGGTGGTGGTGTTGCGGTTGTTGTTCTTTTCAAGGTGAAAGTTGAGGTCTCCCAGAAGGATGTAATCTTTGGAGGGGAGCGCGTGCGGAGTGATGAAGTCCGTGATGTCTTCACTGAATTTTGCGCGGGGTCCTGGTGGTCTGTAAAGGAGGGTGCCGCTGAGTGTGGTCTTGGGGTTGATGTGGATCTGGAAGTGAAGGTGTTCAGAGTTGGCGAGGTTGACGTCAGAGCTGGTTGAGATGTGGATTGATTTATTATGGACGATAGCGATTCCTCCTCCTGTGTGGCCGGTACGGTCCTTGCGTGTGATCTTATAATCTTCAGGGATGGCAATGGTGATGTCTGGGGTGGAGGAAGCGTTCATCCATGTTTCTGTTAGGAAGGCGACGTCTGGAGAGATGGTGTCTAGTAAATTCCATAGGTCAATGGCGTGTCTGTGGACCGATCGGGTGTTGAGAAGGATGCATTGTAGGTGGTTGTGGTCGGGAATCTGTGGTGTGGTCGTAGCGGAGATGTTGTCGGTGCCGATGAATTTGCAGGAGTAGCAAGAGAAAGGTCCATGGGTGTGCCCAGGAGCGGCTTGGATGCAGTTGGGGGCGCGACCGGGGTTAAGGGCTAGGAGGGTGGAGGCATCGTAGGTAATGCGGGAGGGCTGGGCAGCGCGAGGGGCAGGGGGTCTGGCGCTGGGCGCGGTCCAGGCGCGGACGGGCATAGACGGGCTTACCTTTGGCGCACCTTCGGCGCGAATTGGGCGCGGTCGCTGTGCGTGAACGCTGCACGCGGGAACAACTGTCATATATGGAGAGTGGAGGGGGAGGGGCGAGGGCAGCTCAGCTGGGAGGCGGGTCGGGCACACGAGGACGACAACAACAAACAAAATGGAGGCGGAGGGGGGAGCAGAGCGGAGCGCTATTGGCAAACGCGCAAACAATGTTAGGAAACAGCACAATGAAATAACCAGAGCGCAAATGAGGCAAAGCGATAAACAAAGCACACAGCAGGCGAAATAAAATGCAGGTTTTTGAAGTGAATCTAAGCAAAGCAGCGCTACGATACCAGATGTCTGCAAGGGACACTGGGAGCGACCACTCAGTCCGTGAGGAGGAGCGAGTCACAGCGTCTACAGGGCGAGGAGCGCTATTTCAGGTCAGTGGGAGGGCGGCTCAGCTGGGAGGCGGGTCGGGCACACGAGGACGACAACAACAAACAAAATGGAGGCGGAGGGGGGAGCAGAGCGGAGCGCTATTGGCAAACGTGCAAACAATGTTAGGAAACAGCACAATGAAATAACCAGAGCGCAAATGAGGCAAAGCGATAAACAAAGCACACAGCAGGCGAAATAAAATGCAGGTTTTTGAAGTGAATCTAATAAAAGCAGCGCTACGATACCAGATGTCTGCAAGGGACACTGGGAGCGACCACTCAGTCCGTGAGGAGGAGCGAGTCACAGCGTCTACAGGGCGAGGAGCGCTATTTCAGGTCAGTGGGAGGGCGGCTCAGCTGGGAGGCGGGTCGGGCACACGAGGACGACAACAACAAACAAAATGGAGGCGGAGGGGGGAGCAGAGCGGAGCGCTATTGGCAAACGCGCAAACAATGTTAGGAAACAGCACAATGAAATAACCAGAGCGCAAATGAGGCAAAGCGATAAACAAAGCACACAGCAGGCGAAATAAAATGCAGGTTTTTGAAGTGAATCTAAGCAAAGCAGCGCTACGATACCAGATGTCTGCAAGGGACACTGGGAGCGACCACTCAGTCCGTGAGGAGGAGCGAGTCACAGCGTCTACAGGGCGAGGAGCGCTATTTCAGGTCAGTGGGAGGGCGGCTCAGCTGGGAGGCGGGTCGGGCACACGAGGACGACAACAACAAACAAAATGGAGGCGGAGGGGGGAGCAGAGCGGAGCGCTATTGGCAAACGCGCAAACAATGTTAGGAAACAGCACAATGAAATAACCAGAGCGCAAATGAGGCAAAGCGATAAACAAAGCACACAGCAGGCGAAATAAAATGCAGGTTTTTGAAGTGAATCTAATAAAAGCAGCGCTACGATACCAGATGTCTGCAAGGGACACTGGGAGCGACCACTCAGTCAGTGAGGAGGAGCGAGTCACAGCGTCTACAGGGCGAGGAGCGCTATTTCAGGTCAGTGGGAGGGCGGCTCAGCTGGGAGGCGGGTCGGGCACACGAGGACGACAACAAAAAACAAAATGGAGGCGGAGGGGGGAGCAGAGCGGAGCGCTATTGGCAAACGCGCAAACAATGTTAGGAAACAGCACAATGAAATAACCAGAGCGCAAATGAGGCAAAGCGATAAACAAAGCACACAGCAGGCGAAATAAAATGCAGGTTTTTGAAGTGAATCTAAGCAAAGCAGCGCTACGATACCAGATGTCTGCAAGGGACACTGGGAGCGACCACTCAGTCCATGAGGAGGAGCGAGTCACAGCGTCTACAGGGCGAGGAGCGCTATTTCAGGTCAGTGGGAGGGCGGCTCAGCTGGGAGGCGGGTCGGGCACACGAGGACGACAACAACAAACAAAATGGAGGCGGAGGGGGGAGCAGAGCGGAGCGCTATTGGCAAACGCGCAAACAATGTTAGGAAACAGCACAATGAAATAACCAGAGCGCAAATGAGGCAAAGCGATAAACAAAGCACACAGCAGGCGAAATAAAATGCAGGTTTTTGAAGTGAATCTAAGCAAAGCAGCGCTACGATACCAGATGTCTGCAAGGGACACTGGGAGCGACCACTCAGTCCGTGAGGAGGAGCGAGTCACAGCGTCTACAGGGCGAGGAGCGCTATTTCAGGTCAGTGGGAGGGCGGCTCAGCTGGGAGGCGGGTCGGGCACACGAGGACGACAACAACAAACAAAATGGAGGCGGAGGGGGGAGCAGAGCGGAGCGCTATTGGCAAACGCGCAAACAATGTTAGGAAACAACACAATGAAATAACCAGAGCGCAAATGAGGCAAAGCGATAAACAAAGCACACAGCAGGCGAAATAAAATGCAGGTTTTTGAAGTGAATCTAAGCAAAGCAGCGCTACGATACCAGATGTCTGCAAGGGACACTGGGAGCGACCACTCAGTCCGTGAGGAGGAGCGAGTCACAGCGTCTACAGGGCGAGGAGCGCTATTTCAGGTCAGTGGGAGGGCGGCTCAGCTGGGAGGCGGGTCGGGCACACAAGGACGACAACAACAAACAAAATGGAGGCGGAGGGGGGAGCAGAGCGGAGCGCTATTGGCAAACGCGCAAACAATGTTAGGAAACAGCACAATGACATACCCAGAGCGCAAATGAGGCAAAGCGATAAACAAAGCACACAGCAGGCGAAATAAAATGCAGGTTTTTGAAGTGAATCTAAGCAAAGCAGCGCTACGATACCAGATGTCTGCAAGGGACACTGGGAGCAACCACTCAGTCCGTGAGGAGGAGCGAGTCACAGCGTCTACAGGGCGAGGAGCGCTATTTCAGGTCAGTGGGAGGGCGGCTCAGCTGGGAGGCGGGTCGGGCACACGAGGACGACAACAACAAACAAAATGGAGGCGGAGGGGGGAGCAGAGCGGAGCGCTATTGGCAAACGTGCAAACAATGTTAGGAAACAGCACAATGAAATAACCAGAGCGCAAATGAGGCAAAGCGATAAACAAAGCACACAGCAGGCGAAATAAAATGCAGGTTTTTGAAGTGAATCTAAGCAAAGCAGCGCTACGATACCAGATGTCTGCAAGGGACACTGGGAGCGACCACTCAGTCCGTGAGGAGGAGCGAGTCACAGCGTCTACAGGGCGAGGAGTGCTATTTCAGGTCAGTGGGAGGGCGGCTCAGCTGGGAGGCGGGTCGGGCACACGAGGACGACAACAACAAACAAAATGGAGGCGGAGGGGGGAGCAGAGCGGAGCGCTATTGGCAAACGCGCAAACAATGTTAGGAAACAGCACAATGAAATAACCAGAGCGCAAATGAGGCAAAGCGATAAACAAAGCACACAGCAGGCGAAATAAAATGCAGGTTTTTGAAGTGAATCTAAGCAAAGCAGCGCTACGATACCAGATGTCTGCAAGGGACACTGGGAGCGACCACTCAGTCCGTGAGGAGGAGCGAGTCACAGCGTCTACAGGGCGAGGAGCGCTATTTCAGGTCAGTGGGAGGGCGGCTCAGCTGGGAGGCGGGTCGGGCACACGAGGACGACAACAACAAACAAAATGGAGGCGGAGGGGGGAGCAGAGCGGAGCGCTATTGGCAAACGCGCAAACAATGTTAGGAAACAGCACAATGAAATAACCAGAGCGCAAATGAGGCAAAGCGATAAACAAAGCACACAGCAGGCGAAATAAAATGCAGGTTTTTGAAGTGAATCTAATAAAAGCAGCGCTACGATACCAGATGTCTGCAAGGGACACTGGGAGCGACCACTCAGTCCGTGAGGAGGAGCGAGTCACAGCGTCTACAGGGCGAGGAGCGCTATTTCAGGTCAGTGGGAGGGCGGCTCAGCTGGGAGGCGGGTCGGGCACACGAGGACGACAACAACAAACAAAATGGAGGCGGAGGGGGGAGCAGAGCGGAGCGCTATTGGCAAACGCGCAAACAATGTTAGGAAGCAGCACAATGAAATAACCAGAGCGCAAATGAGGCAAAGCGATAGTGGTGTGGTATAATTCAAAGCATGTTTTGTAGAACTGTGCTTGGAGGTTTGCCGGCATTAAAATCGCTAAGGTATTTGAGAAGGCCTCTTGAACGTCTACATCTGAAATGCCCAGCATCCCTTGCCACTTAGATGAGTAACTATTTTCCCAGATCATCTTTCATATAGTCATTCAACAATTCATATAGCAGGCCAATCCTTGGTGCCTTAGTGTCGCCTTAATCTATCCACTAGCTCACAGCTCTTAAAGTTCTCCTTCCCTCCTCCCTTCTTATACAGAAAATCCCTAACCTTTAAATATTAAAAACATTCTCTATTAGTTAAATCAAATTTCCCTCTTAATTCTTCAAATTACATTAAACCACCTGAGGAAAAAAAGGCATCCGACTCGAGGTATACCGGCCTTTATCCATTCATCAAAATAGTGGTCATTAAAAATACCAGAAAGGTGTTTGTTTTGTACAAAGGGTGTATAATAATATACTTTCCTTAGTCCTATCAAGAGTCGTACAGAGGAACATACTTTAAAGGCCTTCAGCAGTGTCTTAAAGCGTACCCTTTGTAGTACCCAAAATCAAGTTGGCGCCATTACATCGAGGCCGCTTGCTTGTGCATAAGTAAAATTATCACTGATTATTCCCATCCGCGGGCTCGCATTAAAAAATGCTATATATTGCTTTATAGAGGCTGCCCATCAGTATAATTTAATATTGGGTATGGCCAAGCCACCACACTGTTTGGGTAGGGTTAGATATTTAATTGCTCTTCTAGGTCTTGAGTGCGTCCATATAAACTGCAAATATGCTTTCGAACTTTCTAAACCAGAAATTCATAAATATCAAGGGGATCGCTCTTAAAAAGTATAAAACCTTGGTAAAAAATACCATCTTAACTATATTCACTCTACCAATCAATGTGAGGTGCATATTATTCATTTTTTAAAAGATGTTTTCATTTTGCCGGCACACAGAGCTAGATTTTCCACACTCAGTGCAAATCCATTAATAACTATTTGGGTTTTGTCATTATTTAGGGTATAGCCAGAAACTGAGCCGAATCTCTGGGCCTCCCTTTCAATTGCTTTCATTGCCGTCTTAGGGTGTGATGTGACTATTGTGACATCATCTGCATACGCCAACACCTTGTCTGCTTGTTCAGATTTAAATAGTGGGGGATATCTACAGAATACTCTAAGCATTTAAAAAAAGGGTCTATGTAAATTGCGAACAATAACGGTGACCAGGGCCACCCTTGTCATGTACCTCTTCTTATTTTAAATACCTCACTCAATTCCCCATTGACACATACTCTAGCTTCAGGTTCCTTATACAAGGCTTTCACTGCCCCAATGAATTGTTCCCCTATCCCTTTCCATTGCATAGAGGCCCTTAGAAACTGCCAGGAGACCCTATCAAAAGCCTTTTCAGCGTCTAAAACAATTGCGGCCATAGGGTCTCTTGCCACTTGCCTCACATCAAACAGTGTGATAATCTTTCTGATGTGGTCTGTGGTGCCTCTACCCGGGATAAAACCATGTTGTCTTGGGGAAACAATTTTGTGTATCACTCGTGAAAAACGAGAGCCTAAGGATTTAGAGTGGATTTTCACATCTCCATTCATAGAGCTTATTGGCCAATAGGATCCCGATTCCTCTCTAGGTTTTTATTTTTTGGGGAAAAATAATAATCTTTGCCATAGCCCATGATCCTGATGGATTCATACCCTCATTGATTTGCAAGAACATGGTTGTCATGATTTCTTTCAATAGTTTCTGAAAAACTTTATAAAATTTTGTAGGGATCCAATCAGGTCTAGTAGCTTTCCCTCTCGGTAAACCAGACAGAGCTACTGCAGTCTCATTCCAGGTTAATGGTTGGTCTAAATGGACCCTCTCTTCTACTGATAAGGGCACTTCGGCGGGTTGCTCCAGACATTTCCCTCTCCGTTCTTCCCTCTGACTCCCCCCGTCCTCTGTATATAGAGTCTGATAAAATTTACAGAAAGCAGCTCGAATTTCATTTGAATTTGAAACCAAGCCTATCAACGGATCCTCAACTTCCGTGATTTCACTCCGAGTAATTTCTTACCTTGTCCTAACCGCAAGAAGATGACAAACCCTTTCACTACACTTGTACATATCCTCGCGGTGCACAGTTGCTTTGTCAATGGCTTTCCTCAGTAGTTTCTCTCCAATTACTGCTTCATTTACTGCGACCCCTAGGAAAGCCTCCTCTATGCTTTCTGTCTGTTGTAGGGCTTTAATTAAATTGCCTTCAGCCTGGGCCAAGCTATATTGCAGGGAGTAGAGGTCGGCCTTATCCACTCTATTTTTCCTTATTGCATATTGAGTTGTTTCCCCCTGTATCCCTGCTTTTAGTGTATCCCAAACTGTGCCTAGAGAGGCCGTTCTTAGATTTCTACCCAGAAATTCTGGAATCCATTTCTTCATGTACTCCACATAAACCTCATCTACCAACAATGCTTCTCAAATGTCCAAGAGGAGAAAGATTTCTCCTGGGCAGCCCCCCTCCTCATCTCCAATACTAATGGATTATGACCCAAAAGATATCTGGGAGCACTTTCAATTGTGCTTTTCTATTTGATTGATTGCGAGGCAAAGAAGTAATCCAACCTCACATGTTTCTGGTGAGGGGCAGAGTACAAAGTAAACCCTTGTTCTTTTGATCTCTATTTAGCCCAGACATCACACAAACCATGCTCTTGACACAAGTTGCACATGGGTTCATAAACTTTTGGTTTCTTTCCGACAAATGGTTCACCCTGATCCCAGCCACTAACAAGATTAATATTGAAATACCCACACATCACTATGAACAATTGCCAATGCGATAATTCATTTGTCAACCATCCCAATAGAGTTGGGTCATCAACATTGCTACCATAGAGGGAGCACATCGTAACATTAGGAAAGCCTGGGGCTCTACAGCTAGCAATAACCCAGCACCCAGCTGTATCAGCCCTAACTAGGCGAAACTGCATAGTTTTGTTACCGGCTAAAAGTGCTACCCACCCGTGTGGGAGTGCCTTGGGTTATCGCTCCTATAACATTATATCCCAAGTATTTAAAAAAATATTTTTGAATCCCTTCTACATGGGTTTCTTGAAGACAGACTATGTCAGCCTGTAGCAATGTTAGCCCTTGGGCTACCATTTGCCTTTTTTTTAATCGTTCAGGCCACAAATATGAACCATTGCAATCCTTAACTTAGTCATCTTGAAATTCTTTGATTTTACCCCACACTGAAAATCTCTTTGTTCCATTGTTACCCACTATGTATTCCTTGTGCAACCTCCTGTACTCAAAACCAACACAGTGCTGCTCCTGTCTAACTCCCACCCCTCCCACAGTAGCGCTCCCTCTCCAACCCTCCCACACCCTCCCCACCCTTTTCAAAAACCTAGGCAATCAGGCATACCCTCAGCAATGTGCATCTGATAAACTGCCCGATCATCTCCTTTGATACATCAGAAAATACATTAGTGACTATTCATCATAGTTCTTCATGATAACCTCATAGATTGCTACACCTCATATCTTAGAGACTTCCCCTCCTTTTTCTTTCTTCGTTATTTCTTCCAGGAATCCCTGTGCTAAATTCTAAGATTAGAATATACAAGAGGTTCCTTTAAATGTAACTTTGAGCCTAGCCGGGTTTTGTAAGAAAACCTCTTCCCCTGCTTTTTGAACGGGAGTTATTAACTGCCTTAACTGCCAGCGCTGTTCAACCGTTGCGTGGGCAAAATACAACTTGACAAAAAAAGAAACCTCATCATAAGATTTTGGAGAGTTGGGTCGGGCCTGGTCATACATCAGTTGTCTCAACAGGAAAGAATACCAAAAAGGCCCTAGGTCTTTCTTGGGGCTGTTTCCTCATCATTAAGTGTACCCGGTAGGCACATTGGATCTTGTTATTCCAGTCTAACTTCACTTGTTCTGGAAGGTATTCTTCAGTAGGTTGACAATATATAGTCTAGGATTGCTGCCTTCCACCCCCTCTGGGACCCCCAAAAAGCGCAAGTTGTTTCTACGCTGTCTGTGTTCCTGCTCTTCCAGCATGACATCCGACAGAGCAGCCCCCTGGCCAATGTTCCGCTCTTTCAGAGATTCCATCTCCAAATCGAGAGTCTCTGTCGGTGTCTCCACAGAGGTCAATCTATTTGCAATATCTCCACATTTGTTATGTTATGTTATGTTATTAAGATTTGTACAGCTCACAGCTGCCCCAGCAAAGTGGCGTCCCGGCGCTACCACCATCAGAAATACGTACCATACACCAGAGCAGAGAAAAAACACAAAGAGAAGGGGAGGAGAGCAAAGCCTAACAAGAAGGAAAGAGGAAGGTTTTAATGGCTTTCCTAAATTCCAGCAGGCTATCCATACTGCGAATCTGAACAGGTAATGAATTCCAAAGTCTAGCCGCCAGGTAGCGGAAAGACCGGCCACATGCGCAAAGACGTTTCACCCGGGGTACAGTAATCAAGTGCTGCTCCTGGGAGCTCAATTGGTGGGAGGGAACATAAGGAGTAAGAAGATTTGCCAGTATGTTAGGCGTAGACACGTTCAGAAACTTAAAAGAGAGACATTGTGTTTTAAATTGAATATGTGCTACCATGGGGAGCCAATGAAGTTTCCTGATGGCAGCAGCTGTAGGGCAGGTCTGTGGGATTCCCAACAAGTCCCTAGCAGCCGCATTTTGAACGTGCTGCATTTGAGTTATTTTGGCCTTTTTAGCCCCTGGAATAATGGAGCTGGCGTAGTCCAGTTGGGATAGAATAGCCGCCAGGACAATCAGCTGCCGGGTCGAAGAATCAAAAAACTTCAAATGGGGCTTAAGTCCACGCAAAAGGCTAACGCAGGTGCCAGCAACTCTTTTAGTGTGGTCTTGGTGTAGTGTAGTTCCTATTTTCCCAATAGGCTCTGCGCATTGGAATAACATATACTATAGTTTAGACGTAGGACTGAGGTCGACTAGGTCTCTATCGTATATATTAACATTAATTGTGAGTGCCAGCTAGCTCAGAGATCACTAGAAACTTTCTCGAATTCACAAGAAGGGATTAGTTTCTGACAACCGCATAAACATGACAACTTTATTTCCCAAGAGTAAGAAATCAATCTCTAGAGTCGCGGAAACAATAGATAGCTATTTTACTTAGTTAATCGTGCTGCTTCGGTTCACCAGAGGTGCTGAGAAAATATAGAGACAGGTGTTTTCAATAAAAAGTATTTATTGAACAGTCTTCTTTCTCAAGCATAAGAAAAGTACTGCTACAATCGTAATACTGGTTATAAAGTACAGGGCATATAATACGAAGAGTATTATAAAATAGTACTGTAAGAGCATAATATGGTTACTAAGCCATAAAATACCTAAAATGCTTAAAATACATACAGTGATAAAATAATGACAAAAAGTACTCAACTGGTGCTTCTAAAATACGCCTACCCCGGTGTACCTAACCTAGGTCTAGTACGAGGGAAGAAGTAAGTGAGGTGTAGCTTAAGTTTAGTATTCCTTTGCCAAGAATCTTTTCCAGGAATTCTCTAAGGGTCTAATCAGGTCCGTACCTTGGTTTTAGAATGAAAGAGGTCTTGTATCCCTCTCTCAGGACTCGATTTCCTAGCAACCCGCAAGGGTAGCCTGGAAACACTGGAGCTGGATTTCTCGGCAGGAGAAAAGACAGCGTCTCTCAGTGTGTCAGTTGGAGGGTCGACTTCCTTCGGCACTTGCTGCTGCAGGGCACGTTGGGCAAGTAGATAGTCGATCTGCTCCAAACCACTGTGTGTTTGTCTGGGCAAATGTAGGCATATTTATACCTTGAAGGTGCCAAGTTTGACATAGGATTGGACATAATAACGTCATCAAAGACTCAGTTCTTTGAAAACTCCATGATTTCCTAGAGAAATTAGTATTCAGGCAAGGGGAAGTCCCTAGCTGCTGAAGGCGGGTTTTTCCAAGAAATCGTTGTGGATTCTCGGAACTTAGTGGAAGTAGCCATGTCGTATTTGGGCTGCATAGGCTCAGTCTAAATAAGGGTATGATTTCTATGCCTATAAAAGGATCGGGTGATTTATACCTTTATATGGGCATGGATCTGGAAAATTACACTAGGGTCCAAGATTCGTACATAACATTGGAAGCTGAAGGAGGAATCCATCCAGACTGATGCAGATGATTTCTTATTTATTTTCCGAATTCCGACTTAGAACTTTTTTATTTGCCACTCTGGCACTGCATTCATCCGGCCTCACTTCCTCTTGCATTGGTTTAATATAGCAAAAAATCGTGGTTAGAGTAAGTCCTTTTTCTTGAGAGTCCTTTTTGCCTCTCCATTTGGGCATTCCTTTGCTCCTTCCTCCCACTGATTTACAGGCAGCATATCAGAATAATCCCACTTAAGCTGCTTACCAACATGCCATTTTTGGCTCTCTTTCCTTTTTTTTCCCCATGTGTTCTTCTTCCTCTGTGTTGTTTGGATCTTGTCTCCTGAGGAGGTGATGTCTTACTCCAGGAAACCCTCACTGCTGGAAGAAGTACCTTCCTGCCTAGAGGGGTCCGATTTGTCAGTTAATGAGAAAAATAGCTCGCCTACTACATCAAGTGATAGCTCTCTTCTACACAGTCGCGCCTTGTTTGGAGGGCCATCCCCTACCAGGTTTTCATGTCTAGCCCCCCTATAACTTCTTTTCCTTGGCTTGGTGTCTCACCTCCCAGGTTTAGTGCTTTGGCCTCCTCTGTGCCCAACAATTTTTTGTCTCCCATTTCTTCTTTCCTTTTCCCTTCCTTTAAGGCCTCTGCACAGGGGGTGGTGTTTTTGGAAGGATAATGGCTTCTACTGGACTCTACCCGGGTTCTATGACCCCTACCTCCCCAAAGTTCAAGCTTTCCTCTTCCCTGGGTGGGGAAAGTACCTTATTCTTATTTGTATTGATGTTCGATGCAGAGAGGTTAGCAAACATTGTCATGAGCATGGGCTGCGCAGGGTTTCCCTCTGTCTGCCTTCCTGACTTCAGTACTGTTTTTATTATACCAGACTCTCTCTTTCGTCTCTCTGTGCCGGCACTTTGCTTAATTTTTGCCGAGCTCCCATTCACCCCGATCAGATTGGGAGCCACCGGCAGTGTGGGACAGCCCTCGGCTCGGGATTTCCCGGTCATGCAAAACATCGTCAGCAAAATGTTGAGCACTCTTATTCCACGATTGAGTTGAAATATGTCTTTGAGGATAAGCGTGTTCTTATCAGCATTAGTAGCATTATTAATCTGTTGAATGTATATGGCTACTGGTTTGCTGGACCTCATAATGAAGTTAATGTGCTCCACACCCGTTTTGGATGTTGAACTGTGACAATGTAACAGGTACCCGTAAAAAGTAATCAGCAGGGTTCGGCTTTTTACCCTGCTTGTTTACAATTCCATAGTCCTACACTTGCAATCGCAACCCGCACCTCTCAATGCGAGGGGGCAGCTTGGCTTTCGGTTTTCTAAAAATAGTAAGCACATTTTGGTAGTCTGTAATGAACATTTTCTGTATAGAAACACATGAAAATGTTCACCTGCCCATACTACATCCAGACTCTCCTTCTCCAGCTGAGAACAGGCACATTCTGTGTCAGACAGGCTTCGACTGGAATAGGCCACAATGCATCTGTGAGCATTCGGATGACCAATATGGTGAGTAAGGATTTCCCCCAGTCGCACTGGGCTCTCCTCTAGGGTGATCTCAGAATATAACTTGGGGTAACAGTAAGAAATCTCGATTGCATTCTCAATTGCATGTTTTATTGTTTTGAAGCAGTCCACTGGAAAGGGACATTTTGTTTTGTCAAGTCTCACAGTAGGGCACTCACAGTAGCAAAGTCACAAATGTACCTTGAGCAATAACTGGCATATCCTATGATGGATCGCAGCATGGTGACATCTGGGGGGTGAGTAGCTGACAGTGCTGGCACTTTATCTGGGTCAGGAGTTATTGCCCATCAGAGAATATGTGCCCAAAGAAGTTAAGTTTGGTCTTGAGAAACTCACAATGCACTCAAACCTACATTAGCATGTAACTGGTTAAGTATGACATCCTGAAATATTTCTGCAGCTGACGACACTCCAAAACTCAACCTTTTGTTTCTGAACAAACTAACATGAGTTGAAAAAGTAGTGATGTACCTACAGTTCTCTTCCAACTCGAGTTATTGTATCCCTTGTTCAGGTCAAGACAGGAGAAGACTTTGGGCTGTTTAGTTGCATGAACATGTCTGCTATGTGTGTTCCACAATGTCTTTTTCTCTAAATTGCTCTGTTGGCCTTTTGCATATCAAAGCAGATGTGCATGGCACCTCCACTGTTCTCTTTTGGCAACACTACTATGGGGAAAACCCATGGTGTAGGACCGGTGGAACGCTCAATGGCGTCAAGCGTCAACAGTATTTCTAGTTCTTTCTCAACAGCTTCTTGCAAATGAAAAGCGATGCTGCAGTGCTACTGGGCACAGGGTTAATATCCACATTAATGTGAAGTCACACTTTCATTGTCTTGAGCCTTCCTAGGACATGAAGCAATGACGGGAACTTACTCACAATTTCCGATTGAGTGAGGAGGTTGTAATGGCGAGAATATCAGTCCCATGTGGGCAGCAGTGGCAAAAACTGAGTAGGTATGAACTGGAGGAAGTTCTTTGAAGAACATGAATTGGTGCTGACACTGACACTGCTTTATGTTGCATTGTTGCTGTGAATGACTATTGACTCTCCAACAGCTTCTACATAGTCCATGAGCATACTTTCATGTTTGGCGGGTTTAGTCATGGCACAGGAGGGAGGCTATTGAACTTTTCGACTGGCATGATGTTAATCGATGCACCACTGTCTATGATGAAGGTTATGGGACAACAGTTGACCTTTATTGTAATTTTGGGGCAGTGCCCAATATAATTTGCTTGCTCTGTTTTGTGGTTTGGCTTTGTTCTTCTTTGCAAGCAGCCAAAGCTACATGTGACTGTAATTCCTTGGTCGATACCATCATCCCACATCCATCTTCTTCACTGGCACTTGATAATGACATTGTAGAGGCTTTGTAGGATGAACTTGATGATGATCGACTTTGTCTGCTTTCTGCTTGTCGTAATTGATGTTGCTTTTTGGCCTTGTGGGCATGTCAAGAATGCTTCTGGATACTTCTGGTGCCCATTGTTTTATCGCGCTGTCACATATTTAGTTTCTCTTTCACTTTGCAAGCCATTATGAAGTGGTTTTCTTTCCTGCAACCTTTGCACGTCGGCCCTATGCCTGGACATTTGTCTTCATGGGGAAATGAAAACCCTCATCGGAAACACAACTTTTTCTTTTTGGTAGATGTCAGCTTGTGTGCATCTATCTTCTGCTTGCTTTTCATGACCCACGCTGATTAATTTTTTGCTGTTCCAGCTTCCATATCATCAGCTTGTCAATGTGATCTTTCATTGCCCCTTTCAGCCATTAGTACTTTCTCTATACTGAGCATCTCTCTCAACATGAGTGTTCTGAAAGAGTCTGGAAGACTGAGGTGTACGGCTAATTCATCCTTAAATTCACTAAATTTACAGTGTTTGGCAAGCACATGAAGTCTTTAAACAAACTCATCTATCGTTTCACCAGCTTGCTGCCTTGCTTGATTGATAATGTACCTTTCATAGTTGAAATTCTGCATTGGATTCAACTTGGTGCCCAAAGCTTCTTTGATCTGACGGTACAATAATGCATCAGTATGCATGATATTATTCAGCACTTCTTTTACCATGTCATTGGCAAAGCTCTCTAAATACCTAATGATTTTCTTATCATCTTCTTCTTCCAAGCGATCTATGAAGCAATTGAACGTCTCGATCCATGCAATCAACCTGATGCCATTATTCTGCTTCTTTGCAGCGTTGAATGGCGGTGGTGATTTCAGAAACACAGCTGCATTGTATTTGTGTTCCCTTTTGCAGCCATTGAAAATATTCACTATTCTGATGGCTTTCATTGCACTTGATACAACTTGCCAATGTACAGCTATTGGGCTCTCAACCCTGCCTGGATTGTCACACTCGATTCGAGGTTGTGTGGCAATTTCCTCGCTTGTAGTGGTAAGTACTTTAATAGTTTTGTTATTGGTTATCACTGCCTTTGCTTTAAATGGATAATGGCTCCGTGCTATGATATGGCGCAGTCTTCTTTTTTTGGCCTTACCAGTGGGTTGCTGTTAGGCTTTTGAAGGTTCTCCTTTATAGGGCCTTCAATTTCTTCAATGGCCATTTCTGGGTTGAAGTGGGGCTTTCACTCCACACAAGCCAACTTTTACTTTTCAGTCCGCCCAGAACTGCAAGTGTCTTAGCACACATAGTCTCACCATACTACAAGTACAATGGGACATTCTTTAGAAAACAAAACTAGGAAGAATACACTTATAAAGAAAGAAAAACAACAAAAGTAGAACATAGAAACGATAGGCAAGTACAAACCAGAATATCAACAGTCTAACTATTATAACTGATTGTTTGTGTGTCCATTCTCTATTCCTGCAAAATGGGGGGGTAGGGGTCGTCCATCTGGCGGCCTTTCAACCTGGGTGGCTACTCACCTGGGTTGTCGGGCCGCACGCTTCCCCCTGGCCTCAGAGGACATACTAGCGGTACAGCTGGAATGGCCAAACTCTCGTAGTCTTCTTGTGATAAATGTTTATTCAAGGCCAGTAAACATAGCGCGGGAGTCACCAACCATAGAGGAATTGTCTGCGTTCCTCGGTGAAATTCCGGCGGGGAATCCATTTATAGTAGGAGGGGATCTGATGAATTCTCACTTTGAGCCTCTTGCAGGCTTCCTTGATGGGTCTTGCCTCCGGGAGGATGAAGGTGGTCAGTTCCTCCAACGGTGCCCCCCCCCCCACCCCCCCCAAGAGCTTGGAGCCCTCTTGCCCTACAGATTACTGCCCTGACCCTTAAATATGGGGTCAGAGCGTGTAATGGGCGCATTAAATCTGACATCCCGAGTAAATGTACCTTTAATAGAGTAGGTAGAGAGTCACGCCTGGACTACGTTTTGGTGCAATTGCCTATGTTGTCGCACATTATAGACTTCAGGGTGATAGAAAGATCTGACAGCGACCACAACGCCCTAGAATTAGACTATGCGCTCCCTGGCGAGGAGGGCAGGGCCTATCCTACGGCGGTGCCAAGCACAGGGCTACTCTTGGAAAATAACAGAAAGAGAATAAGGTGGGAAAAACTAGTCACTAAAAGGGAGAACCTCCCACGACTCTATGCTAGACTCATCCCAACTTTAAAAAAAGTGGGAAATCTAACTGAGAAATCCAGCAATCAGGAAACCCATGCTTCACTGTACTTGGCACATGAAGAGCTTATCAATACCTTGGCGGCAGACCTCTTCTCAGAGGGACAAAGCAGAGGTGGTGGGAATCAGCACATGACATGGTATAATGCTACTTGTCGCAAGGGGAAGAGTATTCTCCTGTCCTGTATCAAGGAGGGTAAAAGCAGACTGGAGATACAGGCAAGGAGAAGGGACTATAAGAAACTGGTTTCCCAGGCTAAGACTGAGTGGGACCAGGCTAAATGGGAGGAACTCTCTAGTTCACTAGCTAGTAAAGACCACCGTAAGTTCTGGTGAATTGTCAATAGGGGATCCGAATATCTAGCATCGGCTATAGAACCGAATATTGCGCCACAGGCTTGGCAAGAGCACTTCAGGTCCCTTTATACAGCAGCAGCTGGGGTTTCATGCCATCCACCCCCTACTATACCTAGCCATCCTGCTGGGGACCCCTTCACAGATACAGAGGTGCGAGCGGCCATTGCGGGACTCTCTTCAGGCAAGGCCCCTGGTTTGGACGGTATTTCGGGCAACCTGTTCAAGCGAGAGCCTAATGTATGGGCCCCCTATCTAGAGACAATATTTAATGCAGTCTTGGCTGGCATGGAGGTCCCTAGTACTCGGCTGGGAGCAGAGGTTGTTCCCATATTCAAAAAGGGATCGCCTCTGCTCCCAGCCAACTACAGGCCCATCAGCCTAATAGACGTGTCCCAGAAGCTTTTTGGTAAGCTTATTTTAGATCGCCTCCAATATTGGCTAGAAGAAACTGCCATTTTGAGCCCATATCAGGCGGGATTTAGGAGGGGGGTATCTACGACAGAGCAGATATTCCTTTTAAACCTTATTTACTGAAGGACTGCACTAATCGAGGGAGCAGCTTGTACACGGTTTTCGTGGACTTGCTGGCCGCCTTCGACTTGGTGCCAAGATCCAAACCATGGAACGAGCTCGCTGACCTACGGGTGCCGGCAGATATTCTTGCCATATTAATGATATTACACCAGAATAATTATGCAAGTGTCAGGTGCGGTAGAAATGGCAATTTAACTGAAAGATTCCCCGTTGACAGAGGGGTAAGACAGGGCTGTGTGCTCGTACCGACCCTGTTCTGCCTCTTTGTGAACGGGGTCAACACCCACCTGACCAGGATAGGCGATATTGATGCCCCCAAATTGAATGGCAGCCGGGTGCCCGCCATCATGTTTACGGACGACACCCTGCTCCTATCAAAATCCCCCATGGGAATTCAACGGGTACTCGATGGGTTTTTGGAATTCTGTACGGAGAGGGGCCTTGAGATTAACGCTTCCAAGACTAAATATATGATCTTAAATCCAACCCCCTCCACACGCCCTAATCCCTTGCTTGGCCTGGTGCGATTGGAGAGGGTCTCCACATTTGAGTATTTAGGAGTTACATTAAATGAGAACTTGACTTGGGGAACTCACCAGATCAAGGCAAACATGAAACTGGTCCAGCTAGCGGGGGGCATCACTAGGATGCTGAACAAATCGACATACCGCTCACTGGGTCCTCCAATCCAAATTTACAAGTCACAAGCACGGGGGCAGTGACATATGGGGCTGAAATGTGGGGGCACACGCCTGCCAAAAACCTAACAATCACCGAAAACAAATTCATTAGGCAGTTGGTAGCTCTCCCACCAAGCACCCCGCTACTTCCTCTGAGATTAGACCTGGGAATTAGACCCATCGCCGAAGAATTGGGACTCAAACCATTAACTTTCTGGCAAAGACTATGGAGTAGTCAAGAACTTATCGACTACCGGTCCGAGCTTCAGGAGTTTTTAACCATACCAAATGCCAACAACATTCCATGGCTATGCTACATCAAAAACTCATGTGAGAGCCTGGGCCTCAAAGAACTCTGGTCTGACCCATTAAACGCATGCCATGGGATGCCACGCAAAGCGCTGTCAAAAGCTTACTATGATTCAAAGCTTACCCTTGCTCTTGACAGCACACGCGAGGGATCCCTGACGAATTCATTTGTCCAAAGCAAAGACTCTTATTCTATGGAACGTGTTTTGGATGACATGACCCCTATCCTAACCAGGAAGTTATTTCTTCAGTGGAGATACGGCATACTACCCCTGAGGTCATTCACCGGTTCTTGGTCTTCGCCTCCAACCTCAGAGCATTGCCCGGTATGTGGATACTCCAAAGAAAATGATTTACATGTGGTCCTCTTCTGAAAAGCCTACCATAGATCAAGAAAATATTGGCTTGTCCCTCTGCTAAAAAACTTGGGTTTCAGAAAATTTCTCCCGGTGTACAGAATCCTAAAGACGGATCTGTCCCCCCTAACTGTGTTTGCTATGGTAAAATTCTTAACGGCAATGTGGTTCACTCGCACCCGCTTACTGAAGACGGAAGAATTTTTTTTTATTTTTTCACTAATTACGATTTTAAAGTCTTCATGAGGATGGTCCGATTTTTATGCTGTGTCAATCTTTTTTAACCAATGTTCGATTGACTTGCACAAGTTATAATGTTTTAACTGTTTTGCATATCTTTTATGATCTAAATTGATCGAAATAAAGATTGAAAAAGTTATTGGTTATCACTGCCTTTGCTTTAAATGGATAATGGCTCTGTGCTATGATATGGCGCAGCCTTCTTTTTTTGGCCTTACCAGTGGGTTGCTGTTAGGCTTTTGAAGGTTCTCCTTTATAGGGCCTTCAATTTCTTCAATGGCCATTTCTGGGTTGAAGTGGGGCTTTCACTCCACACAAGCCAACTTCAAACTGCTTCTCATTAATTTGTGCACATGTGGCATGCACAAACAGTTTGCTGGGTCGTAGAAAACTCTCAGAGAGAGCAGTCTTGTTTCTTCGGGCCCGTATCCCCTACTCGTCACCAGTTCTAGCATCCTCCCCAGCCCAGGAGCATGTAAATAATATGTCACACTTGGAGCTCAGTAACAGACGTCTTTATTCCTCAGCACATGATCACACACTGCACTCTGATTTAATTATAACCATTAATAACAACACCCTAACACCTCCCAGCAGGTTACATAATTTTACTTTTCAATCCGCCCAGAACTGCAAGTGTCTTTGCACACATAGTCTCACGATACTACAAGTACAATGGGACATTCTTTAGAAAACAAAACTAGGAAGAATAAACATATAAAGAAAGAAAAACAACAAAAGTAGAAAATAGAAACAATAGGCAAGTACAAACCAGAAGATCAACAGTCTAACTATTATAACTGATTGTTTGTGTGTCCATTGAAAAGGAAGTGTCTGTAGCTGCAAGTAGATCACAATAAGACTAGGAATAGTTATTCTCACAGACCCTTCTTGATTAAACCAAGAAGGCATGCAAAGACTTCCAGCCACACCCATACCATAATTCATAAGTGGATACAAACACAATATTTATTTGTTTCTATGAGCAGGTTTTTCCGGTAAATCACAGAGGAAATAGAGAGCTCTAACTACTATTTACACTGAGAGAGATTTAGGAAATCTATACACTGACATGCTTTTTCCACATTAAGATCAAACCTCAGTGATAAAATCATGATATTACACTGTGACGTGGCTACACTCAAAGCTTGATAGAGTGCAAGTATTACTCCTGCAGTACACAAAAGACAGCGTAGACCAGAAATTAATGAATGTGTTGGCAGCGCTCCTGGCCTTGCCCCTCTCTGAGCTGTTCAGTGTATGTGCAAAGCTGTGTGGTTGTGTGAATTATCAAGAGGCTGTCAATAAACCTTTAGCAGGAAACGGAACATCAAAACTCCACACAGGAAGAATTTTAATTTCATCCTATTTTTGTTGTTATACTGAGGTCCCTGTCAAGAAAAGTTAATTCATAATTGATCCCTGATCCCTCCAGTGAAAAGTAGATTCACGGGCATATGCATCAACAATCGGTAATACATGTTGGTAATAGCGAAAAATAACGAATCTCTATTAAGGACATGCAAACCGCGATGTATCAAACTAATCGGTAAAAATAACCAATTTGGTAAAAATCGCTATTAAATAGCGAAAGTACGACCGCAAGAGTAGCAAATACTGAATTAGCTAATACCGATTCGGTATTAGTGAATCCGGTATTTGCGACTTTGGTAATAGCGAGAACGTGAAAATTAAGCGACGCTTCGGAAGCAGGCCAATGACATCACAACCAGGAAGTAGGACAGCCACGCTGCATACTGTGGTCGGAGTAGCACTGAGGAGGAGGCAGAGCACAGGAGCTGAGGACCCAGACAGAACCAGTAGCAACCAGGACAAGGCAAGCAGGACAAGATGGAGAAGGAGGCCCCCCAGCAGGGAAAGGACACACACCGAAAGCAAAAACGGAAGTTTCCTGATAAGGAGCTGGAAATCCTAATTGAGTGTGTGACCAGCAACAATGACCGACTGTTTGGAAAGTTGTCGCTGAAGGTGCCAGAGGCAGAAAAACACAAGATGTGGCTGCGCATCAAGGACAAGGTAAATGCCTGCGGAGTCACCCACCGCAGCATCGACGACTTAAAAAAACCCTGGTATGACCTGCGTAAGAGGACCAAGGAGAAGATTGCGCAGAGGGTCAAGGATGCTGCTGGCACAGGAGGGGGCACATCCAATGTGACGCCAAACACAGCCCTGGAGGATCTAGTGGTGTCCACCATAGAACCGGAAGCTATTGTGGGGGTCACACGTCTGGACACCTCTGGTGCTGCTGAAGGAGGACAAGGTAAGAAGCATGGCAGCGTAACAATGCAGCGTGTACTAAGTCCCTGCACAATCCCCCATGCCGGACCCAGTGCCCATGTAGCGTTGCCCTAAACACATACCCTCACCACTGTATTGCACCATGGGAGTTGTAGTCAATACATGAATGGGTGCATGCCAGAGCCCAGAGATGAATACAGCAGCTAAGGGCCAAATGTGAGACAGAAAAAGTTATTTATTGTGAGATACCACAGCTATTTTCACATACCATACCATGATATTAACTATGCCCTGTTTCACACACAGACGCATCCCCTATCGATTCAGACGACAGTGCCCGGCTCGTCATCTCTGAGACGCCAGTGTTGTCAGAAGCAGAGTGCTCACAGGGAGCTGAAGCCATGTCCTCCCCATCACCACCACAGTGGACAACACCTCCTCCATCCCTGCGTTCCAAGACACCACCACCACCAGCACCATCCCTGCAGTCCAAGACACCACCACCGCCATCCTCGCGGTCCAAGACACCACCACCACCACCACCACCACCACCAGTGCGGGCCACTCCGCAGAGCCGCAGAGCAGATGTTCCCTTCCTGCCCGTGATGGAGTCGGATCACAGTCCAGCACCCCCAAATGTTCCACGCCAGGCTGTCCTCACTCCAAGCAGCCAAACTGCAGCACAATAGCACATCAGGCAGAGGGCTGTGCCCCCGGGTCGGGCTGCTGCAAGACCAGTCGATCTCTCCGAAGGGTACGGAGTTGTGGAGACCTGGATGCTGCGTGTCCAGCCCCTGCAGGGGAGACACATGGGTGCCATGAAACTCTCCATGACCAAACTTTGCAACAAACTTGGCAACATGAATGACGCTGTGCGTGAACACACCACTGCCGTAGCTGCCGGCAACAATGAAATAAAGCTTTGCCTGCAAGAACTGACACGTGCCGTAGTGGCAGGCCAACAGAGTGAGCGCCGGCGTCACAGGCAGATCATGCTGGCAGTGAATACAACTAACAAGGCCATTAATAAGCTGTGCAACAGCACGGTTGTGCTGTCCCGCAGGCCTGTGTCCCTGCAAGTGGACCTAGGTCATTATTGTGGGGATGTGGCTAAGGCCCTTGGGAGGGTGACCACTGCAGTGGAGCAACTGCAGCCTGGGTCAGCCAGTGTCAGCAGTCTGGGAGCAGAAGAGGGGAGTGAGGCAGCCTCCAGTGTCAGCAGTGTCTCACTGTCGGACACCAGCGGGAGGAGGTGCAGTGGCCGCAATGCAACTGCCACAGACTCTCATTGTGTAGAAGCCGGGAGTCACAGGACAAGAGACTGGGGGTACGCGGCAAACGGAAGTGAACATGTGGCAAAGTCACACTGTCCTTGGTGACGTAACCATGGACAGACTAAAGTGCCGCACGCATCCCCTGTTCTGAGAAGGAACAATTTAAGTTTGACTTTAACTGCAGCAGCAGCATGTTTGTGTTACGTTTATCTGCACCAGTCAGGTGTCCATGCCCATTAAACCCTTGCAATGATTCCGTGTGATGTATGTCCGCCTCCGTTGCCCTTCAGCTGTGTTGGGCACATGCGCCTGTCAGTGTTGGGGGGGTGGTTGCTGTGCACGTAGTTCAACCTCTCCGTCCACCTCTATGGGTATCCCCCTGCGTGTGGCGATGTTGTGCAGGATGGCACACACAGCAATGATCTGGCAGCAGGTCACTGGGTCGTACTGCAAGGCACCTCCAGTCTTGTGCAGTATTCGGAAGCGGCTCTTGAGGATGCCGAATGTACGCTCAACCACATTCCTCGTGCTGATGTGTGCTCTGTTGTAGCGCTGCTTTTGCGGTGTAGCTGGGTTGAGGTAGGGAGTGAGTAGATATTCACGCAATGCATATGCGCTGTCACCTGCAGGATGGGGAGAGAATGGTCATCAGCATGATTGCAAATATACATGTGGGGATGGAGTGGATGGTGAGTACGATGATGCTTCAATATGTACCTAGTAGGTGTCCCTCTCCAAATTCACCGTTGATCAGGCGCCTGTGGAGGCCACAGTGACGGAATATGTAAGCGTTGTGTGTGCTCCCGGGGAATTGGGCTACAAGGTCCGTAATGATGTACTTGGCATTGCACACCACCTGCACATTTATAGAGTGATATGACTTCCGGTTGCGGAAAATGTATTCGGTGGCTGATGGAGGACAGATGGGGACATGCGTGCAGTCAACACACCCTATGACTTGGGGGAATTGTGCCACCTGGTAGAATTCCTGTTTGGTGCGGGTCAGCTGCTGGGGGGTTGTGGGGAAGGTGATGTGGTGATTTATTAATGTCAGCATGGCCTCTAGGAACCGGTGGAAGAAGCGTGATGAAGCACTTTGCGACACGCCTCCAGTCTCAGCTATTACCCCCTGGAAGCTTCCAGACGCAAGCAGGTGCAGGCAGCATAGGACCTGCACATGGGCTGGTATGGCGTTGGTCCTACGGGTCTCGTGCTGCAGTAATGGTTCCAGGTCTGCTATTAGGCCCATTATCATGGCACGGTTGAGCCTATACTTGCCGTACACCTGCTCCTCGGTCTGCCCCAGCAAAGTGATGCGCACCCTGAAGATCCTGTCCTGGATCATCCTCCTGCGCTGGGCCTGGGCGTTGATCCTCCTCCTCCTAGCAAGCACGTAGAGGGCAGCCATTTTGGTTGACATGTGGGGTTTCCCAGGGCATTTTTGAAGGGTTACTGATTGTCAGCACCTGCTGATGGGGTTGTAATTTTTTTTTCTGTCCTTCAGTTTACTTTACCTCCTGATTGTGATTCCCCTTATTTTGCTCATGCTAAATAGAGAGTTTGGGGATTTTTGGTATTAGCGACTTTTCATGCATACCATTGCGATTCGTTAATAGCGATTCGGTATTACCGAGGTCAGCTTTGGGGTTCGGTAATTCCGATTGTCTGTTTAGCGATTCGGTAATTTACCGCGGGGGGTTTTTTGCGATTCTTTATTTTTTACCGAATTAATGTTTGATGCATAGCATTTTCTGGTTTTGCGTTCGGTCGACCTGTTTTACCGAATCGCTGTTTTACCGGGAGGTATTTTAGTTGATACATCTGTCAGTTAGTTGTTTGTGAAGCTGCCACTTTGCTTCTCTGTTAGACTTAGAAGTACAAATCAATTGGATGCACAAAGTCACATATCATACGCTGTATGTGGTAAAAAATGAGTATCTTGTAATCTGGATTTCAAATGTGGGGGCACTTCAAGTACTGCTAGAAACCACAATATTTATTTGACTTTCCAGCCGGAAACTCCCAATTTGTCTGCCAACTCTAGAGGGATATGTAAATGCTAGGGTAAAACCCCTTACACACATTCTCTGTTTCTATAAAATAATGGTGAAAGATGCTCTCCTTTAAGTGAGACATAACAATTCATCTGTAAATCAAAGCGGAAACACCTATTCCAGTTCCAGGGCTAACATAATGGCAGCCCCATAAATAAATCTCTTGAGCAATCTTCAAACCTCCTGATGTTAAAAATCACACCAGCATCCACCCAATTTTTAACTCCCACCATCTTCAGGCTGCTCCCTTAGGTGACCCGCGATAGACTTGTCATAGTTGACTGCTAGCACACTCATATAAGTTATCACAAATACTTCTTTCTATTTTAAAAACCTTTTACATATTACAGTATTTCATAAAAATCATCACACATGCTACATACTATATACCACCAATTCATGTAAAATTGTTAAAAAACATTCAAAGAAGCTCAACACATATAGTGCAAAAAAACAACAGAGCATTACATAACATAAAGTGAGAAGACAAAATTAGATGATATACATTGTTATTCCCAAAACATATCCAATGGAACAATTTTATAAGTAATCCTTGATACACTGTTTCTTTTGGTATCTACAGATCCAATTACTGATTATGTAAGTGATGCGTCAACGCGTTTCAATGGGTTTTATTGATATGCCATCTTTTTCAAGACAAGAACTTTTTGCAAGTCTCTCTGTAAAACACTGTGATATAGCCCCTTGTCATATAGATGCTTCTTTTCTATATACTGTGTTAAGTTAGCATGAGTTTATTAAATGTTTAAACACAATTATTTCCTTCAGCTTCAGTTTGCACCCAACACATACTTGTTATTGTATCTTTCAACCTAGAAGAACGATGTGATTTATTCAGTCTTGCTTGGTACATTGTCTGCACAGTGAGTGCTGAACCCTCTAAGAATAACTCGACACAAGTTTGCTGGGAGGTCTGATCTTCGCACCACATTAGACATAACACAAATACAGTTGCTGCCAATATTGGGCTCTAAGCGGGTTTAAGATAGAGTTACTGGGAATGCAAAAACACACTTGATGATGCTTCGCATGCAGAGAGCTGGTGGAAGATGATGTGATCCTCTGCCACTGAGATTTAGAGGTATGGGCCCGCCCTGCTAAAACCCAAAAGAGACCTTCATAGATATAATATTATACTAAATAGGGAGGTTGAGAAATAGGTTTTTTTAATTCCTATTCATTTCAGCATTATAATATGCTATCACCGTTTGATTACTATGGACTAGTAACTATGCTGATAACTTTGATTCTTATAATATGTTTGCTTGTATTATATAAGATACTGCGTTTAAGAACCTTGCATTAGTAAATAAATATTTCAAATATGCACGTGTCCTCTTTTACTCCACGTTCTGGTTTGAAATGATTATAGAGTGAAAGAGTGTTCATGTGTTCCACGATACCTGAGGTAACCTAAGTTCATGTTCTGGTTTGTCTAAGCATTGGGAGTTTGTTATGACCAATGAGACACTGTAGCTAGCTCGGTAAGGGGATTATGGGTACTGAGGTGAGTTTTGGGTCATCCTAATTCACTGAGGTTCCAGATCTCTATGCACAGATCTGTAGGAGAACGGAATCCCTGCTACATGGCGCCCATACGTTGGTGGTCTTATATCATGACACTCGAGTAGTATATCATTCAATCCTTAACCCCTTTATTGCCAATTCCGGAAAACGGTGGTGTCGGAAAACCTACCTATTTTTGAAATAGGTCTTTTCAAGCTTGAATCTTTCTAAAATCGGTTTCCTTGAATTACTACCCAGTTGTGCTACAAAGTAATCTTTGTTTTTTTCACACTCCTGTGCTGTCATGGGGCACAAGCTGTGGACATTCCGCAACATAGTCGCATTGCGGTGCGTGATCATATGCGGGCTTATAATGTTCGTTTGGAGGGCTTGGCTGTTATAATGGTGGTGAGTGCGGAACATGCTTATCCATACGAACTGTTTTATTCGTGGGTGACGTTTCTGGCGGTGGACGCAAATTAAGGTATGTTCCACACGTACACTCCCACTCCTGTACGTAATGAGTATACTCTGTACAGAGCGCAGGAGGTTCGAATTGATGTTTGGCAGCATGGAGTTTGGTTTGGTGGCGCCCTACCCCATTCTTTAAAAGCTCCGAGGTTAGGTCCTTTGTCCATTACAGGCGCTAGTTGGCTGTTTGGCTGGATTTACTCCTCATCCTCTACACGGCAATTGTAACATGGCTGAACTCAGATGACTGACTACATGTGGTCGCGATTGCCGTGATTAGAGCCTTAGTGCATTACATGGGCCGCAATCTTCCGGGTGGAGCCCCGGGGGTGTGGCGCTTCCGGCTGGGCAGGGTGGTTTAAAAATCAGTCCTGTCAGGGTCAATTCCATAATGGGCAAGAAGCCCCAGGATAAGGATGACTTTCCTTTCTGGCTTGCCGAGAAATTTGACCAGCTGGAAGCTGTATTTCCTAATACGACTCCTGGTGAAAAACACCGGATTCTTACGCTTAGTTTGCCGAAGGATTTGGACCCTGAACTCGTTGACTGTGAGACCTGGGGTAAAACTTTTGCAGCGGTCTATGCGCGGTGCTACAGCACCCCGTCTATGTCCGTGCTGTCTTCGGTCCTTAAACGTGTTCAAGATGATCACGGACCGGAGTCTGCGGTTGAGTTGGGTATGCGCCTGTGTGGCACCTTTGATGTGGTTTGCGATCTCATCCTTGCTAATGTCAAGGGGGATGCAGTGAACTTTCAGGTTGCTAACGTGTAGACTTTTGGAAATTGTCCTGTTAATCGAGGGTGACATACAGCGAACCATCAAAGGGGTGTTTTGGGAAAATCTTTCGTCTACTTACGACATATTACTTTCGGAGGCTGACTGGCCTCCACCTTTTGTGCTCGCAGCTCCGCGAGGGCAGGAGGTGATCCTCCCCAGTTTCGCGAACACTGTCTCGAAAGTGGAAGCGCTGCATTTTGCAGAAGAGTGGGCTTTGGCGCTTGCACCGGCTGTGTACCGCAATCAAGGTGGTTGGTATAAATTGTCCCCGTGCCACGAGATTCCTTTACGGTCTCAGCCGCAGCCTCAACCTCAATATCCCATACGTCATGAAGCCAAAGCTTCAGTCGCGGCTATCCTTGAACAATTGGAATATCAAGGTGTAATTGAAACGTGTGTGTCACCGATGAATAACCCCCTTTTTACTGTTAACAAGCCAGACGGCTTATATCGTTTGGTTTTGGATTACCGGCATTTAAACTCGCATTGCCGTAACTGTGCAGTACAGAATACTCATGGCTCTGCCCTAGTGAATAGTCTTGTGCGTAAGCGGTTCAAGACCACGCTTGACATTTCCAATGGTTTTTATGCCCATAAATTGGACGGTCTAAGTTCCCAATGGACCTCCTTCACATGCGGCGGTGTGCAAAAAATGTTTCGGCATCTCCCTATGGGCTATAAGAATAGTCCTGGGTTTTTTCCACCCGCATTGTCTCTCTTTTGGAGAGAATCGACCCAGATGCTTGTTCGTATGTGGATGACATATATCTCACAGACGACGAACTTTGGGAGCATCTGTGTCGAGTCTACAGTATAATTTGTAACTTTGCAGATCAGGGTTACAAGTTTAACTTTGCAAAATCGCACATTGCAGAGTACACAGTGTTGTTTCTGGGCTACGAGCTCAACAATGAGGGTAAAGGGTTAGCTCCTCACTTTCTGGAGAAATACGCACAGTTGCGCTCTCCAACAACACTGAAAAAATTGCAATCTTTACTGGGCTTCTTAAATTTCGGGAGAACATACATTCCGGAATACGCCCAGCGTATAAAGCCTCTGGATGCTTTGATACAACCATCTTTTTCCAAATCATGCTGGCTGCCTGAGCATTCAGCTATTCTGCAGCCTTTGCAAGCTGATCTGCTCGCTTCTGAATATTTACAGACTTGTGATAACCAGACCAACCTGGTGATAAGAATTATCCCTGGGACAGTAGGTTTCACGTACCTAACTTTTAATGAAGGAGATACGGTACCTATTGCTTACAAGTCACACTTGTACACTTCGGCTGAAATGCGATTTTCCACTGTGGAGAAAGTTTTGACGGCTGTACAGATGGCAATTCTCAAGGAACGTGCCCTGTCACAGGGAAAACGCATGTTGGTTGTTACCCCGTGTCCTGCCTTGGAGGCAGTTACGAAAGCCAGTGTACCAAATTCCAAAGCTTTGCACCCTTGGTTGATTCAATGGGCTGCATCCTTGACATCCCAGGATGTCACGTTTATTTTTTATGCCACTTTACGGTCGCAGGAGTACTTACAGTATGAATTCGTTCATCCGGCTCCTTTAGCAATGCGGCCTTTGGAGGATTTCCATAGTATCATTTACACTGATGGATCGGTGCAGGTTGCGCATGGCTCTAAACATGCCTACGTTTCCGCATGTGCCATTGTGGTCGGTGCCATGGTGAAATATGAGTTCAAGTCCAGTGTCGTGCACACGCAGACACTTGGGGACTGCACCGCACAATTAGCAGAACTTCGTGCTCTGATGCTTGCATTGGAGTACGCTGATCCTAGTGTGACGACTCTTGTCGTAAGTGATTCTTACTACTGTGTCCAGTCTTACAATGAAAACTTGTTCTTTTGGATTCAGAATGAATTTCGTGATTCCAAGGGTAGCACAATAAAACATAAAATGATCTGGGTCCGAGTGGCCGAACTTAAGGAGAAGTTGCCATTTGTGTTTGTGATTCATACTCTTGGACACCAGCGTGTGGGAGTCCACGCTGTTGGTAATTCGCTTGCTGATGAAGAGGCGAAGTCAGCAGCATCGAAATAATTAGTTGCAGCAGTTACACGGTCCAAAAGTAAGATAGATGATGTCATCTTGGCGGCTGTGGCTGCCACTGAGAAGGGAGGTGAATATCCTGCGGGGTTCCCGTCGAAGTACACATACCACTTAAGTCCCGATAAGGTTCCTTATGTGAAAATTCCTGATGTTGGTGAACGTCTGATTCCCAACATGGATCGCAGAGCTACTTTGATTACAGCGGCGCATGAAGGTGTGGAGTCTGCACATGCGGGCGTCTCGGCCACTGTAACTCAGCTACAACAAAGGTTCTGGTGGCGGGGACTGTACAAACAGACGCGCGATTATGTCCTTCAATGTGATATTTGCCAGCAGATTAAGCCTTCGACTGCTGCGCGTCCGCCACAGACACAGTTGTACATATCTAATAAACCACTGGGTTGCGTTTATTTGGATCACTCCGGTCCTTTTTCTTCTGATACTGCGTATAAGTACATCTTAGTAGCAGTTGATTCATGCACACGCTTTGTGTGGGTATGGCCCCATCGCAGCGCTGATTCACGGACGGTCATAAGAGATTTGCATGTCTTTGTGGGGATTTTTGCCTGTGGTACCTTCCATTCGGATCAGGGTCCGGCTTTCGCCTCTAAGGCGTATAAGGATGCTATGATTTTGTTGGGGGTCCAAGTCAAGTTTTTGTCTCCGTACAGGCCTGAGGGTAATAGTGTAGTGGAACGAATGAACCGTGACTTAAAGCAATCTTTGACAGCTCGAGTTATAGGCACTGGCAGAAACTGGTTGGCCCATCTCAATGGCGTGCAGCGTGCGCTTAATAATCTCCATAGAAGGTCTCTGGGTGGGCGGACCCCATACGAAATGCTTTTTGGTATCAAGATGTATGTACATGACCTCGACGGTCTACAGCAATGCCCAGGCCGCAGTCTTTGACGTAGATGAACATTGCAATGTTTTACAGGATCTACAAAAGACCAGAGACAGTAAGCTAAGGAACATTTGCCCTCCACATCGGATGTTGCGTTGCAGATCCCGGTAGTTGGCTGGCTGCCCCAAGTTGGAGAACTGGTTCGAGAGAAGATCGATAACAAGAAAGAATTTGGCCCTTCATATCGAGCTCCAGTTCCCATTCTTGGAGTGAAGGGCACAAGAACAGTCATTTTACCACCGCTTCCAGGTCGTAAGGAAAACAGATTTAGCTGTATTGACAATGTCAAGATACACAGGGTGGCCAATTCTTCATAGCATGACACCGGCGGTCTCCTGTCCTTCGATTGTGAGAAATTCTGTGTTGGCCATTACTTCTAATACTGTACCAGAGGTGGCCCTAGAGATGCCTGTTATTTCCAATCCTTTATTGAGTACTTTTTCTGTTAATGACAATGATGACCTGAATTACACCTATCCAACTGATTTATCGATGCCCGATTTGCAGACTCGTTTGTCCACAGAATCCCGATTCTCTTTTGACTCTGTTTCAATACATTCGAAAAAACCCTCCCATTTTGCAATTTATGCCACTTTATTTAAAAAAACAAATTTTGATTCCCCCTTGGACATATATTTGGGTGATTCTTTTTTCAATTTATCTTTTTATGGCAATTGGTTTTGTGTTTAATTTTTTCCGTCTGATCGATGGACACTATGTCAAAGAGAGAACAGGAATTCGGCACCTTAATGGAACATTGGCCCCACTTTCCTCATCACATTCAGCACACAGACTGAAAAGAGATTTGAATACAGTTAACATCATTGCTTGGCCTGTTCTTGATGGGATTGTGTGGGATACGGTTAGATTTCAAATCCATGGCCCCACTGAATTGATTAATGTTCCGAATGTGCTTAGAGTGAACATGGGGGATGTGGTGAAACAAAACATACGTTCTGCTGATTGGGATATTCAGGCCGTGGAAACATTATTCTCTGATTTGAAATATTATGCTGCCTTTGATGCTGAGGATTTATATTTAGATTCGGTTAATTATGGTGATTTATTTTGCTTTCAACATTTTGGTAATCGTTTTCTGCATAAAACAGGTTTCAGGAGGGTTGCTTTAAATTACACTCAGTGGGAACATTGCCCAGCACCGTCACAAGGCAGCTCTAGTACTTTTTTGAAAAAGTACACTTATTTTACCGACTTTAATCAATCAAGTCCTGAGTCCTTTTATTTTAAAATGACACAAAAGTCCATGTCCAAGGTTAGTCTTACCGATACTAAATTATTGTATTCGAAGTCCTTTCTCGACAAATTAGCTGTTGAGGGCTATGAGCTATGGAAGGAAACCATTGACCTTAAATCAGTTTGGGGTTCTAGAAGTTGGCAGGTACAAGGCACTAAGGCTTTGCACCGTGCATGCCTCATCCCGAATCATATGTTGTTTTTAAATTCAACTATTTCACAGGCAACATGCTTTGGCTTGGCTACTTCAAAAAAGTTGAATACACCTATTATTCCTGATTTGGAAGAATATTCTGGTTGGGGTAATTACACTAAATTATCCATTCGAGATTTGCAGGCATTATTGCATAATTCTTCCTTTAACATATCCAGTTTGGATGCTAAGGGTTGGCTGTTGTGGCAAGGGAGCTCTGATTCTTGCCAACGTCGCTTTGAATTGAATGAATTTAAAAACATTTATATAGCGCACTTATACCATGCGGTTTCATGGCGCTTCAGATTGCGAGGGGATGGCAAACGAGGAGAGTTAGGCAGCAAAAGCGCGAGAGAAAAGGAAGGTTTTGAGGTTTTTCCTGAATTCAGTGTAGGAGGATGTTGTGCGAAGTGCCGCGGGCAGGGAGTTCCAAAACACAGGGGCCAGAACAGAAAACTTGGTGCCGCCAGCCTTTTTCTTTTTGAATCGGGGAACAGTTAAGAGGGCCAGGTGGGAGGATCGAAGTGCTCTCCCTGGGGTGTAAGGCTTGATAGCCGAACAGATGAACTCTGGTGCTGTGCCCATTCTAGCCTGAAAGGTGAGGCACCCAAGCTTGAACAGGGCCCGCTCTTTCACCGGCAGCCAGTGCAGTGCCTGCAATAAAGGGGTGGCCCGATGATATTTAGGCAGGCCGTAGATAAGTCGGGCCGCCTGGTTCTGCACTAGTTGCAGCCGGTGAATGGCGTAGGCAGGCGCACCATTGTAAATGATGTTGCCGTAGTCAAGGCGCGACAACACCATCGCCAGCACTATGATCTTTAGGGCGGGGAGTGAAAAGAACCGAGAGATCTTCCTGATGGTTCTGAGGGAGAAGAAACAAGAGGAAACAACAGAACTAACCTGTGAGTGAACAGAGAGAGAGGGATTGAGGAAGATACCAAGGGTTTTGACTTTGGGGACCGGGAGTGGGGGAGCACCGAGTGGGGAGGGCCAGTGAGAAGGGGACCAGGGACTGCAACCACCTCCGGTCAAGACTAGTTCGGTCTTGTCCGGATTGAGTTTGAGGTGGTTGCAGTTCATCCAATCCTGAATGAACAGCATGACAGATTGGACATTCTGGAAGGATGAAGGGGAATGGGAAAGGTTGAAAATAAGCTGGAGGTCATCGGCGTAGTTGTACACCGTGACCTCGAGCTGCTGTAACATAAAAATGAGGGGGAAAATGTATAAGTTAAACAAAAGGGGGGAGAGTGAGGAACCCTGGGGGACCCCACACGTCACCTTGTGAGAGGCCGCAGTGAAACCGGTAAGATGGACTGCCTGAGCTCTGCCGCTTAGAAAGGACTCAAGCCAAGCGAAGGCTAGACCCTCTATGCCCGCCGCCTTGACACGGGTAAGTAAGGTGGAATGGTCCACCGTGTCAAAAGCGGCGGACAGATCTAAAAGAATGAGGGCCTGAGGGAAGTTGGTGTCGATGCCCTCGCGTAGGCTGTCCATAACTGAGACCACTACCTTTTCCGTGGAATGGAGGGGGCGAAAGCCCGCCTGCCGAGGGGAAAGGCAGTGGTTGATTTCCACGTGGGAGCTCAGAGTGGCGGTGACGTGGGTTTCTAGAACCTTTCCCAGGTAGGGAAGGAGGGAGATGGGGCGATAATTGGAAGGGGATGAAGGGTCCGCACCAGCCTTTTTTAGAATGGGAATAACGGCTGCAAATTTGTGGGGGGCGGGTACCACTCCATTACTGAGAGAATCATTTAGAAGTGTGAGGGGTGGGGCTGGGCATGTTAGAAAGATTTCTCTCAATATGTGGGCGGGGGCGAAATCTAGGGGGGAACCTGATTTTACCCTGTGAAGCAGGGGGAGAAGCGTAGCTGTGGTCAAGGGGGGGATGGTGGTGAGTTTGGAAGAAGCAGGGGGGGGAAGGATTAGTGAAGGTGGGGGATGGGGGAGGGATGTTGGCCTTAATCTTTATCACCTTGTCCACAAAGAAGTCGTTAAGCGAGTCACAGAGAGATTGAGAGGGTGGGATAGAGGCCGAGACTCTGTTGGATGACGCGAGCTCGTGCACTGTGGCGAAGATTTCCTTCGACTGTGACTCTGCTGACAATATTCTATTGGAATAGAATAAGGTCTTGGCATCGAGGATGCTCTGCTTGTATTCCTTGAGCACAGAGAGATAGATGGTTTTTAGAGAGGGACAGTAAGCTTTTCTCCATGCTCGTTCTGCCCTACGTGCGGCCAGCTTTTTCTCCTTAAGAGTGGGAGTGAACCACCGGTTGGCGGCGTGGGCTCGCTTGACCGTAATACGCCTAAGGGGGGCGAAGGCGTCGCCCGCATGGGTCAACCAGTTGTTAATGGTGTCCAGTTGGACAGGGGCGGCGAGGCCTGAGAGGTCAGGGCTGGTGCTGGCTAGCGAGGAGCAGAAGGATGGCAGATCGACTTTGCCCCATTTTCTGGCCCAGGTGTTCTTAGGGAGTGGAGGCTTAATAATAGGGGCTAAGGCAAGGGAGAATGAAATTAAAAAGTGATCGGACCAGGGACAAGGGGAAATGGAGGGGGGAGTAGTAGGGATGTTCAGGGTCCAAACTTGATCGAGTGAATGGCCTTGAACGTGAGTGGGGCTGTGGATGTGAGGAGTGAAATTAAGACTAAGCATAAGATCGGTGAAATCTTTGGACAAGGGACTCTCGGCAGGGTCATTAGGCCAGAAATTTAGGTCACCTAAGACTAGCACTGAAGAGTTATTCACTACCAGCGTTGCCAGTATGTCCTGGAGGTTAGAAACAAAAGTGGGAGAGGGATGAGGGGGGCGATAGATGAGAACAGAGGTTAAAGGGGAGGATTGGGAGTTGGAGCGGATGACCAGGTAGTCCACTTCGGGGATGGGGGGGGAAGGAAGAGTCTGAAACTGAAGGTCAGTGCGGGCTATCAGGGCCACTCCACCGCCTCTCCTGCCCTCTGGCCGGTCTGCTCGAAGAGCCGAGTAGCCAGGGGGGAGTGCGGCTAAGACGTTGGGCAGGGAGTCAGCCTTAAACCAGGTCTCCGTTAAAAACAGGAGATCTGGTTTATGAGTGTCAATATAATCGTATAGTTCGTACTGGTGGCTAACAGCAGACCGAGTGTTTAGTAACGTGGCCGTGGTGTTAAAGGCCGAAGTACATGAAACGGGCGGAGGGGGGGGAGGGCAGACAGGGATGATGGATGGGGGTGAGAGGGGAGGACGACATAGTAGACCTAGCTGAGCCAGTAGTGCGGATGTGGACGGGCTGACGGTACCAGGAGACCATAGCGAGAGAAGGAGGGAGGATGAATATAAAGGGTAGTGGGCAAGGGGGGGTGCCCCCTGCCCCGGCCTGCCGCGGACGGGCGCAGACGGGCAGGACTCTGGCTTGACTCCGGCGAGCCTACGGCGCGCCCGCTGCGCTCGTCCGCTGCGCTGACACATAGGGGACGTTTAAATAGAGGAGCAGCGTGGGGGGAGTGGCGTGGGTGGGGTCGGGCGAACCGGCCCAATCCAAGATGGCGGCCACTACCGCTGGGCGCCTGAGATGAAAAAAGCTGCCAGCCAGCCCCGCTGTGTCCCTGGAAGGCAAAGTAAGGGTTAGAAGGTACCTGTTAACTTTCAGTGCAGGTTAGACACAGAAAAGCAATTTTAAAACGGACGCGTGTCAGCGCTTTTCATCAGCGTGACAACGCGCTAAAAAGTCTCTAAGTTTGACTGAAGGTTTTACACAAGTCAGACCTGATCCCCGTTTTGATGCTTATCACACTGTTACCACTTACTCAGTGGGCAAATTGTGTCAGAATTGGCTACAGCATTCCACATTAGCTGCAGTTAAACAACATCTGTCCCAGTTAAATGATAATGTGGATTTAAATGATTTTATAAAAGGCCCGGCTAATGGTAGATCTAAAAGATGGATTTATGCAGTTTACAATGATATCTGGAAATGTTCTAAAATTGAGGCTGCTAAACGCCTAAGGGCAATTGACCAAGCTAATTTGGAAAAGGTGCATGCAGTTGTCAATAACAATATTAACATCCTTTCTTCCCGAATTTACACGTTGAATAATACTGTTTCTTCTGTTGTTGACATTGTGAATGATGAGGTGTCTGTATTATACCATGGTCAAAATCAATTGCGTTCTGTAATGCAGTTTGCATGGACACTACAGACACTTAAGGCTGGGCGTGTGCCCTGGAGTTACATGAACGTGTCCTACCTCTTTGCCCCATTTAATTTGACTGAATAACAATGCATGCTTTCAATGCGTGACGCATCATTTTCTATGTTACATATTGAAAGGTTAGAATCTTTACCGTTCTCTGTAGCTGAGGCCACTGCTGCAACGTGGCTTATCCATGGATTAATTACAATACCATTTGCTTTGTACAAATTTACTAAATGTATGCGGTATATTGCAATAGGGCGATATGAACCACTAGGTAGCGCATTCCTCCATGAGGCATGGTCTCTGCCATACACATACAGATGCCTGAAGGATGGAAAGGAAGTGAATCTTAATGGTGAAGAATGCACGCAGTCGCCTGACCATTCATTAATATTCAGACACATCCAGTTACACGGTTCTTGTAACCAGGACCGGCCTAATTTAGCCTGTGTTTTGAAAGGCACACCAGTTCCCGCAATAGTTCCCACATTCACAGTATTGACAAATGGTAGTTATTTGCTTTTAAATAACGAAGAGTGTTGTGGTTTAATTATCGGTATAGCTTATGTGGTAACTGTATCAGAGCGTGTGGTCTGTTGCAAAAATGTTCTGTATCCTCCTACACATGGGAATTCAGATGTTTCCATCTGGCCGCGCATCCCAACCTTGAAAGCAGAGTTCAATGGTATGAGTAGAATAAGAGCCCTTTTGTCTCAAAAAGAAGTGGCCCTGAGCTTGGCCCGAGAAACTTTTGTCCTTCACATAGCTAACACACGCACAGAGGTGCCGGCACTTTTAAATACTGACTTGCCGTTTCATTTTTGCGAGCTGGTTCATCAAATCTTTATTGCCTTCTCCACGTCTGGCCTCGCTCACTTTTTTAAAGTAGTTAGCAGTGGTCTTGTGACTTCCTTTGAGAAAATATTTGGTGTCATCCCTGCGTTCTTTCATTCTATATTTTCAAGTCTGTTTGGCGGATTCCCTGTTTCGCTAGCATTGGCTACAGGCGTTTTGATAATATTTTGTTTTATTAAACATGGATGCCCGTCCTGCACTAGGAGCCTCTCAGCCCCTCCTGACACTATTTCGTAACCGGATGCTTGATTACTATGGCACCCTGCCGCTTGCAACTTTAAGCACGGCATTTGGATTATCATTTCGATTTTCATATTTCACATGTGTCCAGCCTGTGTTTCATTGCCTGAGCTGCGATTTCGACTGGGCCCTTGATTTGTGTCTCTGCTTGACGGTGTCTCCTGACGTCGATTTTAATCATCTGATGAGCCCCGTAGTTGCTCACAAGTTGGTTTGTTCGGGGGAAAGGATTATGGCCTTGGCAGCGATGGATGGACTAATGGGTCAGTGGGACATACTCGCAGCGGCGCATGAGTTTCTGGCACATAGCGTTCTTGAGTACCCACTGAGTTGTCCTCTGATGTTGCTAGAGGATCCGGTGCTGGAGGAGCACGTATGTTCATTCCCATTACTTAATTGGATGGCTGAACTGTTTTCGGATGATGACAGTGATTTCATGTTGGAAGCTGTTGCTGCATATTTTGCATATTCTGTCCAATCATGAGATGCTTTAGTGACTTTGATTATTGAGGCACGTGACTGTTCGTATTTTTGGAAGGTGCCTTTTTCTTACGAACATTTGTTTTTGTATGCCCCAGGCCTACTACTTTGAACTGCAAAGGCCTTGCGTTGAAGACTTTTGATAACATTTGTTTGGCCACTGTAGACATTCATATATATTTTTTATATTTAGCTTAGCTCAATCTTGTTGAACTCTGCTTTCATATTATGCCTCTATTTTAGTGTTGGCTTTCCTTATTTTTGACCGTGCTCGGATCATTGGGGGGTGTCATATAGATGCTTCTTTTCTTTATTCTGTGTTAAGTTAGCATGAGTTTATTAAATGTTTAAACGCCATTATTTCCTTCGGCTTCAGTTTGCACACGACGCATACTTGTTATTGTAGCTTTCAACCTAGAAGAACGATGTGATTTATTTGAGAATAATATGTTATTACTCTAATATCAGTCTTGCTTGGTACACTGTCTGCACAGTGAGTGCTGAACCCTCTAAGAATAACTCGACACAAGGTTGCTGGGAGGTCTGATCTTCGCACCACATTAGACATAACACAAATACAGTTGCTGCCAACATTGGGCTCTAAGCGGGTTTAAGATAGAGTTACTGGGAATGCAAAAACACACTTGATGATGCTTCGCATGCAGAGAGCTGGTGGAAGATGATGTGAACCTCTGCCACTGAGATTTAGAGGTATGGGCCAGCCCTGCTAAAACCCAAAAGAGACCTTCATAGATATAATATTATACTAAATAGGGAGGGTGAGAAATAGGTGTTATTAATTCCTATTCATTTCAGCATTATAATATGCTATCACCGTTTGCTTACTATGGACTAGTAACTATGCTGATAACTTTGATTCTTATAATATGTTTGCTTGTATTATATAAGATACTGCGTTTGAGAACCTTGCATTAGTAAATAAATATTTCAAATATGCACGTGTCCTCTTTTACTCCACGTTCTGGTTTGAAATGATTATAGAGTGAAAGAGTGTTCATGTGTTCCACGATACCTGAGGTAACTTAAGTTCATGTTCTGGTTTGTCTAAGCATTGGGAGTTTGTTATGACCAATGAGACACTGTAGCTAGCTCAGTAAGGGGATTTTGGGTACTGAGGTGAGTTTTGGGTCATCCTAATTCACTGAGGTTCCAGATCTCTATGCACAGTTCTGTAGGAGAACGGAATCCCTGCTACACCCTGTTATAAATCCTGTATAAAACAAATATATGTAAAAAGATAGTACTGTATTTGTGTTCACACCATTGTAATCATCAAAATCAAATCGACTTTCGATTTATGTCAATTATTTTATAAGATAAAACAGTTGAAAATCCTTTTTCTACTACCCTCCTACACAGTCTAGAAGGGAAATATGTTTGTTCCGTTCATTAATACAATTCACATTTCATTCAGGGGCCCCTGGATAAGGAAGGGGGTTGGCTGGCCGGGATGATGTAGAAATGAAACTAGGAGGAAATTAATTTAAGGCTGTGCCACGAGGGGTTTGGTCCCCTTGGTGTACAGCCTGGATGGAAGAAGCGTCTTCGAGAGCGTCGTCGATGGAGTGAGGTTCCTGTTGGGTTGAGTTGGAAGGGGCCTGGTGTAGCGTTTTACCCTAAGCTAGGGCTTCTTTGATATGTGAGTGATATAGTTTGGTAGTTTCTGGACTTTTGCTGGCTGGTGTTGCACGGAACGCTTTAACCTATTGATATATGGGCAGTTGTTGCAAGCGGGCACGTTCGAGGAGTGTCACAGTGACCACAGTGGCGTGCATCTAGATTCCATAGTTTTGCCGGCTGGAGTTGCGCGGAACGTTTTTAGCCTATTGGTGTGGGCTGTTGCAGTCGTGCACGCGTGGGATTGGAAAGAGGCACAAGTTCATTCTCACTGGTTGCTCCCAATCTAGTAATTCGAGGAGTGTCACAGTGGCCACAATAGCGTGCAAAGGGGAGGCAATTAGGAGTGTTGCAGCCAGTGCTTCCTGTGATGGTTGCAGCTGCAGCCAGCGTCCATCCGCTGCACAGCAGTGTTGAGTGCGTGGAGGATGGGGAACCCGTGTTCGGGGATTGACACGTATAACCTGTGTGGCAGTGGAAAGGTCACAATGATTAGGCACGCGAGTGTGACCCCTGTCGTCCGTAAGGGCATTCCTGCCATCTTTGAGCGTAAAAACGTGAAAGCCTTTGGCTCAAACAGGGGAGAGGTGCAAGGCAGCTGAGCTGACCGAGGGCTCATTGGATGGAGGGGCATGGGACCCCCGATGGTCATTGTTGATGTCAGACATCTTGAAATTCACCAAACCAGAAGTCAGAGAAGCAGGGCTTTAAGGGGGAGGAAAAAACTGGGGACCTTTGGATATTTTGCCTTTGGCTATTTTTCAAACTCCTCTATATTTTATTTATAATTGGGCTGATGCTTTTAATTCTCATACATTCATTCAGTTTCCTCTTTATATATTTTTTTAATTTGATGTTTTATCACAGCTTTATCTCAGAGTTAGATTTTTTGATTTACCTCCGGTGGAAGTTTACCTATTCTCATTAAATGTTATTAAACCTAAACAACAATTTATAGATGGACCTTTTGGCATTTGTTAACCCTTATCTATACCCGCTCTATGAAGCCGCAGTGAAGACACCAAGTTTCAATGTTCTACAAAAAGGTATCTTACTTGGTGCCTGCAGCTCAGAAGCAGTCAGGCTTACTTGGCAAACCTTTAGAAATCCAAAAGTGTGGAGCACTGTTCATGCCCCAATCCCAGTCGCACAGCAATTTCCGTTTATCTACAGAAATACTCAATCTCAATCTTGTAATCCGTGTTTAACCATTTTATTCCAATGTATCCAGTTTTGTTAGTATTCTTTCATCAGCCACTTGTAAGGTTACATGCTTTTCCATTTCTTCAAATAATAGAGATATGCCCATTCAGGTCTTTATCACAAGAACATACGGAAATGCATTGTTCATCCAAGGCAGTCAGCATCCACCCAATGCATTTCGGGCTAAACTTGCCCTTCTTCAGGGGTAAATATAAATTTGAAAACAAAAACGTTACTTATTGTTATCACTATTGACATGTGAAATAATCTGCAATTCTCTCATTACGTAATGTCAGATCTCTAAAACATACGTTAAGAAGTGCTACCCCACATATGCCAGCGTTTTTTAGGTGATAACTAAAACCCACAACAACTTAATTACTCAAAACTTCTCTCCAACCCGTGATGCTCTATGTGCCTTGTTCATCTGCATGCTCAAATACTCCCTTGCTCCCTAATTCGTTGTCCAATATGTCCATAATGCAAATGTGTCTACTATGGCTCGCTCCTACACATGAAGGTGAACCACCCTGCACCATTCTCCAAAACTCAACTGTACCCATCCTCCCATAATTAACCCATTTCAACTCCCAAGCAGCGCCTTTCCCTGCCCACATTGCTCCGATTTTCACCATGAACGCTCCCTTGCAACACTCACAATGTGTTCAAAACACGAAAGCTAACCAAACATTATCACAAAATATATAAACAAACCAAACTTTGTCAGAAAATGTACCTACCAAAACTTAATCGTAAACTCAACAGTAAACCGGCTTCAACCGTTTTACAGAGCTCTGCCGTGAAAGCGCTCAGTTGCCGTTTACCACAGGACTCTGGTTTTTAACTCTACAAGCATAACCACTTCATCCCAGGTGCGTGCCAATCAATGATTTACCTGAAACTACCCGTGCCGGATCCTACGTGCTCTACAAACTACAATTCCCATAAAACACTTTGTCCCTCTCATTAATATACTGTGGTATCCGAGTCCCCAATTGTACTATTTCATTTACCGAAATTCAACGTTTCACACGTTCAATGCTTAACACATAATTAATCACAAGTCAAAAGAAAAATGTTTACAATAAAACCTGGTCATTTATAAACACACTGATTATTCTCATTTAACAACCATAACTCCTTTTGATGAGCTCGATGTTACTTCTTACAAGTAGCTTACAGTCCTGATAAGTTCATGTTTATTCTCTGGGTGCAAACGATCGAGGGGGCAAATGTCAGTACCATGTCGGGTAAGTGATAGAATGCACTCCTCTTTAATTTAATTTATTCACAATTGCTTTCCAGCAATTGTGAATAAATGAAATTAAAGAGGAGTGCATTCTGTCACTTACCTGACATGAAACCTTTAGAAATGCCTGTAAAACCCATTGCACTTTTATTATTTTGTTAAAGAAATTGTGCTGGGAAGTCCACTATTAACCCGATTTTTTAAAAGAAATCCCCTGGGGGAGACCCCCCACCTTTATTACTTATCCTCTCACTCAGAAAAATGTATGATTTTATCTTGTCCACCACCAGCCGCCACTGGAGTCAGTGTGAGACTGCTGACACCACCCCACTCTATCAGTGATTGACACTCAGCCCTGGTACTTCATGGCTTAAATCTGAAGGACCAAAGTGCAGGGCAATCAGTGACACTCCCCATCTTCATGCGGGGAAGGACCTCGAGGCATTTTTGCCAAGCTGCAGAGGTCACGTCCGCAGGGCTGTGAAATCCTTAGCCTGGCAACGTTCAGCACAGGTAGCCAGGCACCTGAGCATTTAGCACCTGTACGGATCCTGACTGCCTGAACTGTCTGTCAGACTGACCTTTGCTCAGCCTGACAGACACTTTTTGTTGGGGTAAAAGGTCGGGGCCTGGCCCTCTGTCCCTACGGACGTGCCACTGCTGCACAATCCGTTCTTGATTATGTGATGATCTGTGTTCGTGCTCACTTTGCACATGCACTCATTCCGTAAAGAGACCCAATGACAGTCACTGAAACTGGCTTCAACTAGCATATTTTGCAGTTGAAAGACTTTAAGTGGATTTCTGTTGCCTCTATAGTATTAAAGTAACAGTTCGAATGTCAAAAACATTAGGTGGCGCCACCTCAAGAAATGGATGTTGAAAACATACACCTTTAGAAAGACCTTGAAATACTTAGCGTACAGTGTTTATTTCAGTCAGAAAACAGTGGCCTATTTTTTCAGAAGCGATTTCTCAGGTTATTCTGCAAATGACTCAGTATTGATAGCCCATGAATGCTAATGGTATGCGCAGAAGATTTCACATGCCAGGAAATTGGATCTAACTATTTAAATTGAAAAGGTAAAGATTAAAGAAGAATGACAGCGACATGCTAAGCAGGATGAAGGGATTTGAATAAGGTTACATGACAAGCAAATTGCCAAAGCGTGGCTCAATGTCACCGCGTTACATAAAAGCTTTGTAGATGAAAGCTGAAAGATAGCCAGGCACGCCAGATTTGTGCTGTCACAACAATTAAGCAAAAAATAGGCCACAGCGTCCTGAAATAGGAATTCAGTTCAATTAATGTTGCAATGGCTTTATTAATTTTCAATTTCCATTTATTTACATAAGTCTCCTAATGGATTACAAATCATATGCAATGACTCAGGGAGTTTCCTAAAATGCAAAAATGTAATCGAGCCTCACAAGCGTGGCATACTAATAAAGGTTCTCATAACTAAGCTGGTTAAAAGTCTCAATTATATTATTGGCAGGGAGGAACAGTTTTGTGATTAGTGAATAGCAAAACTGAAAGTACAACAGTAATTCAAGGCCCAAAAAGCAAAGGGATAATAACACTTCACAATCCTGTAACAATGAAATCAAAACAATTGGAATTTAGGGTGATCAACTGGCATGGGTGCACATTCTGGACAGTTGTTGTAAAAATTCAGGACAGAAGGTCAGAGTTCAGGAAAAAATTCGGTATAAATGGTAAGTTTTACAGACACAACAGAGGAGGTTGCACAAAATTGCATAAGTAAATAGACAACCAACACAAGCACAACTCAAAATAAGTTTATATTAGGTTGAGACAACCTTGCACTGCATTTGTCGTGAGCGCGAGTGAAACTTAAACACCCGTGTTTGCATATTCAAAAAAAAAAAATGAAGAAAAAGATCAAAGCTGAAGGCTTCTCAGTTCTTACATGCCCCCTGTAATGTTTGTACTTTCCCCCACAGGATACACTGACACCGGTATGTGTGTAGAACTTCCGTTTATTGCCGGTAACATACAAGATATGAGCCAAGGGCGCCGAGCGTCTAACTATGCCAAGCTCCGGTCGCCAACTGCCGTTTTCTCCGTTCGCGCCTTTCCCTTTTACTCCTGTGCGCATGCGCGCCTATCCGCTCTAGCCTACGGCGTGACGCGTCATCGCGTATACGCCTGTCGACTAGAGCGCACACCACATATCTCCCCCCTTTACCAAAAACAAAGTCAAAACATTTCCCCCCAACAGTGAAGAGTCCTCCAGCTGTGAACATTGTCTATGTGGGGCTCCCTGGGGAGGCCGGCACCAAGCTAGTGTCCGTCCATCACAAAGTCACTATAACGAGAGGGCACTACAACTGCCCTTCCGCTGCGGGTGTGTCTTACCGGCATGTTCTCTCTCGCCTCTGTCTCTCCTTGGGACACCCCAGCTTCTCTCATGTCTGTTCTCTGCTCTGCATTCGCTTGTACTCCACCTCCTTCGGTCGGCCTGGCTCTCAGGACAACCTCTTCACTGTCATCGCCTGCACCTTCACCTTGGTTGTCTGTGCCAAACTCAGAAGGAGGTCTAACCTCTGGTTGATCCATGCATCTTTCGCCTTCCTCAACTTTGGGCCAGACTAATATTTTATTGACTCTGGCCATGCGATCTTGTGACCAGACCTTGCCGTCACTGAGGAGAGCCGCCCTGCCACGCACCTCTTTGACTTGTAACGGCTGGCTGAATTTGCTTTCGCCCTTCTTTTGTAGGGTGGGAAGTTTAATCCTAACCCACTCCCCTTCTTCCAGCGCCGTTTCCTTTGTGCTGCGTCGCTTGTCATAGTGTGCTGCATAGATCTTCTGGGCCTTCTCCAGATTGTGCTGCACCACCGCTGGGGACCACTTGCTGGTGAGGGTCTTCTCCCTCCATGCTACGTTGTCCCGGGTGAAGGGATGCCGTCCTCTTAACACTTGGAACGGACTATACCCCACTACAGAGGGCGTTATCCGGTAGGCCCATAGCATGTTCATCACTTCCACCTCCCAGTCTTTTCCTTGCGATATGGCTGCCTGGATGGAGCCCATGAGCACCCTATTGAACCTTTCGACCTGGCCGTTGCAAGCTGGATGGTACACGGCAGTGTGTCTCACCTCGATCCCGTTCCTCTTCATGTATCTCCCCCACTTGTCCGACACAAATTGCGGTCCATTGTCGCTGAGGATGGTTTTGGGTATTCCTTCTCTGAGGAACACCCCAGTTAGGAACTTCAAGATCGTGTCCGTATCCATCGACTCTTGTATGTCCACTTCTGGCCACTAAGAATACTTGTCTATTAACACACAGATGTACTTATTCACGCCTCTACTGTCCAGAACGGGCCCCAGAATGTCTATGGCCACATCCTCCCATGGGCCATGCGGGGTGTCGAACTTCCCCAGTGCTGGTCGGAGTGGGCGGAGCACCTTGTCCGCTCCTTGGCACTGTCCGCACTCCCGCACTTGTCTCTCGATGTGGGCATCCATTCCTGGCCACCAATACATCTGTTTGACCAACACCTTGGTTTTCACTATGCCCAGATGCCCCTCATGGAGCAATTTCAGCAGTCGGGGTATCAGCGTCACTGGGGGCACCACTCTCTCTCCTCTGTACAAGAATATCCCCGAGTCACTCAGGGACAATTCTTCTCTCATTTCATAGAAACGTCGGACGCCCTCCGTTAGCTTCTTCTTGTCCGGCCACCCCAACGTGAGATGTTTCCTTACTTCCATCTTCTCCTCGTCGAGCTCGTAAGCCGCCTGCCATTCCTGCGCACTGATGGATGACTCGTGATCCTCCATGCTGGCGACCATCTCCTCTGTGTCCGGGGTCTCTCCCGGCGCCTCTTCCATGGCCGATGCCCGGCTGAGGTAATCAGCTACCCTGTTCTGCGTACCTGGAAGATATTCTACGTCGTATGTATAGTCTAGCAACTTCAGGGTCATTTTCGCTATCCTCGGGGTGGCTGTGTCATGGCCCGATGACGTTAACACTTTGATGAGTGGCTTGTGATCAGTTTGGAGCCTGAATCTCGTGCCCCATATGAACTGACGAAATTTGCTCAACGCCCACGTGACCGCCAACATCTCCTTTTCAATTACGCTGTACCTTTGTTCCGTCGGGGACAGCGCCCGGGATGCAAAACTGATGGTTTCTTTGGTTCCATCCTCCCTTTCCTGCGCCAAGACGGCCCCCAAGCCCTTGTCGCTTGCGTCTGTCGTTACCATAGTCTTGCCCGTGGGGACATACCCCTGTAGTGGGATGGCATGGCTGATACAGTCTTTAATGGACTCAAACTCGGACTGGGCCTCCTTGTCCCATTCGAATTTTGTATTGTGCCTGATTAGTTGTCTCATCCTGTACGTTCTCGTGGCAAAGTGTCTGACAAACTTGCTGTAATACTCGGCCATTCCAAGGAATGACCGCACTTCCTCCTTGGTTGTTGGGGCTTTGGCGTCCTTTATTGCCTTCACATTTTGCTCCTTCGGCGAGATGCCATGCGTTCCTATCTCGTGCCCTAGGTAGGTCACTGAGCGAGACCCAATTCTGCACTTGCTCCATTCCGCCGTCAGTCCTTTGCCTTGCAGCACTCCCAGCACTTGATGTAGTTTCTTGTCGTGCTCGCCTTTGTCGGAGCCCATCACTAGGATGTCGTCTTGGAAGTATTGCACTCCCGATATGTCCTTAAACAACCTGTGCATCAACTTCTGGAAAACGGCCGCAGCGGATGCCAGGCCGAAGGGCATTCTCCTGAATTGGTAGCATCCAAAGGGCGTTATGAAGGCTGTGTACTTCCTGCTCGACGGGTGCAGTTCTATCTGGTAATATGCAGACGTGAGGTCTATGGTGGAAAAGTGGGTGATGCCTTTCGTCCTTGCTAGCATCTCCTCTATTCTGGGGAGCGGGAACCTTTCCACTATGAGGTTTTTGTTGAGCTCCCTCAGGTCCACACAGAGCCTGACCTTTCCATTTGGCTTTTTAACCACTACCAAGGGCGATAGCCATTCCGCACTGTCCACTGGCTCGATGATATCTAGCTCTTCCAACTTCCGTAGTTCCTGGCGCACCGCCTCACTCGTGGATATCGGTATGTTCCGGACCTTGTGCACTACTGGTACTGCTCCCTCCTTAAGGACCATTTTATGCACGAATTTGTCCAGTTTGCCTACCGTGCCCTCAAAAACCTTGGGGTATGCTGCCTTCCAGTCTTCCTCCTTCGAGAGGGGCCATTCGTCTGTCAGCAGGATCTGCTCTTTCCCTCCAGGATTGAGTATGATTCCGAGATCACCTGCGTCTCTCCATCCCAGTACAGATGGGCCCTTTTCTGCCACATACAGGGTGCACGTGGCCGACCGTCCTCTGAATTCGAACTCCAAGTCCCTGCATCCTACCAGTGGAATGGAATCCTCGGTATACGAGATGGGTCTGATGTCCGGCGGCTCCAGGTCGGGTCCTATGACTGGCACAAAGTCCTCTTCCCATATCGACCTTTGCACGATGGTCCAGGGGGACCCTGAATCCACGGCCACATGTACCTTGACGCCCCCGATGCGCATGTCGGTGCGGGGCTTATCCCTTCGCTTACCGGATACGTCGAGCACTTGATCCTCTATGCACAGCACCAGGTCATCCTCTTCCTGGTCGTCTTCCTCACTTACGTTGGCCGTGGCCGCATCGATGCACTTGACCGTGGTCTTCGTCCCTTTCTTTCGGCAGACCTTTTCGAAGTGACCGGTCAACCCACAGAATGAGCACCTGGCGCGGAACGCGGGACAACGCCTGTCTTAGGCCGCGTGCGCCACGCTGCCGCATCTGTAGCACGCGAATTTCGTTCCCTGGCTGGGGCGAGACATCTGCTTCCCAGACCCTCTTGTGTCCTTCTTCGGGTCTCCGTAAGCGCTTTTGGGCTTGCTGGATTGTGGTGCCTCATCAATCTTGTTGATCATCTGTCTCGGCCCACTTTCTCTTTTTGCCGCGTCTGCACCTCTCTTCGACATTTCCGCCTTCTTGACCATCGCCACAACTTCTTTCAGGGTTGTCTCATTCATCGCCCATAGCTTGTCTTGGACTGCTCTGCTGGTGGTGTGCATCACAATTTGGTCTTTGATGTATTCATCCTGCAGGTTCCCATACCTACACGTGATTGCTAGCCGGCGGAGGGCCGCCACATAGTCATCAATGGATTCTCCAGCCTCTTGTTTTCTCTGTTGGAAGTTATAGCGGTCTATCGAGACGCACACTGCTGGGCAGTAATGGCTGTCCAGGTCGTCCAGTGCATTCACAAAGACGTCCGTCTCCGCCGCACCCCTCTCTTTGGGCACCAGATTCTTAAACACCCTGACCCCTTCTGGGCCTAAGTTGTGGAGTAACAGTCTCTTTTTCCTTTCCGGCTTGTATTCACCCTCGCTTTCATCTTCAAGGGCCTCAATGTAATTGAGGAAATATTCCTTCCAGTCCTCCCATTTTAGTTGGGGTTCGCCTGGTCTGGTTAGGAACGGGACGGGCGCCATTAGGGCTGACGCCTGATTCGCCATTCTGGCTTCGCCTCTGGGTTCTCCTTCCTGGGCCCTTTGGGCAGGCGCACCAGACGTCCCTGCGCTCACTGCCGTGTCGCCTTGGCCCCTTGGGCTACCTGGGGTATTGTCCCTCGTAGTGTGTGCTTCCTGCGCTGTCTTCCCCCTTTCCTCTGGCTTGGGGGTGTCTCCCTTGGTTGCCAGGTTGCTGGCTGGGGGCTCTTGGGGTCTTGGGCCACACTAACCTGGCTTGTGAGGCTGGTGTTCCTGGCCGTGCTGCCGCGCTGCTGCCACGCCCTTGCTCTTCCTTGCAGGACCCGTGCCTTGCTGGCTCGTGGGAGTAGGCCGTGGGGGTTTTTTTTCTTGCCGTCGTCCACTGCACCTGGTGGTGTCCGGATCTCAGCCTCGTCGCCACTGTAATGTTTGTACTTTCCCCCACAGGATACACTGACACCGGTATGTGTGTAGAACTTCCGTTTATTGCCGGTAACATACAAGATATGAGCCAAGGGCGCCGAGCGTCTAACTATGCCAAGCTCCGGTCGCCAACTGCCGTTTTCTCCGTTCGCGCCTTTCCCTTTTACTCCTGTGCGCATGCGCGCCTATCCGCTCTAGCCTACGGCGTGACGCGTCATCGCGTATACGCCTGTCGACTAGAGCGCACACCACACCCCCTTCTCCCTCATTGAAAAACAAACACTCGATCCGGTCAATCATCCCAAGGGGATGTGATGTGCAAAAGCTAAGGGGGCTCAGGGCAAACATGAAAATATTAACAGCACAAATGCAGAAACTATGTCCATAAACAAAAGCAGTTTGCCATGCCCTGGGATTTGGCAGGAGGTGGCCCAGCAAATGCTGTCACTGCGCAGAGAAGCCCAATATCATTCTGTATGTGATAATTAGGCCGACATACAGAATAATAACAGGCCCGTAGCAGCCTGTACCAGGTCGGGGAGGGGCTACTGCAGCCACTGATTACATCAGGAGCGCGAGCTGGCCCCTGCAGTAAGAGTTACAAAACTCTCAGGCTGCCTGGAGGGGGACAGCTCGCTTCAATGTCTGAAATTACAGACAAAAGGCGTCTGTGAAAGAATTCCTCACGGACAACGGACAAGAGGCGCAAATAACGGGCAGTCCGTGAAATATACAGACGGGTGGTCACCCTATTGGAAATACTCTCATACTATACAGAGGGGCGAAAGAGGAGCAGAGAGTACCTGAGGGCCTCCATTGAATCTGATCACTACATCTCACAATACTGGTGCAAGGACTCAGATTGAGCATATGTAACAATACTGAAACATACTAGTAAGTGGATGTAAAGGATTCACAATATTAGCTGAAGCATTGAACGAGGCTATAACCAAGTGCTCTCAAATCAATGTATATTACAGATGTTTATTGTTACGCAACTCAATGGTACTCATTTTATTGACCTCAAATGGATGAAAGGCTGAGTGAACCCGCTGGAATTTGAACCTGTGACCATGAGGTCGAACACAGGCCCTTGCAGTGGTTGCTTTAGTCCACTGAGCAATCAGACCCGGGGTCTTTGGACATGCTTGCCTACCAGGTTGGGTAGAGAGAACCATTGTCAAGGTGCCCCAGCAAGAAAGCAATTATATCTAAGAACCAAAGTCCCTCAAGCACCTGCATGGGCAATGTGGAGGAAACAGCCTACCAAAAGATGAACAGTATCTAGGTTACATGGTAAATTCAGGGCTGATCTCTAAGAGACGATGTGTGATAGCTTAACCCCTTCGCTGCGGGGTGTTTCCCCCCGGCTGTGTGGGGGGGAGGGGGCCGCGCGCAGCGCCCCCATGCTGGTGACGAGCTGAGCTTGTCATGAGGCACAGTGGAGCTGCCCTCATGACGAGCTGAGCTTGCCACGGCCGCACCCGCTTTTAGAACGTTCAGCACAGCGGGGAGGTTACCCCCGCGTGCGAACGTTCCAACGGCCGTGACGAGCTAAGCTCGTCATGAGTACAGCTCAACTGTACTCCATGAAGAGCTGAGCTCGTCACCAGCATGGATGAGGTAAAGACCATTAGCAACAACTACGAATGTGACTATCTACAGTCTATAGATCACAGATGATCTGTTAAGCAGTAGGCAGATTGTTTCCCCTCTTCAATCTCCTTTTAACCCTCTACCTTCTTATCTATGTGTAGGCTTATTTCCTTATTTACATTATAAGACCAGATTAACTTTTGATTTACTATCCATGCATAAAATAGTTAGCAAATGCCCTCTCGGCATCCACTAGTACCTGAGGGGAGTAGTTTAAAATGTTGCTGTGAAAGAGCACAATCAACCAGCAAAGTCAGGGAAACATACCCTTACACTGAGTAGGTGAGTATCTAGCGCTCAGATAATATGATCCCCAGAATTGTCTTGCTAGAAACAGCCCCCACAGAAGCAAAAATATGTCAGTCTTGGCAACCACTGTCATTCACCTGGGTCCAATTGTTGCCCAAAAGCAACTTGATTACATTGGTTGACACTACTGATCTCGATATTTCTCAGCCTTGACTTGTCCACAAAAGGAGTGCCTCCTGAAAGTACACAGGGCATTGCAACTGGCCACAATAACACTTGTAACAAACTTTAATCCGTATAGTTTAGACATCCCTTGCCCTGACGGCCCTAACAAAGCTAACCTCTCCTGGCACCAGGGCATTCAGAACCAGGCTGGTGCTCCTCCCTTCATAATCAACTAAGGACAGGGATTCAAGAACTATGGGTGTTCACCCTAAAATATTGTAGGTATTTGCCTGGACTGTATTAGGCTAGAATATGCTTGTGCTGATAGCTTACTGGTGCAGAGAAACAGAGCTGACTAAATTCGATAAATCAAAGAAAACTGCAATATTAGCGTCAAGTAAAAGAGGCTCCATCCTTACCCAGGCAGATATGTGCTAGAGATGATGATTTCATCTATGTCTGTTCTGATGGAAATGGTAACCAACATTTCTGTAGGCCAAATCGCAAACCCTTCCATAGGTGTCAAGTTTCACAAAGCATCCCCGCTTAAAGGGGACATCCAGAGGCCAATGTAAAAATGAATCTGAAAACACCAACTAACATTATCAAATAAACAAGCTTTCTTGACTGCCTGTTGTTGGGGGGAGGAAGAGATCAATGTTTTTCTTACCCTCGATGTGTCTAAATTTGATGCAATGGCTGTGCCATGAACAGCAGCTTGAAATACCAAACTGTTATTCATAAAGTTGCTTAATTTAAATGGTAGGGTGCGTTGCACTTATAAGTTATGATGGCTCATTTGGTTCTTACATCTTAATCTTGCAGTAAAGTCATTAATGTTTTTTTCCAATTGGCCATATGGACCTTTGTTGGTAGACTTGAAGCACTGTAAGAGCAAATACATCATCAATATATTTCTGACCTGTAAAACCAATGTGACTCCACAATAAGGAGAAGGAATCACTAATTTTAATTGAATAGATTTTATTCTACGATATTAATCAGTCCAGTATATAAACAGAATAGAAATAAGTTCAAGAGATACAACAATACAGCTGATAAGCTGAAACATTTCAATAGATTAAGCAGTAATAAAATGAGATACAGAATACCGACAGCCATAAAAATAATTAAATAAATTGTTTTAAATAGGTGTTCCATAAGAAACTTCCTTTCTCTCTACTCAACAGATCGATTACAGGACTGTCTAACAAGGGCTTCTATTTAGAGATCCTAGAAGGCATCAGCATAGTATAGACATCTGTAGATGTCTTGGATGAATAGGAATGAGTGTTTGTTTAGCATAAGGGTTTACACTCTCAGGAAATCTCAGCAAGAGGACTGTTCCCTCTCCTAGACTAGAAGGAATATGCCGAACTAACTATGGAAAGATCACTTGAAGAACAAGACCTTTAAAAACATCTTTACCCCCCCTTACACCACCAGGAACCAACCTAATTGTTAACTGAGAGGAGCATTTGCATCCTTCCTTAAGTTTCCTATCTTATTGAAACAGGGACTTCAGACCTCCACCTTAGGCATCCCATGGTCCTTTGATATGATAAACAGAAGGCCTCTTTGGGACATTAATTCTGCAAGTTTGCTGTCAGATTCATCTGTGCAGTCGACAGCCTCATACAAACGATAAGCCTTTCTCTAGCTAGCGAGAAGCATGATATCGCACCTGAAAGAGCAAAGAAATAGCCTACTGGCAAGGCTAAGTATATGTCATTTGTGGCCTATAGTCAGGCTAAGTTGACTCAGTACTCAACATGAACTTCAAATGCAAAATTATACATACACATGTACAATTTTAAGAATAAATGCATTACGTAAATAAATAAAACATGATTACATGATTCAATTAAACACAGGAATATAATGTTGCATATGAGTATATAAATGCATAATCGTGACATAAAAAGGGTGAAGCCCAAATTATGCTGCTCCAATTGCTTTGCCAGAATATTGAGGCAGTCATGTCATGAGTGTTATTGCACTTTTTCCCAGTCTGAATTGAGGATTCTAAATCTTTTTGACTTTTTCTTCTACTCAGCTTACAGTTTCCTAAGAAACAAGTTGGAAAGTGGAATTACTAGAACTTCGGGAAAAAGTAACATATTAAACAAAGTTATTTGTTGCTTAATTACTTCTGTGTTCCTTGGTCCTTTGGCTGCTACTATGTGATGGCCAGCTCTGAGCTCTCAAGTGATGGGTATGGCCCTTGCTTTAGTTCCCTTTAATATTATCTAGCACCTGGTGTGAGCTATGACCACCTGGGTGCTTCTGTGCAGATAAAGAAGATAGGAATTGCAGTCTAGGGTGGCCTTCTGTGGCATTGGCTAGAGACCATGTGGACTACCTTATCGCAGTCCTTCATTAGGGTTGAGGCCCTTCCTTTGATAGACACCTTTGCCAATCCTCATATGGAAGGAAGGAGCATCCCTAATTATGATGGCTACTACATTTTCTGTAGTTGTTTCCTTTCTTGTGACCTGCACTTCATAGCAGCAGACTATAAAGTGAAATGATAATGTATGTGCATTGCAATGCAGCTAATGATTATTTTTCTGAACGTTAGTCACCCCCTTGCCAGTATTTTTGTCTCTAATTCATTGACATTTTCCAACTGTTCTCAAGAAGTTGAAAGAAGATTCTACAAGCAGTATCCCGGTCAGATCTTCCTCGGGCTGTTTATTTCCTATTAAAAGCATCTACTTGCCACTGAGGATTTTTTACTAGCACAGCTCTCGCAAGAATATAGTTTGCCATGAGCTTTCTTGCTCTTCCTTTTTACATTTAAAGCATTACAAAGCAATGCGGCTGTTAAAGGAAGTCTTCCATACCTCAAAAAACCTTAATGAAGCAGTCAAAATCATTCTCTGGGTCCTGATATTGATAGGTTGCAACATCATCATATTCTATGATCCAATTCCATGGATCACTCTTCGCAGCTAACCTAAAACAACAAACCACAACAACAGCAAGAGTTCCAACAGTTCTGACTATAGAAAAATACTCCCAATCAGTAGTTAGTATGCTCTCTTTTGCAGCCACATCCCCAGTCCCTCCTACATTTGCTACTAAGGGGGCGATTACGATGCTGTAAGGGTCGGAGCCATTCTTAAGGCGTCGTAATCTCTTGTTTCGATTAATTTCTGACCGACCCATTTTGATGGAGTCGGTCAGAAATTAATCCAAACAGCATTTCCGAATGGCTTACGACGGGCTCGGGGGGCCCGTTTGCCATTTGGAAAGGGGCCTGTAATCCCAAAGACTCCTATTTCCGCCCGAGGGATTACAATGGCAGATTCCCACCGCCTTTCTGTGTTGGCATTTCTGACACAGAAATGCTGTGGCAATCTGACTTTGGGGGCTCCCAAAAGGGCCCTCATGTGTGCAAGGCCTCTGGATGGCAGCCCTGTTGATCCCTGCACCCGGAGGCAGACACCTCAAGGTGACTGCAACAGGGTTCAGGGATGAACTGCACCTCTGTTCTTTACAATGAGAGCATGCATTCCATTCAGAATGCATGCTCCCATTGTAAAGAATAGGATTGCGACCGATCAGTGTTCGGTTGTATCCTACTTGCTGGTTTGGGACTGCCGACAGGAGGTCGGTCAGTTCTAGTTCCAGATCGATGTCGAACGGACTCGGGTCCATCCGACATCAAAAGCGGCCCCTAAGTAGTAAACTTACCTATGTGAGAATCTACCATGGAAAAGATAGGAGAGGAGGGAGGTTGAGATTTGCACTTGTAATTTTGTGAATCTTAATTTGTAGAAAATAAGTAGTACTACTTTACAAACAATCAAATGCAGTTTGTGAATTAGGCAAAATCTATGGTTTATGTCTATACCTTTAAACGGTTATCCTTATTCATCAGCTCAATTTTCATAAAAGGACTCTTCTGATTGGGGTCTCTAATAAGTTGCTTCACTTATAATCATGAAAACAACCTCATCCAGTTCCCAGCAGAGAGTGGATGGTAAACATGAAGCATTTATTGAATACTGTATTGTGAGGAAAATTATCTTGGGTTTATATTTTTGAGATGCTAATTTAGTCAGAAGATAACATTTTAGGTTCAGTTTGCGTTCTATTTTAACTTAAAGTATGACATGATATATCAAACATCATCAAGGGCATAATGACTCAGATGAGGTAATACTTTGCACTAATGGACCAACCTTGAAATCGATCATGATTACTCATTCCACATTTCTACATAACTCGATATTGTTGAATCGTAGCTTGTTTTCTATGTAGTACTATGTTTCACCGTTTTTCCATTTCTTAATGCTGTAAATACCAGGGGTCACTATTTTGCAGGTTATGGTACTAAATGTTAGCTCACTGAATATCCTGAAAAGAAACTAGCTCATCAGGTATTTTTGGTAGATGCCATTGTCGTTTAGGCCCATTCTGTGACACTGAAGAGAGAACTTGCAATAAGTACTCAGATCAGTTTACCTGTGATGAGTTTGCAGAAACTTTGAGGAATAAAGGAAATGTGAGATATATGTGAACACATCATTCTGCCTCTTTGCTACATTTCATAATGTCATGCGCAAATAGAGTGATGTTGGATAGTCGATTTGTGATTGGATAAATGCTACGAAACCCTCCATCGCCTTATGCCCAGCCTCTGGTTGGCTGTGTTAAAATAGCAAGATGTGCTAAAGGTATTAAAAAACCTGTGAATTGTAATGTGTCGGATACGTCACTGTAGGAGAAATTCCTCTCACCTCTGCATTTTGATTAATATTTTACTTTGAATTCTCACTGCGTATTTGTTTTATTGATCTTAACACTTAAACATATGTGTAAAAAAATCAGTCCCTGAAATTGGCTAATTATGATTAGTTTCAAGCAGGTTCATTGCATAGTTTATTACAGGACAAACGTCCCTTCGTACAACCGACCCCAGATCTCAGTGGCTTGACATCCAGAGTCAAGACTCCAGCTACCCTGACCCCAGCAGCCTCTGGGATAGGACTTGAAAAACTAAAAGGTGCATACAATCCAGGAAAGAGGTATTTTCTCTAATAGCTGCATATGTAAAACAAGGGAATTTAACATATTAAAAACCTACAAACTGTAACCGATTCTGCAGGATTTAAGGGACTGGGTATTTTTGTGCTTGGACATTGTTTCCCTGAATTTACAGCCAAAGACTATTGTTCTCTTTGTGCTTGGACATTATTTCCCTTAATTTACAGCAAAATACTGATATTTTCTTCACCTTATGAGAAAGAATTGTTACCTTTTGCACGCCGGAAGTAATACAAATGTGATGAAATAATATTTACAGTGGTGTTATATTGCTGTCACCAAGCAAGGCTGATGAGTGATTTTCACTAAAGGACAAATGTCCCTTTATACAACTAACCCCATATCTCAGTGGCTTGGCATCTAGAGCCAAGACTCCACGCTAACCTTACCACAGCAGCCTCTGAGATAGATATCAGCATCATTGGAAGAGCTGGTATTTTTCTTTCTCTCTTATTCCAACCCCCCTCCTTCCCCTTGAGGACATATGAGGGCTCAGTGTGTCTATTCATTGCTACTACGTTAGGTCCCACTGAAATTTGGGGAATAACATTGCCCCATCAGAACAGCCTGGCATTTAGGTGAGTAGTTTGCAACAGTTTCCAATACATGCCTGGGGTGGGTGACAGTTACACTTGTGTAGTCCCTCTAGACAGCCACAACACAAATAGGATATTTGTGTCTGATTACCCATCGGCATACATCTGCATTCTGATGGCCTTGCCTGGGCAGGATTGAAGGGAGGGGCTTTACTTGAATAGACTGTCTCCGGTACCCACATAAAGATTTGATTACCCCCCACAGATAGTCTGGTAGGCAGGACTGGGTTGAAAGGGTGTGCCTGTGCACTTCAGAGAGCTACTTTGAAGCCACCCCTACATCAAAAGAACTTTTGGGTATAAATACTGGGCTCTGACCCCTTAAAATCAGACACTTGTAACTAAGATCTACCAGAAGAACTGCTGTAATTCTTAACCCCTTGCATGCTTGTGACGGAACCGTTCCGTCACAAGCCTCGGGTGAGCTGTGCTTGTGACGGAACGGTTCCGTCACGGCCCGCTCGGCACGCCTGCGCGGCGCGTTCCATTGAGCGGGCGTGTTCGTGACGGAACCGTTCCGTCACAAGCACAGCTCACCTGCGAGCCGTGACGGAGCGGTTCCGTCACAAGCACGTGACCGCCGTGCGGCCGCCCTACCCCCTTAGCGCTGCGGCGGAATAGCCGCCGCAGAGAAGGGGTTAAAAGACTCATCTGGACTGACGATCTGGAAGGCCTGCCTTTCTTTGTGTTGCCCTGCTGCCTGCTGCTCTCTGACTCTGCTGAAGGAGAGCTGGGCTCTGCCTTCACTCCAAGTGATCTCTAAGGGTTTGTTTGCCTGCCTCCTGTTTCTTGAGACTCAGTAATATATAAGTCTCGACCCCTGTTCCTGTGCCTGGCTCATTGCGATGGAATGCAAATTCTATTCATTTAGATAGTATGTATTATAATGAAATGAGAAGTTATAAAAATGTTGTGATAGGACGCTTTCCTGTAACATAAGATAGGGTAACCTTGAAGATAGAATAAATACACCTGGCCATTTATACCCAAGGCCCTTACCCCTTTATGAATAAAGAGCACTAGTAAAATGGATCTATGAATTATGTACAAACCGGAAATCAATAATTACTCAGATAGATTCAGGGAGTATGGACAATGTGTAAGACTTGTAATGAAATAGATTTTCAGGTTATACAATACGTCTTACAATTGTGAAATTGCGCATCAGTGCTCATAAAACAAGTAAAGTATCATTTAAATAATATAAATAAGGTTCTATTGAGGTATGAAAATGAGGATTGCAACTCGCCTCATTGAAATGAAATCGAGGCTTGATACCCGCTATTAGCAATACAAAAGCAAGGCTTGGAACCCACTTTGAGATATATCCAAGCGAGGCTTGAAACTCGCTAGTAATAGCCTTAAAGCGAGGCTTGAATTTGAGTCGAAAGGAGTGATGCTTCCGGGTAAAATAAGGAAGCAGGTCGATGCAATACAATCGCCGCAATAAGTAAAAAAAACGGAGGTGCATGTAGCATTCGCAACTGTAGATAGTTGTCGAAAGGCCAATGATGGAACACGATACAATATTTAAACGTTAAGTAAAGACTCGCAACATTGTAGCGGTTTTGGAGAGGCCAGCGCGGGTGACTTTCCGAAGAATAACTAGGATTCACGGTAAGGAGAGAGGGAACTCAGACCAAGACCAATAGGAGTTAGATTAAGTTGAATTTGGATATAAATGCACTAACAAGAGGATTTTCTCTTGTTTCTACTCCCTATTTAGAGCAAGTACTGACAAGGCCCTGAGGGCAAAAGAAATATAAAAAGACAGTGACCACCCGGCGCCAAAGTTTTGTTTGGGCTCAGGTGAGGCATGGTTCCCCATAGCGAGTATCTACATCTATGATGTAGAAACAAATATAAGAGCATACTGATATTAGTCTGCCCTTTTTTGAACAGATAGAGCCTCAAGGTGCCAGTGCATTTTTCTGAGGAAGGATTATACGCAAATGTGGCCTTAAAGTAGCTATATAATCGAGAACTTTTGACAAAAGAGACTAGGACTTTCTGAGTGCCTATTTGAACCAGGACTATATCATCTGTTTCGTTTTAGATGATTTTAATGGATTACTCATACTAAAAGTACCTTACCTACAAAAAAAAGGGAACACTTTGTTAACAAGATATACGAGGTGTCGTGATAAGCAAAGGCAATGATTCTTGGTTGGTTTTAAGCGTAGCATCCAGCATAACCTAATGAAGGAAGGATAGAATAACAATGAAATCTAATTACCTTTTAGGAAACGCACAGATCATGATGACAAAATACAAGACATTTGGGAATATCATTGATGGAAGAAATTAATATGAGATAAGGAAAATAATATTTTTTTTCTAGGGTGCCCCACAGTATATGTCGCGTACAATCTGTAAAATGGTACTCAATGACAAAGGCAGGTTCTTCTTGTTCCCCTTAACTATATTCATGTTTTTGCCACCCTGGACCTACGAATAGGGTAGACATATTTAGAAGTGAATTGGGGGTCGCAGGAGCAGGGGACCTTTTGTAAACAAGTGAAACAGCCCATTTATTAGAATGAGAAAAATAAATATGTTTGGGACAATGTTGTATAAATATAGAAAGGGTATAGGATGCTTAGAAAATGTTATGCTAATAAGTGAGGAAAATATACCCAATGCAAAATTTGTGATAGTAATATGGTGATACTACTTTGCTTTACAAAGAAAATGTATAGTAGAAATTAGCACTTTATAGAATGTGCAGGTACAATAGGTACATAAAACTATTTTATAAAAGGAAATGTATAAAATTGGATAATGCAAGTTTGCTGTGTTTGCTAAAAACAATTATTTAATTGCGTTTATGTATGGGAAACAAACGAAAATGGCAACCAACCAGTGCCCACTGTAAGAGAGGCATATATATTTGTCTTGATGAAGATGGCCTATCATTTTTAACCATCGAAATGCATCAACGCCTTATTGCACACAATCAAGGGACACAGCCTATCCTGTAGATGGTGTCTAAGATAAGCTAAGAAGCATTTGAATCCCTGATTTGTGATTTTATGACAAAAAATAGTGTCTGCTTTCTGTCTCTCTTTTGTGGTGTAGTGCTTATGAGTATTTAGTTTGGGCAATTTTATGTTAGTTTAAAAAACAAAAAAAACTTGTTTTTTTAATTAAATGTTTGTTTTTGATTGATGAAATACAGGGGGATACCATTGTAATATCACTGTACACGTTTTCAATGGGAATGCCTTTTTAGAATTGATTGTTGTCATGCCTAGGATGTTGTTTTAATCAAAAAATAAAGAAATTATAGTATTTACCCATCTTGTAATCCATGGTGTTAGTATTAGGTGCCAATTCTAATACATGGGCTATAGTTGGTGTGAAGAGCACACACAGTAGTTGATGTAAGTTAAACCATCAAGGGATCTTCCTTTTTTTACTCATTGGAAGTGGACTAGAAACAAGTGACACAGATTTTGACAAATCTCTTTCTGCGTGTAGCAGAAAAGGCACTTTGACCCAGTTGCTGGAATAAAATCGGCACTTCTCCTTGGAACCAGTGCCTTGCCTCTAGAGATCGACACATTGACCAGCGTATCAATGTAGCTGCAGCCATTCTTGGTGGGTTTGATGCATCCCCTTAACTGCATGGCAGAACCCGGCACATCACTTGATGCTTCTCGACTCCGGAACCCGTCTTGACTGCTTAGAGGAGATCAAGGCATCCAGCCCCTCAGGACTCGTCATTGACGCATCTTGTTCTTTGCGAACAGGAAAGGTGCTTTGTACACCATGGCCTGTGGGGTCTTGTAGCTGGCCAGGGCTCTATTGTGCTCAACCTGAACTGAATTTTCCCCAGTCCAGGGTAACCGATAGTACCCTTTATAGCGCTACTTGCTCCTTAATCAATCAATCAATCAATCAAAGTACTTGTAGAGCATGCTACTTACCAGTGAGGGTCTCAAGGCAGTGGGGGTAGGGGGGCGCTGCTACTGCTCGAAGAGCCAGGTCTTGAGGAGTCTTCTGAAGGCGAGTAGGTCTTTGGTCTGCTGTATGTGGGTAGGGAGGGTGTTCCAGGTCTTGGCGGCAAGGTAGAAGAAGGATCTGCCGCCGGAGGTCGTTCGTTGGATGCGGGTAACTGCAGCGAGGGCGAGGCTGGCGGGTGGGGTTATAGAAGTTGAGTCTGCTGTTAAGGTAGGCTGGTGGGGAGCCAGTTTAGGTCTCTCAGGTGGGGGTGATGTGGCTGCGGCGGGGGACGTTGATGATCAGTCGGGCAGAGGCCTTTTGGATGCGTTGTAGTCGTTGTAGTTGTTTGGATGGGATTCCTGCGTAGAGAGCGTTGCTGTAGTCCAGTCTGTTGCTGATGAGGGCCTGTGTCACCATTCTTCTTGTTTTGGTTGGGATCCACTTGTAGATCCTGTGGAGCATGCAGAGGGTGTTGTAGCAGGAGGAGGAGACGGTGTTGACCTGCTTAGCCATGGAGAGGGAGGAGTCGAGGATGAATCCTAGGTTGCGTGCATGGTTGGTGGGTGTTGGTGCTGTTCCCAGTGTGGTCGGCCACCAGGAGTCGCCCCAGGCTGAGGGGGTGGGTCCGAGGATAAGTACCTCCATCTTGTCCGAGTTTCAGCTTCAGACGGTTGCTCCTCATCCAGTCGGTGACGGCCTTCATTCCCACATAGAGGTTGGTTTTGGCGGTGTGTGGGTCCTTGGTGAGGGAGAGGATGAGCTGGGTGTTGTCGGCGTAGGAAATGAGGTTAAGGTTGTGATCACTGGCGTAACGGAAAATGAGGGGGCCTCCCTGCACGGACTTAGGGGGGCCCCTCCGGGCTCAATCAGGAGCTCTTCCCGCCAGAGTTCAGTGCCGAGGGGGCCCCTTGGAGCTAGGGACCCCCCGCACCGCATGGGCTGCAGGGGCCTGTGTTACGCCCCTGGTTGTGATGGCAGGCCACATGTAGAAAAGCGTCGGGCTGAGGGATGAGCCCTGGGGGACGCCGCAGATGATGTCGGTGGCTTCGGATCGGAAGCGTGGGAGGCGACGCTCTGGGTTCTGCCGGAGAGGAAGGATGTGGTCCCGTCCTCTCTTGGATTCTGGCTTCTAGGCGGCGTGTCTTTAGAGTGTGATGGCAGATCGTGTTGAAGGCGACCGACAGGTCCAGGAGGATGAGGGCTGAGGTTTCGCTGTTGTCTAGTTGGCGCCTGATGTCGTCTGTGGTGGCGATGAGGCCTGTCTCGGTGCGGTGGTTTCGTCTGAATCCGGACTGGGATGGGTCCAAGATGTTGTTGTCTTCCAGGTGGCGGGCCAATTGCCTGTTGACGATTTTCTCGATGACCTTTGCTGGGAACGGGAGCAGGGAGATAGGCTGAAGGTTTTTGAGGTCCTTGGGGTCTGCCTTGGGCTTCTTAAGGAGGGCGTTGATTTCGGTGTGCTCCCAGCTTTCCGGGAATGTCGCTGTTTCGAAGGAGATGTTGATGACCTTCCGTAGTTGGGGTGCGATGGCTGCGTCTGCTTTGTTGAATACGAGGTGTGGGCACGGGTCTGACGGAGAGCCTGAGTGGATGGAGTTCATTATCTCTCGTGTCTCGCCGTCATTGACGTTGGACCAGGAGGTCAGTCAGATGGCACTAGTGGTTTTCACAGGGGAGGTGGAGTCTGGCGTAGTCGGCGTGGTTGTGGTGTTGAAGCTGTCGTGGATGTCAGCGATCTTGCGGTGGAAGAAGATGGCTAGCGAGTCGCACAGTTCTTTTGAGGGCGGGATGTCGTTGGCATTGGCGCTGGGGTTGGAGAGTTCCTTTACGATGCTGATGATCTGTGTGCGTTGTTGTCCAAGCAGTCTTTGAAGAAGGATCTCTTGGCTAATCTGATGAGTTGGTGATGTCTGCGGATAGCGTCCTTGTGGGCTGTGTGGTTGTCCGGTGTGAGTTTGTGGAGCCATATTTTCTCCAGTTTCCGGCATGCACCTTTGGAGGTCTGGAGCTCGTCGGTGAACCAGGTGGCTCTCTTGCTGGCGTGGCTGTTGGTTTTTTTTTTAGTGGGGCGAGGGTGTTGGCCCAGTTGTCGATCCACTGTCTGAAGTTGTTGGCTGCGGCATCTAGGTTGGTGGGGTCGGTGGGTGGATTCTGGGTGATGGTGGTGATCAGCCGTTCTTCGGTGACTTTGCTCCAGCAGCGGTGAGGCAGGTGTTGGGTGAAGTGGTGCGTGGTTAGTTTCTTGAAGGTGAAATGATTGCAGTGGTGGTCGGTCCAGTGGAGTTCGGTGGTGTGGTTGAAGGCGACGCAGGTGCCTGTGGAGAAGACGGGGTCCAGCGTGTGGCCGGCGGCGTGGGTGGGTGCGGTGATGAGTTGTCTGAGGCCGAGGTTGGCGAGGTTGTCGATCAGGGTGGCGGAGTTGGCATCGTTGTTGTTCTAAAAGTGGAAGTTCAGGTCCCCGAGGAGGATGTAGTCCGTGGAGGCGAGTGCGTGGGTGCTGGCGAGGTCGGCAATGGAGTCGCTGAACGGAGCTCATGGTCCGGGGGGGTCTGTAGATGAGTGTTCCTCTGAGGGTGGTGTTGGGTCGGTGTGGATCCGGAAGTGCAGGTGTTCGGGGGTGGTGAGGGTGCCATTTGCATGGGTGGTGACCTTGAGGGTGGATACGTGGACAATGACTATTCCTCCTCCGGTTCTGTTGGAGCGATCTCTGGGGGTGATCTTGTAGCAGTCTGGGATGGCTATGGCTATGTTGGGCGTCGAGGAGTCGTTCCACCAGGTCTTGGTCAGGAAGGCCACGTATGGGGCAGAGGTGTCGAGCAGATCCCAGAGCTAGACAGAATGTTTGCGTGTGGTGCAGGTGTTGAGGAGTATGCAGCAGAAGTGGTTGGGTCCATTCCTTGGAGGTTTGGTGGTTCTGTCACAGTTAAAGCTACAGGTGTGGCAGGAGAAGTATCCGTGGGTCCATTTCGGGGTGGCATGGAAGCAGGTGTGGTTTCGGCCGGAGTTGAGTGCGTGAAGGCTGCTGGCATCGTAGTGGAGTCTGGTGTCGTGGAGTTCGCGGGGTCCAGGGTTTCTGGTGCTGTGCGCGATCCAGGAGCAGACGGGCTTGCCTTAGGCACGCCCGCTGCTCGCGTCTGCTTCACGGCCGCACAGCTGCCGCTATCTTAAGGAGTGAAAATTGCAATTGTTTTTTGCTATCTTAAGGGGGGCTGGGAGGGAGGAGCTGTGGGGAGGCGGGAGGCAGGGGCTCGCGAATGGGCGCTGGGGGCAGGACAGCAGGGACAGCAGCGGCGGAAAAAGAGTGCAGAGGGCACGGGGGCCGAGGAGAACAGTGCCTAGGGATAGGCAGGAACCAATTAAGGGTGCAAGGCAGAAGCGGTGGTGGAGCTGCAGCGGGGGGAGGAGCGCACCACCTGGAAAGGTCAAGGGTCACTCTCCTCACCACGCAGCTGCCGCCCTCTTAAGGGGGGATGTGAGGGAAAAGCAGCTGGTAGGCGGGAGGCAGGGGCTCGCGAATGGGCGTGGGGTGCGGGGCAACAGAGGCAGCAGCGCCAGGAAAAGAATGCAGAGGGCACGGGCGAGGAGAACAGCGCCTAGGGATAGGCCGGAACCAACCAAGGGTGCAAGGCAGAAGCGGTGGTGGAGCTGCAGCAGGGGGGGAGCGACCTACCTGGCAAGGTCAAGTGTTGCTCTCCTCACCGCGCAGCTGCCGCCCTCTTAAGGGGGGCAGGGAGGGAGGAGCAGCTGGGAGGCAGGAGGCTGGGGCTCACGAATGAGCGTGGGGGGTGGGCAGCAGGGGCAGCAGCGGCGGGAAAAGTGTGGAGAGGGCATGGTGGAGTGAGGAGAACAGCGCCTAGGGATAGGCAGGAACTAACCAAGGGTGCAAGGCAGAAGCGGTGGTGGAGCTGCAGCGGCGTGGAGTGACCTACCTGGCAAGCTCCTACAGCTCCTAAAGCTGGCAAGCTCCTAAAAAACCCACTGCATTTATCACTTTCAAAATTACTATCTCAACTTCTATACATTTGTATTTTATAGTTTTTGTCCTGTTTTGTTCAGAATATAATATTCTATTTTTGTAAACCTGTGTGGAGTCTTTTTGTGGTGTATTCATTGTGTTACTGTGTGCATGTGTGTCACAAATACTTTATACATTGCTTCTTTAGTTAAGTCTGACTGCTCTTTGCCAATCTACCAGTGGGTGAGCACAGGTTAGCTTGCTTTGGCTAGAGTGGTTGTTCTTTCCTGGCTTGACCTCAGCCCACCAGGAATCCCATTTCTAACAAGATTCATGCTTTGCATGAGTGGAGGTCTCAACCCACCGTCTACGTCTTTTTTTTCCAGTCTTACAAGTCTAAAGATCAGTTTTTATTTTGCCCGGTCTGGTATCTGTAGCCGAGCAGCAATCCATTGCAGTCATCCTTAATGCTTGACTTTGCCCCACTCTAGCGTGAGCAGTTAACCGCGATTGACAGTTTGTGCTTTTAGGCACCATATTTCTATTATAGATTTAAATAATAATCAATCCATTTGGCCTTATTATTTTAGTGTCATATTATTTATTAAATTACTGTCTATTTTCTAAATAGGTTGTGTTTTGACTTTTTTACCATTTTAAGGTTGCACGCATATTTTACACATTTCCTCGAAATAAAGACAGACTGCTTATTTTCAAGCTACCAGACAGTGAAGCACAGGTTTATTTTTATACATTAGTGGATCGCCATGCCAAGATCATTTGGCCAGAAGTATCAGTATTGGATTTTGCAATGGAATTGCAAAATGCAGTGTATGTAGGTTTCTCAAAAATAATTGCGAGTCCTACATGTTCCTTGTTTGCGACTCGCAAATTGCGAGTCACAAATAAGGAATGGCTTCCCATTCATGCATATGGGCCGAAAGGCCAATAGGAATGAATGGGAACTGCATGCTCAATTTGCGAATACCCAATAGGTTCTCGCAAATTGCGCATGCAATTTCAAGGGTGCAAGAGTGCCAAATGGACACCCTGTTGCACCCCTGGAATATGCAAGTGTGCACATGAGGTGCACATACTTGCCCTAAGGGCATGTATGAACGCCACATGGCACCTTGAAAAATGCAAAAAAGTGAATTTTTCATCTAAGTCGCATATTACCACCAACTTGAGGTTGGTGGTAGTTTGCAATTCCTTAAAGGCAGGTCGCAATTTTTTTAGCTTCCTGCATTTCATTTAAGGAATCACACATTGCGATTCCTTAAATCCATTCGCAAAATAGGGAATCACAATTTTTGCTATTCCCTATTTTGCTAACGCCTTTTTGGAAGATACATCTTAAGAGGCTTTTTCCTGTTCACAAACAGGCCGATTCTGCAAATCTCCCCATTTTGCAAACTGGAAAACCCTTAGCCCCTTATTTGAAGTGGGTTTTCAATAAGCATGGGCGAATTTTGCGAATTGGCAATTCGCAAATTTGCGGATTTGCGAATTGGCAATCCGCAAAATTTGCACATTTGCGCGAATTTGCGGATTTTTTTATTTTTGCTTGTTCGCGGGTGTTCGCGAGGTGCTTTGCGTGTTCGCGGGTGTTCGTGAGGCGCTTTTTGCCTGCTTAATCACTGCCACCCTCTTGGTTTTTATGCCCATCTGCCCTCTGTACCACTTGTTTCTGTGCCCCTCTGCCCTCTGCCCCACTCATTTGTTGTCCCCTTCTGCCCTCTGTCCCACTTTTGTGCCCTTCTGCCCTCAACCCCACTTAGAATGGCGCCGGCAAGTTGCCAGCGCCATTCTAAAATAGCTAGAAATAGCTTCAACAGGAAGCACTAATAGATAAAGTAAAGCAGGTGCTCCAGTTGAAGGTCAAATTAAGTTACACAATCATTAATCACCCCAAGTTTGAGCAGCACCTGCTTTACTTTATCTATTAGAGCTTCATGTTGAAGCTGACTTTTGTAACTATTTTAGAATGGCTCTGGCAGCTTGCTGGCTTCATTCTAAAAGAGTTACAAAAGTCAGCTTGAACTTTTGACCCAATCCCCGTTCGCAGATTTCCGTTCGCGGATTTTGCGGGAAATTCGCGAATCTCGTGGATTGCGAATTTACCGAAAATCCACGAAATCCGCGAGCGGAACGGATTTTCCGCCCATAAAACCCCTTCAACCTAATAACTCAATTAATTACAGAAGGTTATTTTCTGATAACAAAATTATAAAAACTTGTTAATTTATAACTTTTCTTCAGTGTTGTGCATTTGTTAAAAGTCCGAAAGAAACATGTTTATTTGGCCAATTCTATTTCTCAACAATTTCCATGCATTGGGGAGATATGAATTTTAGCAGGTTGTGAAAATTATGACGGCAAAAAAATGAAGTGCCGACATGGAAAATCTGGGCATACTGTTGGTTGTATACTCATGGTAGATAGGCACAAATGTTGAAATTGTATCGGACTGCCATAGTCTGACATCTACTACAATGTCAACTTTTGATTCAATGTTTAAGCTACCATTAGACTGAGTGCATTTTCAGAGAAGGTAGAGTCAGTGATCCGAATTACAAGCGGTAGTCAAAAAGTGCGCCATAAGGGTGGATTGCGTTGACCACAGGTGCTGCAGCTATGGAATTGCTGCTGCACACAACATTGTAGTGGGACTTTGAGCAAAGTGTATCTGCCCGTCAATGCACCTTTGGCAGTTGTATTTTCTGGATGGCTCCACTCTATACATAATGCTTATATTTTTGTGAGCATTTACAAAAAAAGCATATCCAGGTTCTAGGCATTTAAAACATAAATTTAGATTGACTGAATGAAACAATCTCCTTGCATAGAACAAATTAAAAATGTATTACATTGTTCTGCATTCTGTCCTTCAATTGTCCTTTTTGAATTTGTCACCCGAGAAAATACTTCTTGATATGTCAAAGAACTTAACAACGATCAAGGAAATCAGAAGGAGGAATAGTATGAAACTTGTTTAGTAAATACTAAAGCTAATAAAGATATGATCAGAGAATGCGCAGAGAAACCGCCAAGCTATCCTGGCGATGAGGGGTGATACCCTGAAATCAGTCCAAGGATGCGTGTTTCCGATCTGGGAAGGACCTGGCCTGGCAGTTCAGACTGGACTGTTCCCATGGGGAGCAGGGTCGAGACTGATTTGCATATGGCTGACTACAAACAGGAATGGTGTGGGAAACAGAAACACAATGGATTTAGGTACAGATATCTGTACTGTGGTGAGTGCTTGACATTGTTCACCATTCCGTCCATCAATTGTTCTTTTTGCCTGAATGAAAAAGCAAAAGTAACAAATGATGGTCAGAATGCTGAACAATGCAAACATTCCCCCAGTCACAAAAGTCTGGATTTAATCAATCGTTCTTTTGCTCACCAAGCCACAACAGTTTGGACCCAGCTATATGCAAATCAGTCTTGACCTTGCTACTCTACGAACAGTCCAGCCCGAACTGCAAAGGAAGGTCCTCCCTTGAACAGAAACAAGCTGCCTGGGACCGGTTTTGGGGCATCACCCTTCATCAGCCAGGCTAGTTTGAATCCAGTGGCGCAATGAGCACAGTACCCATCTCTGGGCATACCCTTCACTCAGTACGACAAAAGAAACAAATGATGGACGGAATGCTGAACAATGCAAAGATTTACCCCCAGTCACAAAGATCTGGATTTAATTCATAATTCTTTTGCCCACCAAACCACTCCAGTTTGGACCCAGCTATATGCATATCAGTCTTTACCCTGATCCTATGGGAACAGTCCAGCCCGAACTGCCAAGCCAGGTCTTCCCTGGACCAGAAACATCATTTGTTCCTTTTTGAATGAAAAGGACGGCACATCCTGGGAGTGCTAAACAATTCTTAATAGACAGGATGAAGAAGTATCAAAACCAATATGCAAGACCACACCATGACAGAGTGATAAAACAGAGCAAGAAAGTAAAAGTGGGTGATTGGGTGCATGTGATTTTTGGGATCCGCAGGAAGGGGGGTTCAAAGTGATCATTCCCTAAAGACGTTACTGACACATTAAGAAGTAGGTTATGCTTGTCAGATGGCAAGAAGTGGAGCATGAGAAAGGTGACAACTTGCAGTGATGTGGAACTCAAGGCCTAAAGGAGCAAGGATGTGCCCAATCATTAGGCTGTGATGGACAAAAAGTCTGAGATTCAAAGTCATGGCCAAATTAAATCAAAACCTAAAAGGTTGGAAGATTATGTATATTCTTAGATGAGAAGCCATTGTCTCGATTCACACATATAATATTTTATTTCACTAAAGGAGATGTGATATTAGGATGGGTGTTCATTTTGTTTACTCATTAATGTGTATTGTAATATTGCTATTCATTCACAGGGGTTGTTGTGGGAAGTGGGATGCGTTGCATTGTTGTTGCTATCTGCCTTTCCTTATTAGAGAAGGCTCCATTGGGCATATTAGCAAGAACCCCGTTAAAATTATCGACGTTTTAGCGGCAGGAAACTGCCGCTAAAACAGTGATAATGGGCTAGCTAATATGCATAATAGAATACCAATAGAAGGCCAGGTTAGGTGTGCCAGACATCTAACCTGGGCTTCTAATGAAATTCTATAACGCATATTAGCAAGCCCATTATCGCCGTTTTAGCGGCAGATTCCTGCCGCTAAAACGGCGATAATTTTAACAAGGGTCTTGCTAATATGTCCCCTAGTCCCTTGGTTCAATGATGAGATAAGGAGATTCCAAGAGTGTGGTTGGAGCTCGGAGAAAATGGTGATGTGGCACATGATTCAATAACACATTAAACTTCTGTTTCCTTCATCTGTTTGTGGAAGTTTCTTCATAAATCATGCCATATTCAGCTCAAAGGGAATTGTCCTGAAAAAATAAAAAAAAGCTTTGGTAACGTTGACATTTTACTTGCATTTCGTGAGCAATTAGAGTCAGGTATAGATTATTCCTTTTTTATAAATATTCTTTGTTTTGACCAGCAGAATATCCAAATTCACATACATACTCTTGCTTACATCGACTGTCAATTATTCCTCTAAATACATTCAAACTTTGAAGTAAATTTTGGATAATATTTGAGGTTAGTGCAATGCAAAAGTGAGCAGGGAATGTTACCAAATCTATTGTCTTCCACCTCTATTTTTTTATTGAAATTTCAGGAGTTGTATTCATTATTGCAATATCATCAGCATATGCTAGCAGCTTAGTCATAAGCCCATTATCACATGGCAGATTTATCCTATCATTGTTTAGAAGTTTTCTTAATAAAATGTTTTACATAACTATAAAAATGTAAGGAAGAGCAGAGACAGGCCTGCTGTGTCCCACATAGAGTAAGGAATCTTTATTGTTTCATTGTTAAAACTGTTGCAATACACTACACAGTAAATAGATAAACATATATTCAAAAAAGTAGCATTTAAAAGTTTTTATAAAACAGACATATGCTCCCATTGCTGTTGGCTTTTAAAAGACTGATTCCAGCAAAAGTACTTAGGGGCATATTATCAAGAAAGGCGATAAATTATCGTGGCTTCATTCCCACATAGAGGTTGGTTTTGGCGGTGTGTGGGTCCTTGGTGAGGGAGAGGATGAGCTGGGTGTTGTCGGCGTAGGAAATGAGGTTAAGGTTGTGATCACTGGCGTAACGGAAAATGAGGGGGCCTCCCTGCACGGACTTAGGGGGGCCCCTCCGGGCTCAATCAGGAGCTCTTCCCGCCAGAGTTCAGTGCCGAGGGGGCCCCTTGGAGCTAGGGACCCCCCGCACCGCATGGGCTGCAGGGGCCTGTGTTACGCCCCTGGTTGTGATGGCAGGCCACATGTAGAAAAGCGTCGGGCTGAGGGATGAGCCCTGGGGGACGCCGCAGATGATGTCGGTGGCTTCGGATCGGAAGCGTGGGAGGCGACGCTCTGGGTTCTGCCGGAGAGGAAGGATGTGGTCCCGTCCTCTCTTGGATTCTGGCTTCTAGGCGGCGTGTCTTTAGAGTGTGATGGCAGATCGTGTTGAAGGCGACCGACAGGTCCAGGAGGATGAGGGCTGAGGTTTCGCTGTTGTCTAGTTGGCGCCTGATGTCGTCTGTGGTGGCGATGAGGCCTGTCTCGGTGCGGTGGTTTCGTCTGAATCCGGACTGGGATGGGTCCAAGATGTTGTTGTCTTCCAGGTGGCGGGCCAATTGCCTGTTGACGATTTTCTCGATGACCTTTGCTGGGAACGGGAGCAGGGAGATAGGCTGAAGGTTTTTGAGGTCCTTGGGGTCTGCCTTGGGCTTCTTAAGGAGGGCGTTGATTTCGGTGTGCTCCCAGCTTTCCGGGAATGTCGCTGTTTCGAAGGAGATGTTGATGACCTTCCGTAGTTGGGGTGCGATGGCTGCGTCTGCTTTGTTGAATACGAGGTGTGGGCACGGGTCTGACGGAGAGCCTGAGTGGATGGAGTTCATTATCTCTCGTGTCTCGCCGTCATTGACGTTGGACCAGGAGGTCAGTCAGATGGCACTAGTGGTTTTCACAGGGGAGGTGGAGTCTGGCGTAGTCGGCGTGGTTGTGGTGTTGAAGCTGTCGTGGATGTCAGCGATCTTGCGGTGGAAGAAGATGGCTAGCGAGTCGCACAGTTCTTTTGAGGGCGGGATGTCGTTGGCATTGGCGCTGGGGTTGGAGAGTTCCTTTACGATGCTGATGATCTGTGTGCGTTGTTGTCCAAGCAGTCTTTGAAGAAGGATCTCTTGGCTAATCTGATGAGTTGGTGATGTCTGCGGATAGCGTCCTTGTGGGCTGTGTGGTTGTCCGGTGTGAGTTTGTGGAGCCATATTTTCTCCAGTTTCCGGCATGCACCTTTGGAGGTCTGGAGCTCGTCGGTGAACCAGGTGGCTCTCTTGCTGGCGTGGCTGTTGGTTTTTTTTTTAGTGGGGCGAGGGTGTTGGCCCAGTTGTCGATCCACTGTCTGAAGTTGTTGGCTGCGGCATCTAGGTTGGTGGGGTCGGTGGGTGGATTCTGGGTGATGGTGGTGATCAGCCGTTCTTCGGTGACTTTGCTCCAGCAGCGGTGAGGCAGGTGTTGGGTGAAGTGGTGCGTGGTTAGTTTCTTGAAGGTGAAATGATTGCAGTGGTGGTCGGTCCAGTGGAGTTCGGTGGTGTGGTTGAAGGCGACGCAGGTGCCTGTGGAGAAGACGGGGTCCAGCGTGTGGCCGGCGGCGTGGGTGGGTGCGGTGATGAGTTGTCTGAGGCCGAGGTTGGCGAGGTTGTCGATCAGGGTGGCGGAGTTGGCATCGTTGTTGTTCTAAAAGTGGAAGTTCAGGTCCCCGAGGAGGATGTAGTCCGTGGAGGCGAGTGCGTGGGTGCTGGCGAGGTCGGCAATGGAGTCGCTGAACGGAGCTCATGGTCCGGGGGGGTCTGTAGATGAGTGTTCCTCTGAGGGTGGTGTTGGGTCGGTGTGGATCCGGAAGTGCAGGTGTTCGGGGGTGGTGAGGGTGCCATTTGCATGGGTGGTGACCTTGAGGGTGGATACGTGGACAATGACTATTCCTCCTCCGGTTCTGTTGGAGCGATCTCTGGGGGTGATCTTGTAGCAGTCTGGGATGGCTATGGCTATGTTGGGCGTCGAGGAGTCGTTCCACCAGGTCTTGGTCAGGAAGGCCACGTATGGGGCAGAGGTGTCGAGCAGATCCCAGAGCTAGACAGAATGTTTGCGTGTGGTGCAGGTGTTGAGGAGTATGCAGCAGAAGTGGTTGGGTCCATTCCTTGGAGGTTTGGTGGTTCTGTCACAGTTAAAGCTACAGGTGTGGCAGGAGAAGTATCCGTGGGTCCATTTCGGGGTGGCATGGAAGCAGGTGTGGTTTCGGCCGGAGTTGAGTGCGTGAAGGCTGCTGGCATCGTAGTGGAGTCTGGTGTCGTGGAGTTCGCGGGGTCCAGGGTTTCTGGTGCTGTGCGCGATCCAGGAGCAGACGGGCTTGCCTTAGGCACGCCCGCTGCTCGCGTCTGCTTCACGGCCGCACAGCTGCCGCTATCTTAAGGAGTGAAAATTGCAATTGTTTTTTGCTATCTTAAGGGGGGCTGGGAGGGAGGAGCTGTGGGGAGGCGGGAGGCAGGGGCTCGCGAATGGGCGCTGGGGGCAGGACAGCAGGGACAGCAGCGGCGGAAAAAGAGTGCAGAGGGCACGGGGGCCGAGGAGAACAGTGCCTAGGGATAGGCAGGAACCAATTAAGGGTGCAAGGCAGAAGCGGTGGTGGAGCTGCAGCGGGGGGAGGAGCGCACCACCTGGAAAGGTCAAGGGTCACTCTCCTCACCACGCAGCTGCCGCCCTCTTAAGGGGGGATGTGAGGGAAAAGCAGCTGGTAGGCGGGAGGCAGGGGCTCGCGAATGGGCGTGGGGTGCGGGGCAACAGAGGCAGCAGCGCCAGGAAAAGAATGCAGAGGGCACGGGCGAGGAGAACAGCGCCTAGGGATAGGCCGGAACCAACCAAGGGTGCAAGGCAGAAGCGGTGGTGGAGCTGCAGCAGGGGGGGAGCGACCTACCTGGCAAGGTCAAGTGTTGCTCTCCTCACCGCGCAGCTGCCGCCCTCTTAAGGGGGGCAGGGAGGGAGGAGCAGCTGGGAGGCAGGAGGCTGGGGCTCACGAATGAGCGTGGGGGGTGGGCAGCAGGGGCAGCAGCGGCGGGAAAAGTGTGGAGAGGGCATGGTGGAGTGAGGAGAACAGCGCCTAGGGATAGGCAGGAACTAACCAAGGGTGCAAGGCAGAAGCGGTGGTGGAGCTGCAGCGGCGTGGAGTGACCTACCTGGCAAGCTCCTACAGCTCCTAAAGCTGGCAAGCTCCTAAAAAACCCACTGCATTTATCACTTTCAAAATTACTATCTCAACTTCTATACATTTGTATTTTATAGTTTTTGTCCTGTTTTGTTCAGAATATAATATTCTATTTTTGTAAACCTGTGTGGAGTCTTTTTGTGGTGTATTCATTGTGTTACTGTGTGCATGTGTGTCACAAATACTTTATACATTGCTTCTTTAGTTAAGTCTGACTGCTCTTTGCCAATCTACCAGTGGGTGAGCACAGGTTAGCTTGCTTTGGCTAGAGTGGTTGTTCTTTCCTGGCTTGACCTCAGCCCACCAGGAATCCCATTTCTAACAAGATTCATGCTTTGCATGAGTGGAGGTCTCAACCCACCGTCTACGTCTTTTTTTTCCAGTCTTACAAGTCTAAAGATCAGTTTTTATTTTGCCCGGTCTGGTATCTGTAGCCGAGCAGCAATCCATTGCAGTCATCCTTAATGCTTGACTTTGCCCCACTCTAGCGTGAGCAGTTAACCGCGATTGACAGTTTGTGCTTTTAGGCACCATATTTCTATTATAGATTTAAATAATAATCAATCCATTTGGCCTTATTATTTTAGTGTCATATTATTTATTAAATTACTGTCTATTTTCTAAATAGGTTGTGTTTTGACTTTTTTACCATTTTAAGGTTGCACGCATATTTTACACATTTCCTCGAAATAAAGACAGACTGCTTATTTTCAAGCTACCAGACAGTGAAGCACAGGTTTATTTTTATACATTAGTGGATCGCCATGCCAAGATCATTTGGCCAGAAGTATCAGTATTGGATTTTGCAATGGAATTGCAAAATGCAGTGTATGTAGGTTTCTCAAAAATAATTGCGAGTCCTACATGTTCCTTGTTTGCGACTCGCAAATTGCGAGTCACAAATAAGGAATGGCTTCCCATTCATGCATATGGGCCGAAAGGCCAATAGGAATGAATGGGAACTGCATGCTCAATTTGCGAATACCCAATAGGTTCTCGCAAATTGCGCATGCAATTTCAAGGGTGCAAGAGTGCCAAATGGACACCCTGTTGCACCCCTGGAATATGCAAGTGTGCACATGAGGTGCACATACTTGCCCTAAGGGCATGTATGAACGCCACATGGCACCTTGAAAAATGCAAAAAAGTGAATTTTTCATCTAAGTCGCATATTACCACCAACTTGAGGTTGGTGGTAGTTTGCAATTCCTTAAAGGCAGGTCGCAATTTTTTTAGCTTCCTGCATTTCATTTAAGGAATCACACATTGCGATTCCTTAAATCCATTCGCAAAATAGGGAATCACAATTTTTGCTATTCCCTATTTTGCTAACGCCTTTTTGGAAGATACATCTTAAGAGGCTTTTTCCTGTTCACAAACAGGCCGATTCTGCAAATCTCCCCATTTTGCAAACTGGAAAACCCTTAGCCCCTTATTTGAAGTGGGTTTTCAATAAGCATGGGCGAATTTTGCGAATTGGCAATTCGCAAATTTGCGGATTTGCGAATTGGCAATCCGCAAAATTTGCACATTTGCGCGAATTTGCGGATTTTTTTATTTTTGCTTGTTCGCGGGTGTTCGCGAGGTGCTTTGCGTGTTCGCGGGTGTTCGTGAGGCGCTTTTTGCCTGCTTAATCACTGCCACCCTCTTGGTTTTTATGCCCATCTGCCCTCTGTACCACTTGTTTCTGTGCCCCTCTGCCCTCTGCCCCACTCATTTGTTGTCCCCTTCTGCCCTCTGTCCCACTTTTGTGCCCTTCTGCCCTCAACCCCACTTAGAATGGCGCCGGCAAGTTGCCAGCGCCATTCTAAAATAGCTAGAAATAGCTTCAACAGGAAGCACTAATAGATAAAGTAAAGCAGGTGCTCCAGTTGAAGGTCAAATTAAGTTACACAATCATTAATCACCCCAAGTTTGAGCAGCACCTGCTTTACTTTATCTATTAGAGCTTCATGTTGAAGCTGACTTTTGTAACTATTTTAGAATGGCTCTGGCAGCTTGCTGGCTTCATTCTAAAAGAGTTACAAAAGTCAGCTTGAACTTTTGACCCAATCCCCGTTCGCAGATTTCCGTTCGCGGATTTTGCGGGAAATTCGCGAATCTCGTGGATTGCGAATTTACCGAAAATCCACGAAATCCGCGAGCGGAACGGATTTTCCGCCCATAAAACCCCTTCAACCTAATAACTCAATTAATTACAGAAGGTTATTTTCTGATAACAAAATTATAAAAACTTGTTAATTTATAACTTTTCTTCAGTGTTGTGCATTTGTTAAAAGTCCGAAAGAAACATGTTTATTTGGCCAATTCTATTTCTCAACAATTTCCATGCATTGGGGAGATATGAATTTTAGCAGGTTGTGAAAATTATGACGGCAAAAAAATTAAGTGCCGACATGGAAAATCTGGGCATACTGTTGGTTGTATACTCATGGTAGATAGGCACAAATGTTGAAATTGTATCGGACTGCCATAGTCTGACATCTACTACAATGTCAACTTTTGATTCAATGTTTAAGCTACCATTAGACTGAGTGCATTTTCAGAGAAGGTAGAGTCAGTGATCCGAATTACAAGCGGTAGTCAAAAAGTGCGCCATAAGGGTGGATTGCGTTGACCACAGGTGCTGCAGCTATGGAATTGCTGCTGCACACAACATTGTAGTGGGACTTTGAGCAAAGTGTATCTGCCCGTCAATGCACCTTTGGCAGTTGTATTTTCTGGATGGCTCCACTCTATACATAATGCTTATATTTTTGTGAGCATTTACAAAAAAAGCATATCCAGGTTCTAGGCATTTAAAACATAAATTTAGATTGACTGAATGAAACAATCTCCTTGCATAGAACAAATTAAAAATGTATTACATTGTTCTGCATTCTGTCCTTCAATTGTCCTTTTTGAATTTGTCACCCGAGAAAATACTTCTTGATATGTCAAAGAACTTAACAACGATCAAGGAAATCAGAAGGAGGAATAGTATGAAACTTGTTTAGTAAATACTAAAGCTAATAAAGATATGATCAGAGAATGCGCAGAGAAACCGCCAAGCTATCCTGGCGATGAGGGGTGATACCCTGAAATCAGTCCAAGGATGCGTGTTTCCGATCTGGGAAGGACCTGGCCTGGCAGTTCAGACTGGACTGTTCCCATGGGGAGCAGGGTCGAGACTGATTTGCATATGGCTGACTACAAACAGGAATGGTGTGGGAAACAGAAACACAATGGATTTAGGTACAGATATCTGTACTGTGGTGAGTGCTTGACATTGTTCACCATTCCGTCCATCAATTGTTCTTTTTGCCTGAATGAAAAAGCAAAAGTAACAAATGATGGTCAGAATGCTGAACAATGCAAACATTCCCCCAGTCACAAAAGTCTGGATTTAATCAATCGTTCTTTTGCTCACCAAGCCACAACAGTTTGGACCCAGCTATATGCAAATCAGTCTTGACCTTGCTACTCTACGAACAGTCCAGCCCGAACTGCAAAGGAAGGTCCTCCCTTGAACAGAAACAAGCTGCCTGGGACCGGTTTTGGGGCATCACCCTTCATCAGCCAGGCTAGTTTGAATCCAGTGGCGCAATGAGCACAGTACCCATCTCTGGGCATACCCTTCACTCAGTACGACAAAAGAAACAAATGATGGACGGAATGCTGAACAATGCAAAGATTTACCCCCAGTCACAAAGATCTGGATTTAATTCATAATTCTTTTGCCCACCAAACCACTCCAGTTTGGACCCAGCTATATGCATATCAGTCTTTACCCTGATCCTATGGGAACAGTCCAGCCCGAACTGCCAAGCCAGGTCTTCCCTGGACCAGAAACATCATTTGTTCCTTTTTGAATGAAAAGGACGGCACATCCTGGGAGTGCTAAACAATTCTTAATAGACAGGATGAAGAAGTATCAAAACCAATATGCAAGACCACACCATGACAGAGTGATAAAACAGAGCAAGAAAGTAAAAGTGGGTGATTGGGTGCATGTGATTTTTGGGATCCGCAGGAAGGGGGGTTCAAAGTGATCATTCCCTAAAGACGTTACTGACACATTAAGAAGTAGGTTATGCTTGTCAGATGGCAAGAAGTGGAGCATGAGAAAGGTGACAACTTGCAGTGATGTGGAACTCAAGGCCTAAAGGAGCAAGGATGTGCCCAATCATTAGGCTGTGATGGACAAAAAGTCTGAGATTCAAAGTCATGGCCAAATTAAATCAAAACCTAAAAGGTTGGAAGATTATGTATATTCTTAGATGAGAAGCCATTGTCTCGATTCACACATATAATATTTTATTTCACTAAAGGAGATGTGATATTAGGATGGGTGTTCATTTTGTTTACTCATTAATGTGTATTGTAATATTGCTATTCATTCACAGGGGTTGTTGTGGGAAGTGGGATGCGTTGCATTGTTGTTGCTATCTGCCTTTCCTTATTAGAGAAGGCTCCATTGGGCATATTAGCAAGAACCCCGTTAAAATTATCGACGTTTTAGCGGCAGGAAACTGCCGCTAAAACAGTGATAATGGGCTAGCTAATATGCATAATAGAATACCAATAGAAGGCCAGGTTAGGTGTGCCAGACATCTAACCTGGGCTTCTAATGAAATTCTATAACGCATATTAGCAAGCCCATTATCGCCGTTTTAGCGGCAGATTCCTGCCGCTAAAACGGCGATAATTTTAACAAGGGTCTTGCTAATATGTCCCCTAGTCCCTTGGTTCAATGATGAGATAAGGAGATTCCAAGAGTGTGGTTGGAGCTCGGAGAAAATGGTGATGTGGCACATGATTCAATAACACATTAAACTTCTGTTTCCTTCATCTGTTTGTGGAAGTTTCTTCATAAATCATGCCATATTCAGCTCAAAGGGAATTGTCCTGAAAAAATAAAAAAAAGCTTTGGTAACGTTGACATTTTACTTGCATTTCGTGAGCAATTAGAGTCAGGTATAGATTATTCCTTTTTTATAAATATTCTTTGTTTTGACCAGCAGAATATCCAAATTCACATACATACTCTTGCTTACATCGACTGTCAATTATTCCTCTAAATACATTCAAACTTTGAAGTAAATTTTGGATAATATTTGAGGTTAGTGCAATGCAAAAGTGAGCAGGGAATGTTACCAAATCTATTGTCTTCCACCTCTATTTTTTTATTGAAATTTCAGGAGTTGTATTCATTATTGCAATATCATCAGCATATGCTAGCAGCTTAGTCATAAGCCCATTATCACATGGCAGATTTATCCTATCATTGTTTAGAAGTTTTCTTAATAAAATGTTTTACATAACTATAAAAATGTAAGGAAGAGCAGAGACAGGCCTGCTGTGTCCCACATAGAGTAAGGAATCTTTATTGTTTCATTGTTAAAACTGTTGCAATACACTACACAGTAAATAGATAAACATATATTCAAAAAAGTAGCATTTAAAAGTTTTTATAAAACAGACATATGCTCCCATTGCTGTTGGCTTTTAAAAGACTGATTCCAGCAAAAGTACTTAGGGGCATATTATCAAGAAAGGCGATAAATTATCGTCGCTTTAGCGGCAGGAAACTGCCGCTAAAGCGGCGATAATGAGCTTGATAATATGCCCTTGTGAATTCCCATAGCAGCCCAGCTTAACACCAGAACCTGGGCTGCTGAGGGAATTCACAAGGACATATCATCAAGCCCATTATCGCCGCTTTAGCGGCAGTTTCCTGCCGCTAAAGCGGCAATAAATTTATCGCCTTTCTTGATAATATGCCCCTTAATTCCTATCATGGAGGTTAAGGTGAAACTGTCCCAAGCCTGTTTTCCTGTTGGTCTTACCCTAGGGGTGGGGGGTATGCAATAAATTAAGACAAACCAATAGAGTGTGGCATGATTCCCTAATGAACTCCTCCTGCGCCAAGCATTGCTGGTTCACACAAGGAGATAATTATAAACAGTGAGACTAAAAAAGTGCGGGTGCGGGAGATAAAATGACAAAGACTATTGTAGTTAAAAGGTACATATACAAATGTTCTAGACATCTAAGTTCTTAGCCGATTGACAAACCTGTGCACATATAAAGTCTAACGTGCTTAAACTAAGATAAATAAAAAGGCTTAAGCTGTTAACACTAAAACAAATAAAGTGCAAAGTGCTTAGTCTAGGGTGGTGTAAAATCTTGTGGTGTAAAATCTTTTGCTGTTAACGCTAAAAACAGGTGTCTGTGCAGGGTCTACACATCTGGGGGCTGTAGACAACTGATGTGCCTAAGCTCACCTGATGAAGCTTTGAGGTCGGGAAAGACTTAGAAAAGTGATCCATGTATGTTAAGCGGACTAAAACCAGAACTGTTAATTGTCTAATCGTACCCCATCCATTCAGTTGCTGGAGCAAAGGCCTCCAGCCTTTTTAAGAAACAATGAAAACGCTTTACCAGTATACAGTTTAGTCTAGTGTCCTATGGATCAAAGAAAGCCAGCACTGCTTCTCTGCAGGACCTGGAGCCCTGGGTGATCCACCCTCTTTGTAGCAGCTACCGCCTATCCTCCATAAGGGTGGGGCACCAGCGCAGTGAATGTATTAAATATTCCTTATTCTGGTTGCATAGCCAACACTTTGCCTGTTCCTCACATCTCTATCATGCAATGTTATAGATTGGGATAGGAATAATCCCCATCCTGAGTTTCATGAACTGTGCCTTTGACCAATCACTATAAAGTATGCATAGATAACAATGCAGTTTCAGTAATCTATAGGTGTGCAGTGTCATACAGCCATGTATGCGTTGAGACAGGCAGGCCTGTTACTCTAGTAGTGAGAGCTATTTTGTGCTAGTTTTGACACCCTTTTGAAATCCTGGCAGATGGTTAGATAGAAAACACAATAAAATGATGAACAGAGTGCTGAAGCTTTTCAGAGACTCACCCCTTCAGTCACAGATCTGGGCTGAATCCATTATTGTTCTTCTGCTCACTAAGCCACCCCAGTTTGGGCCCAGCCATATAAAAATCATTCTTTAACCTGCCCCTCGTGGGAACAGTCCAACCTGAATTGCCAAGCCAGGTCCTCCCTGGACCAGAAAGAAGCATCCTGGGACCCGTTTCAGGGTATCACCCCTCATCAGCCAGGCTAAGTTGAATCCAGTAGCAAGGTGAGCAAGGGACCCGCATCTGGGTATACAATTAGATGATGGACAGATCTGGGTTGTATTCATCATCGTTCTCTGCTCACTAAACCGCCCTTAGCTAGCCTGGCTGATGATGGGTGATACCCTGAAACCGGTCCTAGGTTGCTTGTTACCAGTTCAGTGAGGACCTGGCCTGGCAGTTTGTGCTGCACTGTTCCCAAGAGGAGCAGAATCAAGACTGATTTGCACAAGGCTGGGTCCAAACTGGGTTGGCATAGTGAGCAAATTAACTATCGATGAAACCCAGATCTCTGGACTGGTGGTGGGCGGTGAAAGGTTTCGGGACTCCGTCCATCATCTTGGTGTGTTTGTTGATGGTTAGTTCCCAGGCATTCATTAAATTAAGCATGCTCAAGCCATGGTACAGGTAGGACCTTGCTGAAGACCTTTGCTTTGTTTACTTTTAGGATAGAAGCCCGAATAATCTTCTTTCCTAACCTGAGTTTATGACAACATATTGCAAAGTCTGCCTTCCTTGCCAGTGCCTGTTTTGGAATTCCAAACGCCAGCCTTATTTGGGCTGGAGATGTGTTGGAAGTAAGCAAGAAATTTATTCTATAGATCTTAAAAAGTATTCTATCAAGTAATGCTCATTCCCACCTCTTGAAAGCCTCACTTCCGTAAGCTAGGGTCTGGAGAATCTTTCCTTGGGCAACCTTGAAGGATAGGTGTACGCGTAGGGCATTTTAATATTGTGTTAAGAGATCTGAGGACAAAGCATAGTGGGATGCCCTTTTTCCTAATTTCATTCAATTGATCGCTATATCTCCAATTATCATTAAAGTGGACTCCAAGATACTTGAAACTTTTAGTAGACCTTAGCTTTTCTTGGTCTGGTAACCATGTTGGTTTTTTAAATCTAGTCCCTAGGACCACGAGGATCTTAGTTTTCTTTTTATTGATAGTCAGGCCATTCCTGATTAAGAAGGCTAATGTAGCATCCAGCAGGCATTGCAGGTCAACCTTGGTTTTACTGATAAGTAATAGGTCATCCGCATACAGCAGGCCCTAAAGGTGGAAGCCCCCAGTTTGAGCGGATGGGAATTAACTGAATTCAGAGCAGAGGTCAGATCAAATAAGAACAGGTTACATAGTGTTGGTGCAAGGGCATAATCCAGCATCAAACCTTGCAAGGTGATAATTGGACTAAACATGCGGGACCCATCTTGGATTTCTATTCTGCCCATGCTTCTTAATGCTTTAGTTGAAAGGCCCTAAGCAAGCCACCCGGGATTTTGATGTGATCCTGTTTTAGCTAAAGCTTCCCCCTGATGACCCTATTGAATGCAGATTTTTAATCGATAAAACCCAGGTAGATTGGTTGTCTGTTGGGATGCTGCCTTATCAATTAAAAGGGGAAGTGCCATAAGGTTCAGACAGATCCCTGTGTGGTTATTGAACTCAGTTTGGTTTGGTGGGATGATCCTATTTGTCTCTGCCCATCTTGTAGCACACCTGCAAAGTATTTAGCGTTGTTGTCAAATAACGCTACCAAGCAATAGTTCCCAGGGACTCTTTTGTGACCCCTCTTAAATATTGGTGCAAATATCGAGCCACGCCATGAAGGGGGAATACGGTTCTGCTACAATGTGGTCAGAAAGAGCGGAGTTGGCTGAGCAGCCCAAGATTTTCGATCTTCCTAGTAAATGGCTGGTGGCATTCTGCCTGGGCTTGACGCCCCCTTTTCTGCGGCCCTTTCCAAATTGTTCCTTAACTAAAGTATCAATAATAGAGCAGCAAGATGTTTCCTGATCACTGCTCCTAATAAGGAATTCCGGAGGTTGATTGGCCATCAGCCCATCCTCATGTATGAGGAACTGATTCGACTGATTGAAGGGATCATACAGAAAGTGATATCAAGTTGGCTCTGAGATGTTAGAGGAGGCCCCATTTGGGATATTTCTGCCCACTCCACTTACAGACCGCCAAAAATTTGGGGAGTTGTTTGACCTGATGTCATACAAATACTTGATGTGTTTTAGGTTAATTGTATGTCCTTCAATCCCTGGGTCTAATGCACGACCGTACTCATCCAACCCAAAATTGAGGGTTAACTTTTCAGGATGGTGGTCACTATCCTTTTTTTCTCCAAAGCCGAAGGAGGTGATGGTATTCAGTAGGGGGAGACTAACAAAGGGATAGTCAATTAAAGATGCTCCAGAGCTTGTTAAGTATGAGAGACCGGATGGTTTGTCTGGGAGAATTTAGCTGTTTAATGCTCTAAGGCCAAGATGTTCAAGTATATCTTGTGATGACTGACCTATTTTAGCAACGTTGTGACACCCAGCGGAATTTTGAGGTTGTGTTGCCCAGTGGCCAGTGGCCATCTTGCGCCAAGGTAATCTTATTTGCAGGTAGCACACTCATTAACGTTTTGAGGGATAGGCCTACTACTTGAATCACTGTCTTGTTATAATGACTCAATTGCACCATATTGTGCTGAACTGACCTTTGTCCAGCGAATTCCTGCATACAAGGAAGCCATCGAGGGAAGCTGTCACCACCTCGCCGGACCCGCTCTGCGGATCCCGCAGCGCCTTGCCTTCCAGAGGCGGCTGGTCGTGTGGGAGTGTTTGTAGGAGAGGAGCGGGCAGGTGATAGCGTCGGCGGGGCTGCAAGCACACAGGCAGGGACTCCAGTGTCCAGGAGCCCCTGCGCGCCCAATCCACCTCACCTGGGCTGCTCTCCCCGCTGGCCACGCCCCCCGCCAACGGACTGAAATACCGGCTCTCTCGCCAGTTCTCTGGGACCATATTGCGCTGAACTGACCCCTGGATCTTCGCCTTTGTCCAGCGAATTCCTGCATACAAGGAAGCCGTCGAGGGAAGCTGTCACCACCTCGCCGGACCCACTCTGCGGGTCCCGCAGCGCCTTGCCTTCCAGAGGCGGCTGGTCGTGTGGGAGTGTTTGTAGGAGAGGAGCGGGCAGGTGATAGCATCGGCGGGGCTGCAAGCACACAGGCAGGGACTCCAGTGTCCAGGAGCCCCTGCGCGCCCAATCCACCTCACCTGGGCTGCTCTCCCCGCTGGCCACGCCCCCCGCCAACGGACTGAAATACCGGCTCTCTCGCCAGTTCTCTGGGACCATATTGCGCTGAACTGACCCCTGGATCTTCGCCTTTGTCCAGCGAATTCCTGCATACAAGGAAGCCGTCGAGGGAAGCTGTCACCACCTCGCCGGACCCACTCTGCGGGTCCCGCAGCGCCTTGCCTTCCAGAGGCGGCTGGTCGTGTGGGAGTGTTTGTAGGAGAGGAGCGGGCAGGTGATAGCATCGGCGGGGCTGCAAGCACACAGGCAGGGACTCCAGTGTCCAGGAGCCCCTGCGCGCCCAATCCACCACACCTGGGCTGCTCTCTCCGCTGGCCACGCCACCCGCCAACGGACTGAAATACCGGCTCTCTCGCCAGTTCTCTGGGACCATATTGCGCTGAACTGACCCCTGGATCTTCACCTTTGTCCAGCGAATTCCTGCATACAAGGAAGCCGTCGAGGGAAGCTGTCACCACCTCGCCGGACGCGCTCTGCGGGTCCCGCTGCGCCTTGCCTTCCAGAGGCGGCTGGTCGTGTGGGAGTGTTTGTAGGAGAGGAGCGGGCAGGTGATAGCGTCGGCGGGGCTGCGAGCACACAGGCAGGGACTCCAGTGTCCAGGAGCCCCTGCGCGCCCAATCCACCACACCTGGGCTTCTCTCCCCGCTGGCCATGCCCCCCGCCAACGGACTGAAATACCGGCTCTCTCGCCAGTTCTCTGGGACCATATTGCGCTGAACTGACCCCTGGATCTTCACCTTTGTCCAGCGAATTCCTGCATACAAGGAAGCCGTAGAGGGAAGCTGTCACCACCTCGCCGGACCTGCTCTGCGGGTCCCGCAGCGCCTTGCCTTCCAGAGGCGGCTGGTCGTGTGGGAGTGTTTGTAGGAGAGGAGCGGGCAGGTGATCGCGTCGGCGGGGCTGCGAGCACACAGGCAGGGACTCCAGTGTCCAGGAGCCCCTGCGCGCCCAATCCACCACACCTGGGCTGCTCTCCCCGCTGGCCAGGCCCCTCGCCCCGCAGCCTATTAGCCCGCCGTATTTGAGTTTAAAGGTGACCAGTGACACCGCTTTGTGGGAGCGAGCGGGAGTGCGCCGGGAGAAGCCCATGACAAGGGCGGGACCGTCTGTGGCCGTCAGGGGCCTAAGGAGGCTGGGCTGGGCCCACTCTCTTTCGCCTGCACTTCCTTGATTTCAGTTGGATTACGGTATAGGCTACGGACATGCCCTCACCGGCCCTAGGAGGAACTCCAGTAAGGGCGGGGGGAGGCAACACCGGGACTCTGGACCATTAGTTTAAATCGGCTAAGGGTGACGGGGGAAAGGAAAGCTCTTTGGAGAAGCGCAGGGCAGAGCGTCGCCGCTCTATTGAACACATGAAAAATAGGCCTCTCAGTGACATAATCCCCTATCCTTTCTCCCTAGAGGAAAGTCCCCTTAATGGTAGTCAGGATCTATTATCCCAAGAAGGCGTCCCCCTACTATTACGGGATAGCATTCCCAACCCCGGCCCATTCCCCGAACAGACTACGGAGGTCATCCCACTCCCAATTTCTAGTAGCATGGCTGTTGATTTAGTCACCGAAACGCCCTCCCCCCAGTTAAAACCAGGAAAAACAAGTCCAAGCAAATTGTTGCGGCAGAGGTGCACGGCCCACCACCTAACAAGCGCAGAAGGAAGACGAGGGGTGGGCAGGGGAAGACCAAGATACCCCATTCCGATTTTGGAAAAAATCATAAATCTGCACTCACGTCAGACAGGCCTATAGAGAATGAGCACAATGCTACTCCCCCTAAGGGTACCAACACTACTACCGCTGCTTCCACCAGCGACCAAGGGGCCAACCCACTCAACATAGTACTCCCGTCACATCTTTGGGGAACATAGAATTTCTACTCAAATCACTCCTGCTGCCCATTAGCGAGAGTCTGAAGAAAGTAGAGATCAGGCTCACCATCTTAGAGGCAACCCTAACCAGCCTGCAAACCTCGGCCAGTAAACAGACCAGAACCACTGAGTCCAACCTACCAATAGGAACCTTCCCCAATATCCATAACCCTTCCACCAATGCGGGACCCCCTCTGGGTGCCGTTGCTGTCCCCCCTTTGCAGCCACTCATGGCCAACCCAGCTCCAACCCCATCCAACAACTCTAACACCTTACCTCCACAGATAGTAGTCCCAGCTTCCCACAGCTTAGCTCCTGGTACAAACCCTGGGATACCACCGAATACTAGTATTTCTCCCCTACTCCCTGGCAAGCCCGCTCCCAGACCACGGAGACCCGACCTGCCACCGGAAGCTAATAGCCTTATGGTGGTTCTGGCGGGTGCCCCCCCTCTCGAAATGGGCGAAAGTGAAAACTTCCAATCACTCAAGAGGAAAGTCATCAAATGGCTGAATTGGAACAGACCTCTACCAGCCCATCTCAACAACGAGATCATTATGGTGAAAAGGGTACCATGGTTGGGGAAGACGAGAAAAACAATAACAGGGGACTGCATTATGGTGTCTTTCCGAGACCCTGGACAGTATTACATATTTGCGCTGGGTCAAATAGATCACTGGATTCCACCATACAGACTCTGCCAGTCTCTTTCTTCTTTCCCCACATTCGCATGCACCATGACCTGCCACAAGGTAACTGGACAAGGGTAGAACGGAGACCCAGATATAGGGGATATGCTGCACGTCCAGTTTACCGACCCCCGGAGACACCCTTTTTGTACTACAATCGTTTTAATTGTCTGAGTGGACTGGATGGGGTTGATTGACTGTCCTTAAACCTTGACCCCAATCTTGTGACCTCGGATAACGGTCCCAGTGAACTTTCTGATCCAACTGGACTTACCGCTGACATTGGTCCTGATGTAGTAATTGGTGTAGCATCTGGCACTGGCTCCCCCCTCACTTCCAACCCTGCAACCCCCCCTGCTGCTGCTCCTGGGCACCTGAGACTAATCTGGTGGAACGTGGCTGGCCTAGCTAATAAGCTGGTCACTCAAGACTGGGTAACTTATGTTGAGTCCGGGGATGTTTGCATGTTCCAGGAGACCTGGGCAAGGGAAGAACATAGGCACCAGGGCTACCTGTCATTTTCCATTCCGGCTAGGTGGGAGGGCAAGGGTCGCCCTTCAGGTGGACTCACAACCTGGGTGGCATCCCACCTAGGCTGCCAGGCTTTACGTTTACCGGTGCCATCAGATGATATCCTAGTGGTTCTATTGGCCTGGCCGAACCAAGCGAAACTTGCCCTGATAAACATCTACTCCAGGCCAGTGGGAGCTTCTAGGGAATCTTCCACCATAGATGAGCTTTCAGTTTACTTAGCTGAAATGCCAAGAGATCTACCCTATGTAGTGGGAGGGTATTTAAATTCCCGTTTCGAGCCGCTGCCTGGCCTCCTAGAGGGATTCCCCATGGAAGAAGAGGCCAGGTAGTCAGTACCTTCGGTAGTAGCTCCTCCCCCGAAGGCATGGACTCCTGTAGCACTGAAGATCACAGCCCTCACCCTAAAATATGGAATAAGAGCCTGCAATGGGCGCATCAAGTCTGATGTACCAAGCAAAACCACCTATAACAGAGTGGGAAGAGAGTCCCGCTTGGATTACGCCCTTGTACAGATAGTGAATTGGCCATCTATTCTGGACTTTAGGGTCACTGAGAGACTAGATAGTGATCACAACGCCCTTGAACTTGATCTCATCCACCCCGGCCTTCAAGCCTCTATAACAACCAAGGAGGAGAACAAACCTGAACTTCTACTGGGTAACAACAGGAGAAGAATCAGGTGGGAAAAACTAGCCACAAGCCAAGTGAAACTCCCGAGGCTCTACGCAGGGCTAATCCCTATTTTGGAAAGAGTGGGAGATTTAGCTAATGGCGTGGGCAACAAAGATTCCCATGATAAATTATACCAGGCCCACGGGGACCTCATAAAGGGAGCGGCCCCCAACCTCTTTAGTAAAGCACAGAATTCGAAGAGGGGGCAGCAACACAAATCCTCATGGTATAATACAGCCTGCAGGAAGGCAAAGGGAGAACTTCTCAGAAGCATCAAGGTGGGTCTAGGTGGAGAGAAGCTACGAGAAAGTAGACGGGCATACAAAAAACTAGTTGCCAGCATTTTAAATCTTACGCTGCCTAACGGTTTCTCCATGAAACTGGTTAACAGAGACTCTAGGGGCGGTGGAATAGCCGTTGTATACCGAACAGCATACAACTGCTCCTTCACCAAAGAAGAAATCTGGGGCTGCGAATGCGCACGCTTCAAAATTGCCACTTGCCCGCAATTCACTCTCTCTGGCCTTTACATCTATCGGCCTCCTGGCCCCTCCGCCAGATTTATTGAGGAACTCTTGGAACTTGCTCACACCTTGGCAGTCTCCTCCCCCAACTTCACCATCTTGGGTGATCTCAATCTCCACTTCGACTCCACCACTGACTCCACTATCAAAAACCTGCTAGCCGACATCGCGGCCTTGCAGTTAAACTCCCTGGTCCACTCCCCCACCCACATTGCCGGGCACACATTAGATCCCGTTTTCTCTAATTTATCGGAAATCACGACTGACCCCCCTGAACCCATGGGCTCGACTGATCACTTTCTTGTTAAACTAACCATTATGGCAAAAAAAACGCCCCCCAAAGTTGCGGCCAAATCCAGCCATAAACGACCATGGCACAAACTCATCTCCGGAGACCTCATCAACCACCTAGGAGAATTCCACCTCCCCGATGAGAATAGGGACATTAATACAGTATACGCCGCCTTCCACGAATGGATAGTCACAGGGCTTGACGCCTTAATTCCGCCCAAATGGACTAAAACCTGCAGTTCCCCCTCTAACCCATGGTACAATGACTCACTCAAAACACTACGGAAAGAGTGCAAAAAAGCCGAACGCGAGTGGAGGAAAAACTACTTAGACGTTAACAAAACCCTTTACCTATCTAAACTTCGCACCTACCACAAGGCGATTCGCACTACCCGAGCCTCCTTCTATGCAAAGGAAATCGAACGCAGCTCCAATCCCACCAAAACCATCTTCAACCTAGTCCAAAGTCTCCAGAAAACTCCCAATCCAGGCTCCTGCATCACCTCCCTGAAACAATGCGAGGACCTTGCCACCTTTTTTATTGGAAAGGTGAGGAAGATCTACGCGTCCTTTCCACAAGACGATGCTACGCCCACTAACACCCCCCATTCGGCGGCAGTGACATCAAAACTGTTAAGAATACCTGACATATCCCTCGACGACCTCTCTAAACTGTGTAGACAGGTCAAGTCTGGTTCCCCAGCAGACCCCATGCGACCGTCCAAATTCTTGGAATCACTTGACTTCTTCCTCCCCCCGCTTGCCAAACTACTCAATCTCTCCTTTTCCTCAGCGGTGGTCCCCACCTGCTGGAAATCTGCTTGGGTCTCACCTGTCATCAAAAAACCCACATTAGACCCCAATAAACCAGAAAATTTCCGGCCCATTTCACTGCTCCCCTGGACGTCAAAACTGGCTGAAGCTCATGTCAACAAAATACTATCCCACCACATGCAGCAAAACCATGTCCTAGACCCTTCCCAAAACGGCTTCAGACCAGGTCACAGCACTGAGTCGGCTCTGCTGACCACTACGGAGCACCTTCGAGGTATCCTAGACGCCGGTCAAAGTGCCGCGCTGATCCTGTTGGATCTCAGCGCGGCCTTTGACACGGTCTCACACAACATCTTGCTGAAACGACTCGAGGCCATTGGGATTGGCGAATTAGCCCTTGAAGGGTTCCAGTCCTTCTTAAAAGACAGGTCCTTTCAAGTTTCAGCCCCACCCTACATCTCTCAACCCCATTCCATCGGACCAGGGGTCCCCCAGGGGTCGGCACTTAGCCCATCCCTTTTTAATCTTTACGTCCAGCCTCTCGCAGTGGTGGCAAAAGAGTGGGACCTTACGCTGGTGTCGTACGCTGACGACACACAGCTGGTCATCACACTCTCAGAAGGTCCATCACCTTCAGCAACCAAATTCAGAGATGGCCTCGCAGCAGTCGCACAGTGGATGACACTCAACTGCTTGCAGCTAAATGCCGGGAAAACGGAGGTCCTCCTCCTGGGAAAAAACCCCACCCTTTGGAGTGATCATTGGTGGCCCTCTGTGCTTGGCCCCACCCCCGTGCCAAAAGATGTCGTCAAAAATCTAGGTGTCTGGCTCGACCCCTCACTTAACTTTCAGTCCCACACGAAGAAAGTGGCAGCTACGTGTGTGGGTCTCATGAGGAGCCTCAACCCCATACTTGGATTCTTTGACTCCAAAACCCGCCAACTCATTATACAATCCATGATTCTTGCCCGGCTGGACTATGCCAATGTCTTACTCTTGGGGGCAAACAAAGCTGAACTAGCAAGACTGCAACGTATCCAGAACTCGGCCGCCAGAGCAGTGGTTGGTCTCCCACGTAGGTGTTCTGTCAGAACCACCATCCGCAATTTGCACTGGCTTCCAATCGAATCTCGGATCCATTTTAAAACCCTAACCATGGCATTTAAAATTCTCAACTCTGATTGTCCTGAACTCCTGCGCCCGCTTCTGGTACCATACACTCCCCAGCGCAACCTGCGCTCACTGGGACAACACCTCGTGATGGTCCCCCGAACTAAGCTCTGTAGAAAGGGTGGTCGTTCCTTCAGAGTCTTAGGGGCTAAGCTGTGGAACTCCCTACCTCCTCACATCCGTACCCAAACCAATCTGATCGCTTTCCGAAAGAAACTCAAAACCCATCTCTTCTCTGTCATCTAATTCCTCTGTTGGTTCCCCCCCTCTCCTCAGGTACTGGTTAGGTCAGCGCCGGGACGCTCCGTTGCTGGGGCAGCTGTTTGCGCTTTAACAAATAAATAACATAACATAACATAACATGCTAAAACTGAATGGGAGGAGAACCAATGGGAGGAGCTAACTAATTCCCTCGCAACAAGAGACCACCGAATGTTTTGGAGAGTAGTTAACGGGGGTCAGGGAGCCTCCACTCGGCAATAGAGCCCAATATTGCAGCAGGGGTGTGGCAGGCACACTTTCAGTCTCTCTATAGTTCTGAGCTGGGAAAAACCATGAATGACATCGGTAATGGACTGGCTGAGTACGACGGGGATCTGATTACAGTGGGGGAGGTCAAGGCAGCAATAGCAGGACTAACATCGGGAAAGGCGCCAGGATTGGATGGCCTACCCGGGGACCTGTTTAAGCAGGAGCCCAATGTCTGGGCCCCCTACCTTGCCGTTCAGTTTAATGGAGTTCTGCGCGGCATGGAAATCCCGAGTACTTGGCTGGGGGCAGAGGTGGTTCCCATATTTAAAAAGGGCTCGCCCTGCTCCCAGCCAATTACAGACCAATCAGTTTAATTGATGTGTCACAGAAGCTGTTTGGTAGGATACTGTTGAACCGGCTTCAGGACTGGGCAGAAGAGACGGGTGCCCTTAGTCCGTATAAGGCGGGCTTCAGAAAGGGAGTCTCTACAGTGGACCAGGTTTTACGCTTGAACATTATTTACTGGAGGGCAGCGATATTCGAAGGTGGCAGCTTATACACAATATTTGTGGATCTGAGGGCCGCCTTCGACCTGGTGCCCAGAGGGAAACTTTGGAGTGTTTTGGCCGAGATGGGGGTCCCCCGGATATCCTGATAATTTTACAGAGACTGCATCATAACAACTATGCCAGGGTCAGGTGCGGGAAATTTGGGGAACTGACGGACAGATTCCCCGTTGACAGGGGGGTTAGACAGGGTTGTGTATTGGCACCGACCCTGTTCTGCCTCTTTGTCAACGGGGTAATCGCCCACCTAAATTGCACTGAATACACTGACGCCCCAAGGTTGAACAGCAGCAGGGTGCCTGCAATCATGTTTGCAGATGACACCCTGCTGCTGTCCAAAACCCCCATGGGGATACAGAGGATCCTTGACTCATTTGTGGCCTTTTGCACAGATAGGGGCTTAGAAATCAATGCTGCAAAAACTATGTTTATGGTCCTGAACCCAACCCAAAAATCGCGCCCGAATCCCCTATTGGGATCTTCACGGCTATAGAGAGTCTCCACCTTTGAATATCTTGGTGTAACTTTGAACCAAACCATGTTCTGGGGATCACACCAGACTAGGGCTAATCTTAAATTAGTACAGACCACTGGGGGCATTGCTCGGATGATGAAAAGCTCCACATACCATCCGCTGGGGCCGCTCATCCAGATCTACAAGGCACAGGCCAGGGGTGCTATTATGTATGAGGCGGAACTGTGGGGTCACACATCTTCCCGCAGTCTGTCTATAACCGAGAACAACTTTATCAGACAGATAGTTGCACTTCCGCCTAGCACCCCACTCCTTCCCCTGAGGATGGATCTGGGACTGAGACCAATAGCAGACGAACTAGGTCTCAGACCAATAGTCTTCTGGCGAAGGCTATGGAGTAGCGAAGAACTTTCTACTTATAGGGCGGAACTGAGGGAGTTTCTAACCCACCCCAAAGCTTTACAGATCCCCTGGATAAAATATATACAAAAGTCCTGTGTGAGACTGGGGTTCCCCGACCTCTGGTCCGATCCAGCTAATGCCTCACTAAAGATCCCACGGAGAGCTCTGGTCAATGTTTACCATGAGCAGAAATTAGCTATGGCCTTGGACTGTCAGGGTGAGGGGTCATTAACATCTGTATTTGCGCAAAGCAAGGACTCATACAGGCTGGAGAGGGTCCTGGACGCCATGCCCCCCGTGCTGGCCAGGAAGCTATTTCTCCAATGGAGATACGGCACACTGCCTCTGCGATCCTATACTAGCTCCTGGTCAACACCACCCTCTACCAAGCAATGCCCGGCATGCACTTGTGCTGAGGAAAGAGATTTTACATGTGGTCTAATTTTGTCCAACTTACAAGGCAGCTAGGAAATACTGGCTCCTCCCACTTATTAGAAACCTTGGTTGCAGGGAGTATCTCCCGATGTATAGAATTTTAAAAACCGATGTTTCGAGTCCAATTGTGTTTGCACTAGCAAAATTTCTTACTAATGTCTGGCATACTCGCACCCGTATTCTAAAGTCGCAGGTTCCCACCTAATTTTAAGTTTAACAAATTTTAAACGTACGGTCTTTTATCAGTGCTAACTCTAGTAGTACTTAATTCTTAGAATGGAACGATTTCACATTGTACAATATGTATTTGTTGTTTATTCTTGATGATTTTATAATGGTTGTAATGTGTTCTTATTGTATATCTTTGATGGTCAAATCGGCCGAAATAAAGATTGATATATATATATATATGGCCAGACCACCCCTTCTGCACTCATTCTTTTGTTGTTTAATTGCAGGAAGGAAGTGGTTTGTGTAGCCCTCCAGATAGTGAGCCTTCTGTGACCAGTTCTCTTGCAGAAGTACAATTCGAAAAGAGCAGAGATTTAGAAGGGTTTCCTGGTCTCCCAGTTTATTTACCAATTTGTTGATGTTCCAGGAGCATAACTTGAGTGTCCGATCAGCAAAGGCCAGATTAGGGAGTTGTTTTGTCAACGTAACAGCCTAGTTAAATTAAGGGTACCTGACAGCCATCCCCAAATGTATGTCACTTCTGGGCCAGCAGCTGACTTTTCGTGGCGACCGCTGGTTTGCTCAGTTGCGGGGACAATAGTTGTGCTTAATGCTCCTCTAAGGATAGAGTAGACCAGTATAGCTTGAGTTGATGTTATAACCTCTTTTATTAGGCTTTCATGAACATGCGGGTACCCAGGTTCCCTTGATGAAGTCATGATAATCCCACATTGTCTGAAGGTATCGATGTATCTCAAGACTTTCAGGGCCAACTCGATGGATCTCATGGTTTCTTTGGTCGTTTTGTTACTCTGGCCAGGCCCTGGAGTGATAAATTCAATAGAAATGATGTCTTCAAGGTAACTGCTCAAAGCATGCCCATTGATTGAACTAGCTTGAGGATGTCACCTCGATTCAGAATGTCAAATGGACCTCTGGACTTTCATTCCGGATAGAATGGCATGCAGGCAGTTCAGGTTGGAACTGGTGTAGTGTCTTGGCAGCCAGCATGTGGCTCATTAAATGTTCGATCGTCTATATACGGATGGCCGGGTGCTGCAAGGTCAGTTTTGGCAGGGGGTGGTAGAACATGCCAATCGAGGGATTCTCCCATGATTACAAGAAAGGTGACTGTTGCCACCATCTTATTACTAAACGCAATGTTCAGAGAGGAATCATGGGGTTTGAAAGGTGGGGTCAACGTATCCATTACAGATGTCAGAGAGGGTGATTTGTGTGGCTCCATTACACTTGGTGGATTTCCGAGGCATTGGTCATTTGATGCTCAGTTATCCCTTTCTTTTTGCTGTGTGAGTTGTTTACCCAGGCACTGGGGCCCCCAGCCAAGTAGTTCAAGGCTGGAGTGAACCAGCCCAGTTTAACGGTTGATACATAGTTTGTCTGAAGATCCCATTTCTCTATCGTGCCTGGCTCAGCAACGTCTTGTGGTGCGATTGCTTGGGGAAATCCATAGTATTCATTATTTGAAGCACTTGATTGGGCTTTTAGGTTGGGTCTATAACTTCAGCAGCCTCTTCCTTGTAAATGTAGGGAGTTTGTTCCTTGACCGGGGCAACAAGAGTTGAAGTTTTTCTAGTATGGAAGATTTGGTAGGGCACAATATTATGATTCTGAATTAGAATTTTATTTCGGCCCCTCCTTTTTTTAATCTCTTTTGTTTGGACTCCCCTTGTGCAGTGAAAGGTTCCCAGCCAGAATCGCTAGGTCCAGCTAAAAAGGCGGCTATGTTCCCAAGGTTGGTGCCCTTGGTTGATGTAGAGAGACTGAGCCTTCAATAGCGCTGTGTGTTGATATCACTTGCTGCAGATTCCCAGCCTCAGCTGCTGTGGCTACGTTTGTGCAGCCTACTTGAATGGCCTAGTTTCCATTATCCGTTTTCTCCTCACCTTCTTTTTTCAACCAGTCTTTGTTATATTGGGGTTTCGCATTGACCCCTTCCTTCAAATTGCCCACTAAGTTTGACTTCATCTCTGGAAGTGTACGTAGCTTATTAAGAATCGGGGAGCAATTGCATACTTGGTTGCACCACTTTGCATCCACCTGAGCCCTTTTTGTCAGATTGTTTAGGTTTGATATCTTTTCATCGATTCTGGCTACGTACTAAGCTAAAGTATTCAGGAGGCTAATCTCTATGTCCATTTTGTTGGCTTGAAAAGTCATTGCCTTCACAGAGCTCTGCATGATGCCAAGCACGGTGACCCTGAGTGACTCTTTGGACCCTGGGGTTCCTCTTTGCAGACTCCAGTGGGGATTGAGGGGCATATTATCAAGGGGGTTTATCTCCGCTTTTTTGGCTTTAAAAGCCAAGAAAGCGGAGATAAAATTATCTCCCTATTACCTAGCTGTCGCTAACACCAGTTAGCGACAGCTAGTAGGAGATAGCGACCATCTTGGGCCCTGCTTTGCATGTCAGTGATATTTATCACTAATGACATGCAAAGTGGGCCTGCCAAGATGTTAGCGACTGGAAACAGTCGCTAACATCGCTATCTCCTATTACCAACTTTTGGAGATATTAGCGCTAAGCGAGAATATCTCCAAAAGCTAACACCTGTCCTGAGCAGTTCTTAGCCATGTTATCCAATGGGAGGTGGATAACATGACTAAGAGCATTAGCTCGCTAATGCATGAATATCGCTGACTTTTCAGCGATATTCATGCATTGCGGCCGTTTTTTATCGCATTTGCGATAAACCTTGGTAATACCAAGCGTTTATTTGCGATAAAAATCGCCGCAGGTCAGCGGTCATTTTTTGTCTCTAACCAAGCAATAGCGATAATTATCGCTATTGCTTGGTAATATCCCCTGAGTTTTTAGGTGTTTTGTTGCCAAACAAGGCCAGCATGTTCTCCCATTCTTTGGAGTGGAGATAAGCTAGGATTTTTCCAGGGTTTTATGAGTTTGTGAGTGTTCCTCGGTGTGGGCTGATTGATTTGACCAATTTGCCTGTAATTTTTTTACATCTTTTGTGGGTCAACACTTTTAATGGAGGCGACAATCCTTCTAGTTGCTCTGGTATCATTGAAGTGAGTCGTGCCTAATGTCCAGGGGCAACCCACTTCTTGTCCCCTTCCTCTATCAGTGTAATTAGATGAGGCAGTTCTTCCCCTCCCAATGACGAGTTGAATGAGGGCCGCTTTAGGTCACCCACAACCTTGGGTTTTGAGTCTGCCTGGCTGTTCTCCTTTTCTACTTGATCTACATGATCCCAGGGGCTAAGAACCTGCGCCGAAGTGAGCTGGCTGTTCCTTGTCCCTTCCCGTGGCAGTGAGGGTGCCCTCTTTATTGGAGGGGTCTCTAGCTGGGTGGTGAGGTGGCTTTGCAGATTATCACAGTGGGGTATAGAGGGCTGGGCCACCCCTTAGGGCTTGTGGTACTGGAAAAGATGACTGCCACAGTGTCTTTTAAAAAGTGTACTTTTGAGGTAGTTTTTGGCTGGAAATGGATAGTGCTTGTCCCTCCAGAAGTATTAATTGCGGTTGCATGCGCCATTAAATCAGAGGTGGCCTTTTGTCGGCATTGCTGGAGTTAATTGAAGTGTCTGGTCTGGCACAACTGGGTGTACAGGATGATCTGACCTCTTCCTCTGCTTTTTCTGGCCCAGAGAATTGTCAGATGGCAATGGCTAAACCTGCGCAAATTAGCTCTGCTCCTAGTTGTGGACAACTTTCCTTCCATCCTCAATAGAGCCCAGAGCTGCTTCAAGAACGCTTTTAGATGAACAACTGGAGGGGACTGCATGAGGTAACTGGGTGCGAGGGGAGGTGCAAAACGCACCAGGGTAGCTCCGGCCGCTTCCAGACTGGCCCTCCGCAACCCCAAACACCTAAAAGTCATTCACTGGACACAAAAGACACAAAAGCCTCAAAGTAGCTCAAATGGCAGGTTGTAAGATGCAGGTGGGCTGATGGTCCTGAAGTCAAGCACTAGGGAAGTGTTGCCACCCTAGCCTCCACCTAGCATTACAAGCAGTTTCCAGCAGCTTTTTCCTCACTGCTTTTATTCAAAGTCAGGTCAAGATCAAAGGTTAAGGTGCGCTGCCTCACCCCTCCCTCAGAGTGTTAGCTAGTTACTTAAGGAGTTGCTTAGTTAGGAGGGCATGATCATGCACATACTCTGTTGTATAGAGAGGAGTAGAGTGGAGCACTCCTCAGTCAACCACCATTTCACCTCAGGAGGTTGTGCTCCAATCCTGGGCACCACTAATTTCAACAGCCTCCAGAGGCCTCAGTCACTTCTTGTGACCTCTCACCACCAACCAATCAGTAGGTCAGCCACACAGACCCCCTGTGGCCTGAACGTAGGCCTTCTGACATCTATAGGTGGTAGTAATTATGTTGTTTCAGCATTCTGGAGCGCTTTGTAGGCACAAGTACACTCCTGTCAGTCTGGTCAGTGGGGGTGAAGGAGATGGATGGGACAGATTGCACAGCAGACACAAGCCTTCCTTTTTGCCTCCTTATTACGCGTGCTATGGTAGACACTCCAAAACTTTATAGTGAGCCTGCAGGGCTGGGCATATCACCAGGAGGCTGCAAGGGTGGGGCCAGTTTTGTAGTGGTGAGGGCCAGTTGTGTTACTGAGGGCCGGTTTTGCAGCAGTGCTGCTATATCTTTCCCTAGTAAAAAAAAAAGCAGTGCTTCAGACTTACAAACCCCCCCTCACTCCCCAGTGGGCTGGTCTGACAAAATTGCCAGGGCTGCTTTCGGTTCCCAGTCCAATCTTGGAAGTCTGGCTTGGCATCTGTGCCTCGAATGGTGCAGACAGCGAACTCAAGCTTTCCTCCTCACAATGCTTGTCCAGCCTCATACTTTGCTTCTCCTATCCTTTTTGTAATTCTCAGTGGTTTGCAGCAGCGGCCCGTGGTGGGAGTGCTGCGGGTCACTGACGTGGGGTGGGGTGTGGGAGGGGCAGAGTGGGGGGTAGTAAACTGAGGAATACGGCCGCCCAGAAGTAAGTACACAAACAAATAAATAAAACAAATTTCGTTGCACGCGCTGCATCGCCAAATGCGATGCAGCGTGTGCAACGAAATTCGTTTTATTTATTTGTGTACTTACCTCTATGCGGCCGTATTCTGCAGTTTATTACCCCCCGCCCTGCCCCTCCCCCACTCCACGTCAGCGCCCGGCAGCACCCCCACCACAGGCCGTTACTGGTGGTTTGTTTGTTTATTGTTTTATTTATTTATTAAATACAACTCCCTTTGCTCTGGTCTTTCGGTGGGGTTTACTTTCCTCACCACAAGCTTTTCTACCATTGCTTCCACGATCCTTCCTGTCCTGTCTTTTTTTATTATTACATTTCTACTTTCTTTTTGCATGGCCAGTAGCGGCTATATGCTGCTACTGGCCCTTTCTTAAAACGTTCTTTCATGCACATTTATTCTATTGTTTTCAATTTACCGTTCCAAAATGAGATATCTGCCATTTTGGAGTGGAAATAGGGGCTGCATCATGATGCATGCACATGAACACCTAATGACGTTTGAAAACAGGTGCTTCATGATGTAAGCTTCACAATCATGGCCGGCTCCTCCATTAGGGCGGAGGAGCATCGCCCCACTGTTTTCTCGCAGTGCAAGAAGCAGAAACATAAAAATGTTTTTTTTTCAAATACCAATTTATGTTCCTGCTTCTCGCGCTGCGAGATAGCAGAACGGTATGCCTGGTTGGGGCAGGCAGGTGAGCGTGTATGGGAGGAGTGGCTTGAAACCAGTAATGCGCACTTTACATTATCTCTATGTAGGCTACATGCAGCCTACATCGAGAAAATGGCCTCCCTACAGGCGCCCGACTGGGCACCCTCCGCACTAATCACAAAGCTGCCATTGCAGTGTTTTGATTGGCTTAGGGGAGGGGAGTGAGGATGCCTGCTTCCTGTTCTCCTGAAGCAGCAGAAAAACATGCGACCTGGCCAGCAGCGGAGGAGGTGTGGGTCCCGGTGAGGTAATTTTTCTTTTTTCCTTTTAAATTAATCCCCCATCCTCTCCTGCGTGAACCCCCGTGCAACCCCCCAACCTGGCCCCCCAGCCACGAGTCATGCAGGCTGAGACAACTGCTTGTGGACACGTGCCAAAATGATGCTTGTGTGCCTGCGCATGCATTGGGATGCTTGATGGTCAACTTGGAAGGGATTTCCTTTAGCAGGAAACCAACTTTAATCTGGTGCTTGTTTTAGAACTGCGTTCCCTCTTTTTTCTGATGTTTATTTACAGTAAATCCATGCAATACCATGGGACATTGTCCACGCCTCTGGAGGTGCAACATATATTTTTGACTCATAGCATAAAGTCAAAAAGCGCATCTTTCATTTGCTTCCTTCATTCATGAAAAGATAGCCCTCGGTATAAAACGAAAACTTCTCAGCACTGTAATGTTCAAGACTGCCCTGCGCAGTCTAGTGTTCACGCACGTAGTCGTGCGCCAGCGCGGACGTTGTACGTGGCGTCCGCGCGTACTACAAAATAAAGGAGGCGTGGTCACGGAACTAGTCCGGACCACGCGGAGAAGCACACAAGGTGTCCGGAGTCCCTCTGTCCAGCGCAGCGTCACCGCGCTGCGCCAGTTCCCACTGAGGGGCCCCACAATGGCGACGAGGGCGTAAAGTGCCCATGCTACACGGAGAGCAGCTGTCTCGCCCGCACCGCCGGCACGCCCGAACATTCCCCGACCTCCTGAGACCACACACGTGGCTCCCGATCACGGAGCTGCCGGCCCCGCATCTCTTCGACGGCGCAGGCCAGCCTCGATGCTCTCTGCCTACCAAGAAAGGCCACAAGTGCTTTCTGCTCTGGCGCATGAAGGGAGGAGGATTTGCACACTCTAAGGTACCAGCGCTGAGCCTTCCCACAGTGTCACAGCTGTCCCCACGGACCCCTCCCCCGCGCAATCCCTGTCAGTGCAACCAGGGCTTCTGCATACTGCCCTCTTCTGGCCTCTGGAATTGTTGCACCACCTGGCATTACTGACCTGGTTTGAGAACCGAGCCCGAGAGGAAGAAGATTCTCCTGACCCTCGCCCCACGTGCCAAGGGTGCGGCGGCTGGTTGCATTGCATCATCATGGCGTCCATCCCGCCAATCGAGCCCTTTGTGGTTGATGGGGCCCCAGCATCCCTAGCCCCTCGCTGGAAAGACTGGGTTGAGAGGCTCCAATTCTACTTTGAAGGAGCAGGGACGGCGCGCGAACGACGCAGGGCGCTCCTCTTGCACCTTGGAGGGAAAGATATCTACAGGATATACAAAACCCTGGTAGAGGCTACCCCTCGAACATATGTCACGCTCCTCAACGCGCTCAATGCCCATTTTGAGCCGATGCAGAGTAAGGACTACGAGCGTTTCATCTTCAGGCAAGCGCGTCAGGAAGCAGATGAATCCCTCGATGCCTTCCATGGTCGCCTAAAGGAACTTGCAAGCACGTGCGGGTTCCAGGATGAACAAGAAGAAATCCGCGGCCAGATTATCCAAAACTGCTACTCCTCTGACCTGAGGGTAAAGATCCTCCAGGAGGATGGCAAGCCCCTGGCCGACATTCTAAAACTAGGCCGTTCAAAGGAATTATCCCACGCAAGGGCATCGCATATGGAAGCAGCGCTTCACAGACCAGTAAAGACGGAGCAAGTTCACGTGGCAGAGCACGTCAACGTGGTGAGACCAAAGCAACGCCCGGCGGGGAGAGGTAGAACGCCAGAACGCTGGAAAGAGTGTGGATACTGTGGGGGCGCACCACATAGAGCACAAGACTGCCCGGCACGGGGGAGGAAGTGCGGGTCATGCGGGCGCATGAACCATTTCGCATCGGTGTGCAGATCATCTAAACCCAAACCTGAAGCCGCCCATGCCATAAGGGAAGACCCTGAGAGCGAAGATATGGACGATGACGCTCACAACTATCCGGTGCACTATGTGTTCGCCATAGATCAGCCTTTGAGGAAAAAACGGCGACTCCCAAAGTGCAGGATAAAGGTACTAAACCAAGAAGTGAGAGCGACCATTGACACAGGGGCCTCGATAGAGCTGATGGCGGCAAACGTCTACAACCAACTGCGAGACAAACCAATCCTGAAACCAGCCAAGATCAGAGTCTTCGCCTATGGACAAAAGACGCCAATACCGTTAATAGGGTGCTTCCAGACAGACATACAGTACCAAGAACTGAAGACGCCATCCACTATCTACGTGACCAAAGAAGGTAGCGGAATGCTCCTGAGCGGCCAAGCAGCTGAAGACCTGCACCTCATCTCATTTGCCATGGCCGTCTTGGAAGAAGAGCTGGACACAATCCTGGAAGAATTCGAAGACACCTTCAAAGGTATTGGATGCCTCCGAGGCAAAGAAGTCTCTCTACACATTGACAAATCCATACAGCCAGTAGCCCTCCGTCATCGACGGATAGCATTTCACCTAAGAAAGAAAGTGGAACAGGAATTGGAGACCCTTGAAAAACAGGGGATAATCGAGAAGGTCAGCGGGCCCACCCCCTGGGTGTCGCCGATTGTGGTAGCGCGGAAACCCAAACAGCCAGGACAGGTCCGCATCTGCGTCGACATGCGTCTCCCCAACGCAGTGGTGAAGAGAGAAAGACACCTGACGCCTACCATAGACGACATTCTAGGAGAGTTAAACGGAGCGAAGTGGTTCTCCAAAATGGACCTGAGATCAGGATACCACCAGCTGCCTCTGCACCCGGACTCCAGGTACATCACCACTTTCTCCACTCACATTGGCCTCCGGCGCTATCGGCGACTCAATTTTGGAATATCAAGCGCTGCGGAGGTCTTCCAAAACACGATTCGAGAAGTATTGAGCGGGATCACAGGCGTCCTAAACGTCAGCGATGACTTGCTGATATACGCCGATACAGTAGAAGAGCACCACAGAAGACTCAGAAGCGTGCTACAAAGGATCAAAGACTCTGGCCTTACCCTACACAGAGAGAAGTGTCAGTTCCTGCAGAACACCATCAGTTTCTTTGGGTACACGTTCTCCGACAAGGGAGTAGCCCCTGACCCTGAAAAAGTGAAGGACGTGCAAACAGCCCCAGCGCCGAACAACACATCAGAAGTTCGAAGTTTCCTCGGGATGGTAAACTTCTGCGGGCGATTCATCCCCGACCTATCCAATCTCACCAGGCCACTAAGGGAGCTAACCAAGTCCACCACCCCATGGCAGTGGGGAGAAGAGCAGGAGCTGGCGTTTCAGAACACCAAGGCAGCCCTGTCAGCCAACACGACCCTGTCGTACTTTGACCCTTCCAAGGCGACAAACATAGCAGTGGACGCCAGTCCCTATGGACTCGGAGCAGTACTGACACAAAGCCAAAACGGTGAAGACTGGGCACCCATAGCCTACGCCAGCAGGTCCCTGACAGAAACCGAACAACGCTACTCTCAGATTGAGAGGGAGGCCATCGCAATCCACTGGGCCTGCAGGCACTTCCACGTTTACGTCTATGGACATCCGTTCACTGTTTCCACGGATCACAAACCCCTACTCCCCCTGTTCCGAGGGTCAGTCTCGAAGCCTCCCCCGAGAATCGAGAAGTGGATTCTACAACTCCAAGAGTATGATTACAAACTGGAATTTAAGCCCGGTGCGTCCAATCCGGCCGACTACCTCTCACGGCACCCCCGAGCGGCAACCACCCGAGAGAGAGAAGATGCCGAAGAGACAGAGGAGTATGTACAAGTCATCCTAGAAAGATCACGCCCGCTGCCCATGAACCTTGACATGATCGTGGACGCAACCCGCAAGGATGAAGTCCTGCAGCTAGTGAACACTGCCCTGAGAGACAATGACTGGAGAACACTCCAGGCCTCGCTGAGTCAGAGGACACCGGAAGCCAAGCGAGCCCTAGAGACCATCTTCAGGGTAAAGGACGAACTGTCAGTAGACAGTCAAGGATGCGTACTTAGAGGACCAAGGATCGTGATGCCGGCGAGCCTGACTCGACAAGTAATCGAATTGGCACACCGAGGCCACCAGGGAGTGGTGAAGACAAAAAGTAGACTCAGGGCCAAAGTGTGGTTCCCGGACCTGGACATGAAGGTCGAACAGATGGTCAAGGAGTGCCACTGGTGCCAGGCCGCAGGTCCACCCGAACCGCCACCGCCGGTAATCACCGAGGAGAACCCAGAGAGACCCTGGGAACGAGTGAGCGCCGATTTTGGACACCTCCCGGACGGGCGGTACATGCTCGTTGTCATTGATGACCTGACCAAATATCCCGAAGTGGAGATAATACCTACACTCACAGCCAAGGAAGTAACGACAAAGTTCGAGAAACTCATCGCCACCCATGGCATCTTCAATCTGGTCAAGACCGACAACGGGCCGCCGTTCCAAAGCCAAGAATTTGCGGACTATCTCCAGGAGTGGGACATCCAGCACAGGAAAGTCACCCCCAGGTGGCCACAGGCCAACGGAGAGGTGGAACGCTTCATGAGGACCCTCAATAAAGTGATTCGGATCGCTCATGCGGAGGAGACACCCCTGGAGAAAGCCATCTACACGTTCCTGAGGGAGTACAGGCTGACACCCCACCGTACCACTACAGCGGCCCCCGGGCCAGCCGCTATGGGGCGAATTGTCCGAGACACGATCCCCCACCACCACACCTGGACCCCGACGGAAGCAAACCCTCATAAGACTTTGCTCAACAGAAAGCGCTCAAACGAGTATGCGAGTTTCCGACGCCGAGCCAAAGAATCATACATTGGAGAAAGAGATCAAGTATACGTGCGAGACCGATATCCCGGAAGCAAGTTCAGGCTCCCGTTCGAACCCAGACCCTGGACTGTCACCCGCCGGACAGGCACGATGGTAACGGCTCAACGCGACGGAGAAACAGTCACCCGCAACGTGTCCTTCTTCAAGCGGGCTGCAGTCCCGCCCAACGACATGTCCAGCAGAAACCCGGACAGAGCAACACCAAGACCGACGACTCTAAGCACCAGATCTCCGGTGAGCGGGTACAGCGACGCAGCAGACCAGCCAGGGGCGAGCCCGCCAGAGTCAGAGAGGCCCGGCATAGCAAGTCAGTGTCCCTCCGGGGACGAGCTGTCGCCAACCCCAGCCCGGCCGGTCACCCCGAGGAGAGCACTGTTTCGAGGGGAGGCCGCCGGCTACGGGCTAAGAAGAAATCCAGCCCCCTCATCACAGCTGGCGGACTTTGCTGTGGACTGAGACTGTACACCATGAGCGTCAGACTGGTAACAGGCCTGCCGGCCACTTTGTTTGTTTTTCCACATGTCCACCATTGACTCTCAGTTTTGCATGTTGTTTCTTTTCAATAAAGGTGGAAAGGAGTGTAATGTTCAAGACTGCCCTGCGCAGTCTAGTGTTCACGCACGTAGTCGTGCGCCAGCGCGGACGTTGTACGTGGCGTCCGCGCGTACTACAAAATAAAGGAGGCGTGGTCACGGAACTAGTCCGGACCACGCGGAGAAGCACACAAGGTGTCCGGAGTCCCTCTGTCCAGCGCAGCGTCACCGCGCTGCGCCAGTTCCCACTGAGGGGCCCCACAAGCACAAGTAACAACTGGTTTAGACACAAAATAACAGAGAACGGACATAATTTCCAAGACTGTTGAATTTAATGTCTGTATTCCACTCAAATGTCAGTCCAAACCCCAGATGACGTTGTAATGTCACCTGTCCTCGTGCTCATGTAAATCAGCCAATGGGTCGATTATCTAATTGTTTCCCACCCAAACCAACTTCAAAGTTAAGCAATAGCCTGACTTTTATCCAAACATTTCTACCAACTGCAACCATAATACCTAAATAGGTGGCAATAGTGCACGATTGATTGGTAATCAGTTAATTAAACTCGGAAGAATAGAAACGGAGTTCTCCTAAATACGATTCCAGTTCGTGACAGTCGGGTGACATGCGCTTAAATGTACCATCTTGCCGACCTTCAGGAAGCCTCGAATATGTAAAAATAAATGTTTAATTATAATTTCATCTCTCTATGTGTTCATTTTTCATTTTTTTTGTAAATACAGGCCAGTCAATGTAAAAGGAATCCAAGTTGTTGTACGTGGCTTCAGGGATGCTGCTGAAACAAACACAACAGCCCCATTGTCTTCAGCGGTTTGTAATACAAAACTTAATGTCAATCATTCATTTATGAAAGTGATAAGTGTAGTGATTGGTAGTCTGTAATGCAGAAACATAGGTGAATCTCGGTTTACTGGTGTATGCAACTGTCATAGAACGAACATTTTAAAATAAAATAAAAGTTTGGACTGATTTCGTATATTCTTGAAAACGACTATGTAGTGATCGAGAGACTTGGTATTGGTTTTCTGTCTCCAGATTGCTCTGGACTGTGTAATGCCTTCTGATGGGCAGAGGGATGTGAGCACTTGATGTATTGACACCACACTGAACATCCCATTAGTGTTAAAGATTAATGGCATATTCTGCGCGACCCATACAGACCTCATCTATCATACACGCCACCTCGTTAGCCTAAGATGAAAGACGTATATCTCACTTGTCCTTAAGGGAACAGAGTGAGCTTTACAGGTCATAAGACAAGTGTCGAAATATTTTTAGTTCAGAATAATTTTATTGAATTTTTCAGAAGATGACATACAAAAACAATACATAAAGACATGAGATAGCAATAAAATTTCGACACGTATTATTCTGTTTTAAGTGTCGAAATATTAATGTATGTCTTTCAGAGGCAAAATGAAAGGCAAAACAAAGTATCAACTCCAACTCCATTCAAACCCCCCCCCCGAAAAGTTTACAAATGCAATTTCTATTGGATACTTCCCAAATATTTTCAGACATGTGTCACATATAAAGGTATTTATTTCAATGGCCTTTAAACAAGATAAGGGCATTTTAGCAAGAAATTGCGTTATTTATCGAAAAACACGCTTAGCGTGTTTTTTTTTATTGCTGCCTATCGCTGGATATGTTAGCGGAGAAAACATGCTATTAGCAAAGTTTTTCTTCATTGTGCTGAAATATCCAGCAATAGCAGGCAAAATGCGTGAATATCGCAGGAAATCCAGCGATATTCACGCATTAACGCCAATGGGGGCTTAACCTGACAATCCACCTCCCATTGAATACACAGGTAAGTCATCCTATTAGCAGGCGTTAGATTCTAGCGATAATCGTGCTTAGCCTGCATTGCTAATAGGCGATAGCTGTGTTAGCGACTGCTTTCAGTCTCTAACAGTTTGGGTACACCCACTTTCCATGTCATTAGTGATAAATATCGCTGACATGCAAAGCGTGCCCAAAACAGGTCGCTATTGCCTAAAAGCTGTCGCTAACTGCTGTTAGCAGACAACTTGCTCATAGGGTGATAAAATATCGCCGCTTTAGCGGGAAAAAAACCTGCTAAAGCGGCGATATTGCCCTTGCTAATATGCCCCATATTTCCCACCTTCAGTGTAGTCTTCTAGATGTATTGAGAACTCCAGGAGTAGCTCCAAGTTAGTTGAATATTTCCACACGGAGAGCAAATCAGGGAAACAATTACCCCTTCTTTCACCAAAGTGATGTGCCCCATGGTTAATGTTTCTAAACACACAGGGGGATATTATCAAGGACTGGCGATAACTATCGCTAACCTAGGTTAGCGTTAGTTTGTTTATTGCCATCTACCGCCTTTTTAATTCGCCTTGTCAGCAACGTATTATCAACAAGTCGCTAACAGGCAATAGCTTCAGCGAAAACTGCCGCTAACCGCTGCATGATGGCAATAGGTAAACCGGCGATAGCGGGCAGAATCCAGCGATAAGCTTTTAGCAATATTAAAACGCAAACTAACCTGCAAGTGTGGACTTTACAAAAATAGTCTATATGTCCACCTACCATAGAAAAGATGTACAAAAAAAAGTTACATGCAGATTAGAGCACACAGGGCCTCTCAAGCCAAGGCCATCAACACCTGGCTGGCTGAAGGCTGCGACTCTGTGGCGCCCCTACGCCGCATCTCCATCCGCCGACCAAAGGACTCTAACAGATGGTTCAACGACCACCTAAAAGATCTCAAACTGAGCGCCCGACGGGCAGAGAGGCAATGGAGGAAAAATTACAATCCCTTATCAAAAACCCACTTCATTTCAGCACTGGACAAATACAAAACAGCAATCCTGGCTGCTAAGACCGCCTACTTTTCGTCAAAAATTACTTCTGCCGAAAATAAACCCAGGGAAATCTTCGGGATAGTGAATGACCTGGCATTCTCAGACCGAACCTCGCCCAATATCCCTCCCTCCCAATCACTCTGCGACCAGCTTAATACTTATTTCTTAGACAAAATAGCAACCATCAAGCTCAAAATCCCTCCACCTTCTTCTGCCTTCGTCGATCCCTCCCCCCCTCCCCTCCCCTACCTGCTTACCTCCATCCCCCCCCTCACTCAGGACTCTTTTATGGAGATACTCCCTAAAGTGAAGTCGGGGTCTCCCGCGGACGTCTGCCCAGCACGAGTCCTGCAGCAAATCTACTCCAGCTGCCCTGACCCCCCCCATTGCCTTTCTCAACAGCTCCTTGGCACAGGGCGTAGTGCCCACTGCGCTCAAGGCAGCTACCATAGTGCCCATCCTGAAAAAACCTGGCGCTGACTCTTCTATCTCGGCCAACTATCGCCCCATCTCCCTGCTACCCTTTCTGGGCAAGGTGATGGAACGCCATGTTACCGCGGTGCTCAGCGCCCATGTTGAGGCAAATGGGGGACTGGCATCCCGCCAAGCCGGGTTCCGTCCCAGGCATTCGACCGAGTCAGTCGTGGTCTCAGTCTTGGACAAACTCAGAAAGGGTATGGATGGAAACAAACACCAGGCACTGGTCCTCCTTGATCTCTCCGCCGCCTTTGACACGGTGGACCACACCATCTTACTTACCCGTGTCAAGGCGGCCGGCATCGGGGGATCAGCTTTGATCTGGCTCTCCTCCTTTCTGAGGGAACGCACTCAGGCGGTCCGGCTAGGCGACTTCACGGCCACTCCCCTCCCTGTCACCTGTGGTGTCCCCCAGGGATCCTCTCTCTCCCCCTTACTTTTCAACCTTTATATCTTTCCTCTCATCTTTGCACTACAGCAGCTGGAGGTCACCGTCTATAATTACGCGGATGACCTCCAGCTCATCTTTGATCTGTCCCCGTCTCCTCTCTCGGTCTCTAATTTCCAGTCAACTATGACATTCATCAGGGACTGGATGAACCACAACCATCTTAAGCTGAACCCGGATAAAACCGAGCTGGTTCTCACTGGTGGTTCGTCCAGTCCCTGGAACTCTCTCTTCTGGCCCCCCTCCCTTGGCACTGCACCGACCCCCTCCACCACGGTCAAAACACTTGGTGTCAAAATAAACAGCCAACTCACCCTCCATTCACAAATCAGCTCTGTGGTGTCCTCCTGCTTCCTCTCTCTTCGCACTATCCGCACTGTCTCCCGCTTCTTTTCCCCCCAGGCACTTAAGATCATTATGGCCGCACTTGTGATATCGAAACTGGACTACGCAAACGCTCTTTACCACGGTATCCCCGCATACAGTCTGCGTAGACTCCAGACCGTCCAGAACCAAGCAGCCCGGCTGGTGCACGGTCTACCTCGGTATCACCACTCCACCCCTCTTCTCAGGGAGCTTCACTGGCTCCCTATAAAGGAACGGGCCCTATTTAAGATCGGCTGCATGGTCTTCCAGGCCCGCCAGGGCACTGCCCCCGCCTTCATCTCCTCACTAATCAAGTCTTATGTACCTGTAAGAGAACTTTGGTCTTCCTCCAAGTCCCTCCTCCAGATCCCTCGCTTCACTCGCAAAAAGTGGGGCGGGGCCAATTTCTCCACCCTGGCTCCAACCTTTTGGAACTCACTCCCTGACCACCTCCGCTCTGCCACTCAGTATCTCCCCCTTCGCAGAGATCTGAAAACGTTCCTCTTCAGTCAGGCTTTCCTCACTTAAACTCCCTCAAAATTCCCTTCACCTCTCCCTGGTCTTTCCCCCTCAGTTGCCAATCCCCCCAGCGCCAAGAAACCGCAAGGTGTACGCTGCGCTCTAGAAGTATTTTAAATTAGAAATTAGAAATTAGGGCCAAGTGCAGCACACATCAACAACCCCCTCAAGCTCCCCAACATCCAGGATTACCAGGATGAGAAAAGAGAATGAAAAGGGGGATGATGGACGGAGTGTTTGAGCAAATCAAACACTCACCCCCAATCAACTGATCTGGGTTTAATCCATCACCATTCTTTAGCTCACTCAGCCACCGCAGTTCAGACATGGCCATTGCAAATCAGTCTGACCCTGTTTCTCATGGGAACAGTCCAGCCCGAACTGCCAAGCCATGTCTTCCCTGGACCGGAAACAAGCATCCTGGGACCGGTTTCGTATTCAATGCCAGAAACCTGTCCTGGGAAGCTTGATTCCGGTCCAGGGAAGACATGGCTTTGCAGTTTGGGCTGAACTGTTCCCATGACGCACAGGGTCGGATTGATTTTCATATGGCCATGTCTGAACTGGGGTGGTGGAGGGAGCTAAAGAACGGTGATGGATTAAACCCAGATCAGTTGACTGGGGGTGAGTGTTTGTATTGTCAACGCTCCGTCCATCACCTCCTTTGGTTTTTCTTTGTTCGCCCTAAGTTGGCAGGGTATGCTCAGACGTGAGTCCCTTGCTCACTTTTCCACTGGATTAAAGCAAGCCCGGCTGAAGACGGCTGGAATTCCAGAAATTGGTCCTGGGAAGCTTGATTCCGGTCCAGGGAAGACATGGCTTGGCAGTTCGGGCTGGACTGTTCCCATGAGGCACAGCGTCAGATTGATTTGCATATGGCCATGTCTGAACTGGGGTGGCGGCGTGAGCTAAAGAACCGTGATGGATTAAACCCAGATCAGTTGACTGGAGGTGAGTGTTTGTATTGTCAGCGATCCGTCCATCACCTCCTTTGGTTTTTCTTTGTTCACCCTAAGTTGGCAGGGAATGCTCAGACGTGAGTCCCTTGCTCACTTTGCCACTGGATTCAAGCAAGCCTGCCTTAAGACGGCTGGAATGCCAGGATTCAATCAAGCCTGCCTGAAGACGGCTGGAATGCCAGAAACCGGTCCTGGGAAGCTTGATTCCGGTCCAGGGAAGACATGGCTTGGCAGTTCGGGCTGGACTGTTCCCATGAGGCACAGGGTCAGACTGATTTGCATATGACCATGTCTGAACTGGGGTGGCGGAGTGAGCTAAAGATCGGTGATGGATTAAACCCAGATCAGTTGACTGGGGGTTAGTGTTTGTATTGTCAACGCTTCGTCCATCACCTCCTTTGGTTTTTCTTTGTTCGCCCTAAGTTGGCAGGGTATGCTCAGACGTGAGTCCCTTGCTAACTTTGCCACTGGATTAAAGCAAGCCCGGCTGAAGACGGCTGGAATGCCAGAAACCGGTCCTGGGAAGCTTGATTCCGGTCCAGGGAAGACATGGCTTGGCAGTTCGGCCTGGACTGTTCCCATGAGGCACAGCGTCAGACTGATTTGCATATGGCCATGTCTGAACTGGGGTGGCGGAGTGAGCTAAAGAACCGTGATGTTTTAAACCCAGATCAGTTGACTGGGGGTGAGTGTTTGTATTGTCGACGCTCAGTCCATCACCTCCTTTGGTTTTTCTTTGTTCACCCTAAGTTGCCAGGGTATGCTCAGACGTGAGTCCCTTGCTCACTTAGCAACTGGATTCAAGCAAGCCCGGCTGAAGACGGCTGGAATGCCAGAAACCGGTCCTGGGAAGCTTGATTCCGGTCCAGGGAAGACATGGCTTGGCAGTTCTGGCTGGACTGTTCCCATGAGGCACAGGGTCAGATTGATTTGCATATGGCCATGTCTGAACTGGGGTGGCGGAGTGAGCTAAAGATCGGTGATGGATTAAACCCAGATCAGTTGACTGGGGGTGAGTGTTTGTATTGTCAACGCTCTGTCCATCACCTCCTTTGGTTTTTCTTTGTTCGCCCTAAGTTGGCAGGGTATGCTCCGACGTGAGTCCCTTGCTAACTTTGCCACTGGATTCAAGCAAGCCCGGCTGAAGACGGCTGGAATGCCAGAAACCGGTCCAGGGAAGCTTGATTCCGGTCCAGGGAAGACATGGCTTGGCAGTTCGGGCTGGACTGTTCCCATGAGGCACAGCGTCAGACTGATTTGCATATGGCCATGTCTGAACTGGGGTGGCGGAGTGAGCTAAAGAACCGTGATGTTTTAAACCCAGATCAGTTGACTGGGGGTGAGTGTTTGTATTGTCGACGCTCAGTCCATCACCTCCTTTGGTTTTTCTTTGTTCACCCTAAGTTGGCAGGGTATGCTCAGACGTGAGTCCCTTGCTCACTTAGCAACTGGATTCAAGCAAGCCCGGCTGAAAACGGCTGGAATGCCAGAAACCGGTCCTGGGAAGCTTGATTCCGGTCCAGGGAAGACATGGCTTGGCAGTTCGGGCTGGACTGTATCCATGAGGCACAGGGCCAGACTGATTTGCATATGGCCATGTCTGAACTGGGGTGGCGGAGTGAACTAAAGAACGGTGATGGATTAAACCCAGATCAGTTGACTGGGGGTGAGTGTTTGTATTGTCAACGCTCCGTCCATCACCTCCTTTGGTTTTTCTTTGTTTGCCCTAAGTTGGCAGGGTATGCTCAGACGTGAGTCCCTTGCTCACTTTGCCACTGGATTCAAGCAAGCCCGGCTGAAGGCGGCTGGAACGCCAGAAACCAGTCCTGGGAAGCTTGATTCCGGTCCAGGGAAGACATGGCTTGGCAGTTCAGGCTGGACTGTTCCCATGAGGCACAGGGTCAGACTGATTTGCATATGGCCATGTCTGAACTGGGGTGGCGGAGTGAGCTAAAGAACGGTGATGGATTAAACCCAGATCAGTTGACTGGGGGTGAGTGTTTGTATTGTCAACCCTTCGTCCATCACCTCCTTTGGTTTTTCTTTGTTCGCCCTAAGTTGGCAGGGTATGCTCAGACGTGAGTCCCTTGCTCACTTTGCCACTGGATTCAAGCAAGCCCGTCTGAAGACCGCTCGAATGCCAGAAACTGGTCCTGGTAAGCTTGAATCCGGTCCAGGGAATACATGGCTTGGCAGTTCGGGCTGGACTGTTTCCATGAGGCACAGGGTCAGACTGATTAATATGGCCATGTCTGAACTGGGGTGGCGGAGTGAGCTAAAGAACGGTGATGGATTAAACCCAGATCAGTTGACTGGGGGTGAGTGTTTGTATTGTCAACGCTCTGTCCATCACCTCCTTTGGTTTTTCATTGTTCGCCCTAAGTTGGCAGGGTATGCTCAGACGTGAGTCCCTTGCTCACTTTGCCACTGGATTCAAGCAAGCCCGGCTGAAGGCTCTGGAATGCCAGAAACCGGTCCTGGGAAGCTTGATTCCGGTCCAGGGAAGACATGGCTTTGCAGTTTGGGCTGGACTGTTCCCATGAGGCACAGGGTCAGACTGATTTGCATATGGCCAAGTCTGAACTGGGTTGGCGGAGTGAGCTAAAGAACAGTGATAGATTAAACCCAGATCAGTTGACTGGGGGTGAGTGTTTGTATTGTCAATGCTCCGTCCATCACCTCCTTTGGTTTTTCTTTACCATGATGAGAGCCTGGATGCCCCGCTGGACTTGCGCCTGGAGATTGAATGCTTCACTGTATTTGCGTCTTGCGCCTGGAGATCTGCTGAACCTGTGTCTGGTGCCTGGATGCCTGCTGGACTTGCGTCTGGTGCCTGGATGCCTGCTGGAATTGGGGACCCTGGATGCCTCGCAGGACTTGCATCTTGCGTCTGGATGCCTCGTTGGACTTGCGTCTGGTGCCTGGATGCCTCGCTGGACCTGCGTCTGGTGCCTGGAATAGGATGTGGAGTAGCTGTGGAGTCGATGACCCGTGGTGGGAGACATTGATGAGCGACAAACGCCGGTACCTGGTGGTGAAGTCTGCATGATGCAGATCGCATGGAGATACATTGCTGACCTGTGTGAGAAGTCTGCCTTGCGCACCTTGGAGCAGTTAATATTAGAGGCGCTGCTGCACACCAGCGTTGTCAGGTCCACATTGTATACTACAATCCACCACTACACTGGGGTGCACGGAGTGGATTACCAATAGTGGGCACTTTCTCCCTGCATCACAGGACGGCTGATGTTGGGATGGCCAGATGCTGTGGAGGGTGAGGCCCCTGCGATACGCCCAACGTGTGTTGTCTGAGTGCTGAAATTTCACGCCTAAGGAAGCACTGCTGCATCAACTGCATCGGGAGGTCCACCAGCGGACTACGCAGTGACTGTTGTACGGAGTTCAGTGAAATCACACTTGGCTCAGGCTCCTGCTTGCTGCGTCACAGATTTGGAGATAGTGCAGTGGATTGTGCCATGGGGTCAATGTCCAGGTAAGGAGAAGGAGGAATGCATAGCGCAGGAGAGCTGGGGGGTTGTTCCGATGCCGACCGGCCAAACACCGCAGAAGTGAAGAACGTCCCAATCCCCTACCCTCGCCGTGACCCCCAACACCCACGAATAAACCGGGTGGCTGAGAACACGACACCGGGAGAAGGTGGGTAAACAAAACAAGGGAACCCAAGGTCTTGGGGGACACAGCTCGTCACTTGCGGCTTCTCGGCAGCTAACTGCTTGACTCAGACGAGACCGCTATGAAAGAAAAGGGAGACAAGGTTAGACACACCCCACTAATAATACCAGTGCCAAGTACGCACACGAACCACCGACCTCCCTGCTTACCCCAGTTAACAAACGGGAGTGGCTTGATACGAAACAGGAATACTTCCACTGCAATCGTATAGGTTCCTTCTTGTGTAACCCCAGACCAACCACGCCCCTCGGGAAACACCGAGAATGTCAAAGGGGGTGGAATGCACAATGAAAAGACAAAAAAGGTACAGGGGAAAAAAGGCGTCAAGGGAATTTGAAAGACACCCAAAAAAAACCTGGACTTTAAAAGAACACGAAGGGAGCGCAAAAAACGGCAGTTGTTCAGCTCCTTCGTGAAACCACCCAAAAGACACACAACAATATGGTTTGAGTACAAAAAAGGGTAAATAACGGGACGCCAGAACTCATAGGAAACGCTGCAGCGAATCCCAAAACGTCACCGAAAGATCAAAAACAGGTCCCCAATAAGGCTTCAGTGGTGCCCAAAGGTAAGAAACAGGGGAAAGGGGAAAAAGGGGAATCAAAATCCAGCCCATAAAAGAACCGCTGGAAAAGAGCACAATGGAAAGGGAACAAGGTGGAACAACAGGAACAGGAAACACACGGCAAGGGACCATTCCAGAAACCAAGCACCTGTTTCCTGTAGGCAGGCCCTTTTAAAGCGAGCCCTAGGGAGCGTCCATAAATTCGCATATGCACTTGGCACCTAAAGCTAAAACCAATAAACGGGGAACTAGACAGAAGGCACCGGCCCCCCCTGAACCCCAACAGTATCCCGCCAGAAGCCTTCCTACCGGCCTATGTTTCCCAGGGTGCCGGCGATGAAACAGACGAACTAACCGGGCAGCATGCACCCTACTCGCCGGAACCCAAGAACGGTCCTCTGAGGGATATCCCTTCCAGTCAATAAGGTAATACAGGCGCCCCTTCATCCGCTTGGAATCCAATACAGTCTTAACCTCATACTCCACGTTATCATCAATCAAAACAGGAGGAGGAGGTGGCAACTCTTGAGTGGCGGTGACATATGGCTTCAACAAAGAGGTATGAAATACAGGATGAATACCATACTCAACCGGTAAGGTCAACCTAATCGAACCTGGATTCGCCACCTTCTAGACAGGAAAGGGACCCGCAAACCGAGGCTATAATTTCCTTGGTCCCGGCAACTTCAGATTTTTTGTTGCTAGCCAAACCCTATCTCCAACTGCATACAGGGGAGCTGGCCGTCTATGCCTGTCTGCATGTACCTTCATGACCTTCTTGGACTCAAATAGTTGCTGTTGGGCCTTCTTCCAGATTTCAATCAATCCCCTACTAAGGGAATCCACTGCTGGTACCCTCTCAGATGGCTGAATGGGAATTTTCTTGGGATGGAACCCCATCGAACAGTAAAACGGCGACATACCTAGAGCTGAGTGCATACTGTTATTATAGGCGAACTCAGCCACAGGAAAGGCTTGTACCCACTGCCCGTCAGTGACGTTAGCAAACAACGCAAATACTGCTCCATGGTTTGATTGGTGCGTTCTGTTTGCCCGTCACTTTGTGGATGGTAAGCTGTTGACAAACGTACATCCATCTTTAATGACCGACATAGGGGAGTCCAGAAATGTGATACAAACTGTGCCCCTCTATCTGAAACGATGGCAGTAGGCCCCCCATGCAATCGGATCACTTGGGCCATAAACACATCAGCCAGTTCTCTAGACGTTGCTAACCCTGGCAAGGGAACAAAGTGTGCCGTTTTAGTTAATAAATCCACTACAACCAAAATGGTCGTAAAAACCCTGAATCAGGCGGCAAATCGGTCACAAAATCCATACTGATCGTATGCCAGGGGGAAGGAGGCACTGGCAAAGGGTGCAACAACCCAGATGGAGACATGTGCGAGGACTTACTGACAGCACACACCAGGCATGAGGCCACAAATACCTGCACATCATGGGCCAGAGACTTCCACCAAAACCAACGCATACACAGCTCTTTGGTCTTATTGACCCCAAGATGCCCAACCAAGGACGATGAATGACAATAAGTAAAAACCAGTGTACGCAACTCAGGGGGCACAAACAACTTCTCTGCCTGGTACAATAACCCATCCTTCAACGTAAACCCAGGTTCTGACAGCCACGGAGCCAGATCCAACTATTTCATTTCATCCTGCACTTTGACCAAAAAGTCATCTATGGAGGCACAACCAACGATCTTATCACTTGGAATCATAAATTGGGTCTCCTGTACCAGCCCTCCTTGTGACAGATCCGCATAAATCCAAGATAATGCATCAGACTTCCCCTGTTGAGCTGCTGGCCTATACGTGATGGTAAAATCGTATTCATTAAAAAACAGCACCCATCTCATCTGCCTGGGAGTCAAAGCCCTGGCAGACCGGAAAAACTCCAACGGGCACATGCATCAACCTATTTAGGAAGTGCAAACGGTGTGAATCGGTAAATTCGGCCGTTTGCGCTTCCTAAATACGTTTTTGGAATGCATGAAACAATTTTTCAAAATTCGCTTTTTTTTGCATTTCCTAAAAATGCAAATGCATTTAAGGAATCGCATTTGTGCGATTCCTTAAATGCAATGCATCAATTTTTCAAAAAATGCGAATTTTGAAATAGGAAGTGCAAATTAACACAAGGTTGACCCTTGTGTTAATTTGCGAAATTCTTTAAAAAAGCATAAAAATGCATTTTGGAAAGTGTCATGTTACAGACACACGTGTCCTTAGGACATGTGTGTGTGAAACATGCACTTTAAAATACATTTCAGAGGTGCAGGGGGGGGTCCTTTGGACCCCCCTCTGCACCCTTGCAATGTATCAACAAATTGCGAATTCCAAAAAATAGAAATGCAAAACGGCATTAATTCCATTGGGCCTCTAGGCCCCTAGGAATCAATGCAATGCCATTCCTTAATTGCGATTCGCAATTAAGGAATCGCAAATTCCGAAAATTAAGAAATCCTAAAAGATTTTAGGATTTCTTGATGCACAGGATTTTGCAATTCCTAAATTGCGATTCCTTAATTTTCGCAATTTAGGAAATGCAAATTCCTACAAAGATGCATGTGCCCTCAAGTTCTTATGATCCGTATAGATCGTAATTGGGTGACGAGCCCCCCAAAGATAGTGGCGCCATTCCTCAAATGACAGCTTTATGGCCAATAGCTCCCTCTCGGCCACCGTATAATTCTGCTCAGCAGGTAGTAGTTTTTTCGAAAAAAACGCGATTGGATGCATCAACCCAGTTTCACTGTCACTCTGAGACAACACACCCCCAACTGCTAGCTGGGACATCATCCGCCTCTACATAAAATGGAAGGGCAGGATCCGGATGCATCAACACAGGAGCAGATGTAAAATGCCCGATTAAACTTTCCAAAGCCAACTGTGCTGCAGGCGTCCAATCAAACACCACTCCCTTCTTTAACAATGAAGTCATAGGCGAAACAATATCAGAGAAATGGCTGATAAAACGCCTGTAGAAGTTTGCGAAACCAAGTAGCACCTGTATATCCTTGACACATGTGGGTATGGGCCAGTTGATAATAGCTTCAATCTTCCGGGGATCCATCTTAATACCATCCGCCAAAATCAAGAATCCCAAAAACTCAACATGTGTCGCACCAAACGTGCACTTATCCAGCTTGACGAATAAACGGTGTTCCAACAACTTAGACAAAACTTGCGAAACATGAGCATCATGTTCCTCAAAGGACTGGGAAAAAACTAAAATGTCATCAATGTAAACGATCACACTGACATCCAAAACTCACGCAAAACCTCATTAATAAAAAACTGAAATGCGGCAGGGGTGTTACATAAACCAAAAGGCATAACACAATACTCAAACAAACCAAACTTGGTGCGGAACGCCGTTTTCCATTCGTCACCCTCTCGGACGCGAACGAGATGGTAAGCACCTCTTAAATCAAGCTTAGTAAACACTTTGGCATGTCGCAGTTGATCTAACAACACCGGTATGAGAGGTAATGGGTACTTGTGCTTAATAGTAACTTTATTCAATGCTCTGTAGTCCACGCAAGAGCGAAGATCACCCTCCCTCTTCAGTATAAAAAAGATGGAGGAGGATACAGACGGAGAAGAAGGCCGGATAAACCCATTCTTCCACATCTCATCCAAATACTGCCGTAGATGTTTCTCCTCCGGCTCCGACAACGCATAAACCCTGCTACAGGGCAATATGGCCCCTGGAACCAAATCAATACGGCAATCAAAAGCCCTGTGTGGTTGCAAAACACACACCTGTTCCTTATCAAACACCTCCTTGTATGCCATTAACGAAGAAGGCAAACTGTTCTGAACGCAACCACTCGCTGCACAAGTCAACGGAGACACCCAATCAGTCACCTCACAATAACAGTGAAGAAGACAATACTCCGAATCGAGCGTGACCAACCTCCGCGCCCAATCGATCCTGGGATTATGGGCCTGTAACCAGGGCACCAGAGTACCACCCCAAATGCTGGTGCGGCTATCAGATCGAAACAGACTGTCTCAGAATGCCCATTATCGAATGTCATCAGCAGAGGTTCGGTCTGTCGAACAATCGACCCAGAGGATAGCTCCGTGCCGTCAATGGCCCTCACGGTTCAGGTTGTTTTTTCAACACACACGGAACCATCAACTTCTCGACCAACCCGATGTCCATAAAGTTCCCTGTGGCCCCACAGTCAAATAACACCGACAAGGAGGCTTTACCACTAGATGAATGAGCAAAGCAAGCTGACAACGTGAAATGATGCGGGACTCTTTGAACCGCCCCTTGTACGTCATAAGGATTACAAAAACCGCTCTCAAGGACAGAAGGCCTCTCACACCCCCTTCCCACAAAAGCCACAGCCTTATTCACAGGTAACAGGGATGGTTTCACTGGACACTCTCGAGCGAAGTGTCCACCCCTTCCACAATACAAACACAACTGCAACAACCGCCTCCGCTCCTTTTCCTCCTTGGATAAGGGACCCGCACCACACCCAGTGGCATAGGTTTGGGATCTGTCTTCACACCCCCATTTTCAGATGTTTCACTCTTGGTTACAGTTGTCCTTGGGGGTTGAAACCTGATCTTTTCCCCCTTCCTCTCACTCATTCGATGGTTGAGTTTCACAACCAAATCGATAAACTCTACACAATCTTCAGGGGGGTCTACAGCCTGTGAGACTATATCTTTTAAGTCCTCGCACAAGCCCTGATAAAATAAAGATGTTCTCTTTGCCATGGGCCATTGTGTCTCTGCTACTAAGCGGTTAAAGGTAGCCACATAAGCCAGAAGATCCTGCTTACCCTGCCGTAGCTTCAGCAATTCAGCATTGCTTGCCTGCATAAACGCATGCTTGGCAAACAGACTATGCATCTGGAGCTTGAAGGCCGGAAAACTACTTAACACAGCGTCATTATTCTCAACTAAGGGAACCGCCCAACCAGCAGCAGTGCCCAAAAGATGTGAGATCACAAATGCTACTTTAGTAGTATTGTCGGGAAGAGCGGTTGGTCGACACATAAAGTGCAATTGGCACTGGTTCATAAAGATAGCATATCTGCTACTGTCCCCGGAAAACCTCTCGGGAGCTGCTAGAAGCACAGGCACAGGAGTGTTCACAGTAACATACAAAGGAGGAGACCCACTCTGCCCCCCACCCCTCTCATATTTAAATGTGGCTGGCTGAATCAAGGGGGTCTGAGCCTTTACTGAGGGATCCCTCCCTCTTCTCTTGGTGTTTTCCTTCACCTCACTCAGTGTCACCCGTAACTCATGATTCTCCTGACGAAGGGATTGGACTTCACCCTGCATAAGTGCTAAGGCCTGCATAAGCTCCAGCATCGAAGAAGCCCCTCCGGCTGCCTCCTCAACCATTCTTCACTCGGGCGTTGTATAAATTCGTGGGCTTGGTTTTCTGTTCCGATGCCGACCAGCCAAACACCGCAGGAGTGAAGAACGTCCCAATCCCGTACCCTCGCCGTGATCCCCAACACCCGGGTGGTGGAGAACACGACACCGGGAGAAGGTGGGTAAACAAAACAAGGGAACCCAAGGTCTTGGGGGACACAGCTCGTCACTTCCGGCTTCTCGGCAGCTAACTGCTTGACTCAGATGAGACTGCTATGAAAGAAAAAGGGGGACAAGGTTAGACACACCCCACTAATAATACCAGTGCCAAGTACACACCCGTACCACCGACCTCCCTGCTTACGCCAGTTAACAAACGGGAGTGGCTTGATACGAAACAGGAATACTTCCACTGCAATCATATTGGTTCCTTCTTGTGTAACCCCAGACCAACCACGCCCCCTCTGGAAACACCGAGAATGTCAAAGGGAGTGGAATTCACAATGAAAAGACAAAAAAGGGGCAGGGGAAAAAAGGTGTCAAGGGAATTTGAAAGACACCCAAAAAACGCTTGGACTTTAAAAGAACACGAAGGTAGCGCAAAAAACGGCCGTTGTTCAGCTCCTTCGTGAAACCACCCAAAAGACACACAACAAGATGGTTTGAGTACAAAAAAGGGTAAATAACGGGACGCCAGAACTCATAGGAAACGCAGCCGCGAATCCCAAAACGTCACCGAAAGATCAAAAACAGGTCCCCAATAAGGCTTCAGTGGTGCCCAAAGGTAAGAACCCTGACTGCGACCTCGCCTACCAGGACCCACCTATGCTCCGGACATCGCCAAGGCCGTCACTGATAGCTTCAGTGTCACCCGCAAGTCGCACCCGACCGTCAGAGAGGAAGCATTGCCATCACCTACAGAAGCAAACTCCGACTGACCACGGACTCTAATGTGGCAAGGGTGACCATGGACCATGTCAACTCCCAGATCCGGACCAAGCCCAAGAACATCCTTTGCAGCACCCTCATGTGCAGGCCCCCCGGGCCAAGGCCCCCATTCTCCAATACCATTGTAGACCTCATTACACCCAGGGTCTCCCATCCACCAATGACATCCAATTTGGTGAAGTCAAGTTCCACCTGGACAACCCCAGTGACCAGAGCACCACCTCCTCCTGGGGAGGATCACCAACAACAGACACAAGCAGCAAGTCACCTCAACAGGCCACAGAGCAGGACACATGGTTAAGCACTTCACTTCCGCCAGTGGGTACTTCAACTACAGCCACAACACTGGACTCTCCTGGACCGACCATCATTGGTAACATCACGTCTTCACCTTGCCCACCAGATGGCACCGCCATCATCACACCCCTTCGCAGCTGGATCAAGGCCAGCGAAGACCATCTCGTCAACTCCCTCCGCACCGACACTCCACCAATGCTTCCAAACTATGACACTGCAGCGCGCAACCATTACCAGTGGGTCCCCAACAGTGCTGACATTTGGGCACCCCTCATGAACAGCACTGCGTCAGTACCTTCCACCTGCCTGATGGCAGGCGTGAGGGTGAGGCAGTGCCACAGATATAGGCTGACCCCATGCATTGCTAGAGTTGCTTCATGGTTGTCACATGACTGCAGCAATGCGTGATTTTAGCACAGGCAGATACGTCAGGATTCCTGGCGTGTCTGTCATTACTTTCGTCATGGATGCACTGTCCAGTGATTACAGCGCATCCATGCTGTCGCAAGAAGGGCGTAGTGAAAAGTGTTGCAACAATGTCTGGTTGCAGCGCAGCAACACAGTTCATGACTGGGGCATAGGAATGCGCACTATCTTATTGATTGTGCACATTCCTGCACTGTAGTTTTGTCGCAGGGCAGTGCTGCAACATTGCAGCGCTGGCCAGGGCCAAAACCTGCAGAGATATGGGCCCAAGTTTTATCACCATTGTTAAGACCAGCTATTTTCTGGTCTTAAGTAACAGGCTCTAACTGCAAAATAGAGACAGTTTTTTGGCTGTTCAGAATTTCAAAGAGCTCGTTGATAATATGGAGTAGTGGTGTTTGTGTGCCTTTTTGCATGGGAATGCCTACTTTGCATGTTTGTGTGATTGGAGATGTTACTGCATATTTATTAAAATCTGCTGGCCAGTGGAAGATTTCCTTATTACTAAAAGCACCAAGAATACTAAGAGGTCTTCTACGAGTTGAATAAGGGCTCCTAGCGTGTTGTGGGCTCCTGGTTCTAGCTTTGGACTTGCTTTCTGCCTAAAAGTTAATACAGTCACTATTAAAAATGTTTTCAATTAATGGTTTTACATGTGAGGATTGGAATATTGCAATTCAATTTGAATTACAATTTATTTACTGAATGAATACATAAGCCATAAAAGAACAGTAAAACAAATAATTAAACATTCATTATCGAAATACATAAAACAGCCAATTTAAAACCTCAAGTGATTTAGTATTCATGGCCCACCTGTGAATTAAACAGAATTTTCAGATACAACATTCAATATAAAACATCAAATGATTCAAAGTTCATATTCTCTAACTAAGGTAAGCATTTTCTAAATTGAATTGAGTGCAATATGTAACTTACTACAGCATTACATACCAATTATGCATCCAGTTTGCTAAAATATAATAATGCTATACAACAATGTCAAATAAAGTTGAAAAGAAATTCTGACAAAACTTATTATGTTCCTGGTTATAAAAAGGGGTTTTAAAAACTTTTTTTGTGTTCAAATCAAATTTACAAATTTGAACTAAGTGCAACGTAGTTTGTAATGAAGTCCTGTCAAAGTGGAACGGGAGATTTTCCTTTTCCCTCTGATTTATTTTAAGAAAGGCCACCATATAATGTACAGGTCTACTTAAAAGTGTGTTAAAATACACCTATGATGCAAATTCGAGCGATTAAGCACGTATAGTTCAATTCTGTCTGAATATTCAATTGGAGGTAGGTATTTAAAAAAGGTGCATTTTGGGGGGATGGGACATGCCACACAGATGCGAACAGAGGTGGGGGTACTGTCCTCCTTCACTTCGGTTAGGGACTCCAAACAGTAGATAACAACATATACTGCCATATGAATCTCTTGTACAGCTAAACTCCACTAATATTTTTATTTTTTGACCGCAATGTGATTTCCTGATTGTTCTTTTTGTTATTTTCATAAAAAACAAAAAACAAAACCTCACTTAACTTGCAATGTGATATTGACTATACACATTGAGAATGAGTTGGTGAACAAGGGGGGGCAAGATGGCCGCCGAGGCGCTGTGGGAGTAAGTCGCACTCAGACCCCTCTCCTGCTGATGAGTAAAACTCCAGGCGCTAATGGAGTACTGCAAGCAGTATGCAATCCACAGTTTTGATTTACCGCGGAGGCTTTACTAACTTTGCAAATCTATTCAAGAAAACAAAATTGTGGTATTTCAGAATCCTTTATGTATTGATGGCAGAGATGGCCACGCGAGGAAAAGAGAAAACACAGCAACAATTACCCATGTCGAGCGCTACAAGCAAGGAATCATCTCAAAAGGAATTGAGCAGATCGGGCGCTATTCCTAAAACAAAAGTGCCACCTAACAACAAAAAGATAACCCCCACGGTCTCCACCTTAACAAAGACACAGCTACGAAAACTGGAGAAAGCCGGCGAAAAGGAGAAAATGCTGAACCAAAATAAAGACATGAGAAGCGCTAGCAACGCGCCAGGGACGCGGGATGTAGCGGAAAGAAAGAGAAACGATACCGTGTATCGGCAGCCTTCAGTGTCCGAGGCTTTTGGTGCCAGGGTGAGGGCGGAGGCACCGGGAAGCCTTGGAGCGCCAGGAACTTTGCAAGACGCGCCAGTCATGCCGCCCGCAGGCTCAGCTCAGAACGTCCTCGAGGACGCAAGCCAAAGCGTTGCCAAGCAACCAGAATCTACGGAGCTCACGCTTCCCGCGGAGCCTCCGGCGGAGTGTCAGACAGCAGCGCAGGCACAGTCAGACGGCGGCGCTTTGGATCAAGAACAGACGCTGGAGCTACAGGATCACGACCCGGCTCAAGAGGTGAGAGAGGCAAGCAGTGGGGGTATGACATCAAATACAGGGCAAATGCTCGAGGCCCTTAAAGAGGTAGAAGATGAAATTCGGGAAGAGCAGCTACAAGCCAAAGACAAAGAGAATATTGCACAGGGGACATACGATGGCAATATGGCAGGGGCGGTCTGCGCTGAAGGGGCTGAAGGGGCTGATGGCGATGGGTTCTTCTCCATCCCAGAGGAAACAGAGTCAGAATCAGAGTCAACATTAGCAAGTAGCGAGGAGGAAAAAGATTTATCAGACCCACTCTCAAGCTCTGAGGATAGCGACACTTCTAGAGGGAGAGGCACGCAAAAGAAGCGCAAAACAGCAGCTAGAAGAGCAGGCTCTCCCCAGAACATGCATAGGGGAACAACTAAAAGGCTAGTATGGGACTACTCCGCTACCTCTAGTATATATAAGGAAGATGAAAAAGAGACACAAAACGATATAGGGAAGCTGGACTTAATGTTTGCCACACTGAAACAGATACAAATGGAGGCAAGGGCTGAAAGCCGAAGGGCCAGGCATGACACAAAAAAAATCCAAGCCTCAATTAGGAAAATAAATAAAAAATTTGAAGAGGTGGAGGAAAGAGTCATCGAAGTGGAAGAAAGAACTGGCCGCTTAGAAGACGAAGTAAACGAGTGGCAAGCGTCTAAAGAGGGACAGACTAAGGCCATGGAAGATTTACAGTGGAAGGTGGAGGATTTGGAGAATCGCCAGAGACGCAAGAATGCCAGACTCCTGGGAATTGAGGAAGGGATTGAAGGCCAAGATCCCAGAGGCTTTGTGGTCAAGTTGCTAAAGGGAGCATTCCCGGAGGTACCATGGAACTGGGAACAAGAGGTGCAGAGGGCCCATAGGTATCCACTCTTTGTAAGAAAAAATCATAAGGAAGGCTCGGGAACGCTACCCAGGGCTATGCTAGTATTTTTTGGAAACTACCTGGCAAGACAAGAACTTATGGAGAGAGCCAGGCCTGATGCCAAACAATCGGTGGAAGGGGTAACTTTCTTTGCGAGACCTGACTTCTGTCACATAACAGTGGAGAGGCGTTGGAGGCTAAGACAGCTGATTAATGAGTTTCAGTCCCATGGAGCAGAGGCATATTTAATGTTTCCAGCGAAATTGAAGGTCATAGTAGCAGGTCGTACCAGAATGTTCTTTTCTGAAATAAAAGCGGGAGAATTTTTGACAGAACTAAAAGAACAAAGGGGGGCCAGAAGGAAATAATTAAGGATACCTGACTACGCCTGAAACGGATAATGTAGCAGGTGATAAGAGGGCAGGGGAGGGGGGGCGACTCTACAGTGCTAAGCGGACACGCATAGGTCAGGGATGACCTATTTGCCTGTCACAGGGGGGGAGCTTTCGGGGCGGGGGGCTTCAAAGGGGGGGGGAGAGGGAAGGGAAGAAGTCATGGGTGAAAGGTGGTGGTGTAAAATAATACAGATTTGTAAAGTTTGGAGCGTAGCACTTAAAGAATGCATAGAAAAAGACAAAAAAGTAGATGTGGAGCTGGCAAATCCTAAGCTAGAACTATGGCAGTTAGGATAATGTCGATCAATATCTGTGGGCTGAATAATATGGAAAAAAGACAGAAGTTATCTTCACTGCTGCGATACTGGAAAATAGATATAACCTGTATACAGGAAACACACATAGCAGTTGAAGAAAAGTTCCTACTTGGCCAAATGGGATTTGAGATTCTTGCTAGCACAGGTCAAGAGGGAAGAAACAAGGGGGTGGCAGTTCTGGCCAGAAAAGGAGTAGTCCAAATTAAAAAGAAAAAAGAGGATTCTGATGGAAGATGGGTGATACTAGACATAGAAACAGCTATGGGAAGATGCACTTTGGTCTCGCTATATGGTCCAAACGAAGATGACCCGGCATTATTAGATTTTATTGATAGGGAGTTGGCCTTGTGGCCAGAGCCAGTGATCTGTTGTGGGGATTTCAATATCAATGGACTGAATGGAATATTAGATGCAAGTGGAGGTATATATCAGGGAAGGAAAAAAAAGGTGCATAAAGCTGTACAAAACCTCGCTAGACATAATGCGCTGGTGGATATATGGCTGGAATTTAATCCATTAGGCGTTGGTAGTACTTTTTATTCAGCGCCACATCAAACAGTAGCTCGACTGGACTACTTCTTTATCTCTAGCTCTTTAGTCAGCAGGGCTAAAATAGAATGTCTCCCAAGAATAATGTCGGATCATAACCCGTTGGTATTAAGCCTAGCAATGACACAAAAAGCAGGAAAAGCTAACTCGACATGGACATTTGAGAGAGGTTTGCTGAAAGAAGAGGATTATATTGTAAGGATGAAAGAATGGATGACTCAATTTTGGGATATAAATAGATACTCAGCCCCGGCAGATATGGTCTGGGACAGTTTTAAAGCGGGAATAAGGGGAGAGACACTGAGCTATACATTACGAAGAAATAAAAAAGAAAAGGAAAAGGTGGAAGAGGAAATTAGAACTCTGATCGAGCTGGAAAAAATGCTATTAGATGCAATAGAAAGACAAGAGCCCATCGACCAGATTTTAGTGGCTATAGAGGCGCAGAAGGCGGAAACAGGGACCACCTTGGCACAAAAAACAGCAAGAAAATACCTAGCAAATAAAGAAAAATGCTATGAATATAACGAGAGGGTGGGGCACTTGCTTGCAATAAGAACTAGACAAACGTTAGCTGCAGGCGAGATTAAAGAAATTAAGGACGGCAATGGGGTAATCGTTAATAAAGTCGAAGAGGTACAGGAGGTGTTCAGAAGATTTTATGAGAGGCTTTATGAGCAGGATAAAAAGGATGGAGAGATAGAGTTGAAAAGCCTGGAATATCTAAGGGAAGGTTTACAAGAGGGATTGAGTATAGAAGAAAGGGACAAATTGGATATGCAGCTAACGGTGCAGGAGATAAGGGATGCAATATTCAGCTTACCCTCTGGCAAAGCAACAGGCCAGGATCAGATCCCGGTAGAATTTTACAAAACTTTTTGGGAGGCACTAGCTAAAGATATTTGGTCAATCTGCTGCTTGGCACAGGGAGGCAGAATAGTTCCTCAATCTTGGGCGGGCGCTGATATAATTGTCATATTAAAAAAAGATAAACCCCCCACTGAGCCGGGTTCTTACAGACCTATCACTCTGCTCAATGCCGATGCAAAAATATTCTCTAAGGCATTGGCTAATAGATTGAGTAAGGTGATAGAGAGGGTGGTGTCCCCTACACAGCATGGGTTTATACCCGGCAAAGGAATTACCGAACATATTAGACAGCTGATTACTATTCTGGATGCTGAAGCAGCCTTAGGGGACCCTGTCGCGGCTATCTTTTTGGATGCTGAGAAGGCTTTTGACAGGGTCTCTTGGGTCTACCTATGGAAGGCTATGGAGTGGGCTGGTATTGGTCGAGGGTATATAACCGCAATCCAGGCACTATATAAACATCCTAGTGCTAGGATACGCATTAATAGATCATATTCCAACGCAGTACAGATCAGACGGGGAACTAGGCAGGGATGTCCAGGTTCACCTTTATTATTCGCAATTTATTTAGATCCCTATCTGAGAAGGCTTATAAAAAATAGGTGGATTAAGCCAGTTTTATTGCATGGAAAGAAGTATAAAATATTTGCTTACGCAGACGACGTGGCTGTAATAACACCTACACCAGAGGAGTCACTGGCCGAAATAGAACAGGAGGCAAGAAAATTTGGAGAGGTGTCGGGCTATTCAATAAATAGGGGAAAAACACAAATAGTTCAGAATAGACATACTACATTCGTAGATGCAAGAGTTGTCTCAGATACAAAATATTTGGGTGTTAAGGTGACAGCAGATTTGGAAAAGTTAGTAGAGATAAATATGGAACCATTACTAGACAAAGTCAAAACCAATTTGGAGAGGGTCAATAACTTACACTTGACTCTCATGGGTAGAATTAATTTTGTTAAAATGGTTACTTTTCCGAAATTTTTATATTTGTTTAGGGCAATTCCACTCTTTATTGAAGGGATATGGTTTAATAAAATAGAATCAGTAATTAATAAACTAATTTGGGCACAGGGGAAGACACGTAGGGCATACCGTTTTTTAACTCTATCACGAGAAAGGGGAGGTTGGGGAGCACCTGATTTTAGATTTTATTACTGGGCAACAGCTCTACAATACTCCAAAGGACTATTAGGTGGAAGTGCTCAGGAGGAGGAGGAGGGAAGAAAGGGTCCGGCTAATGTATATGAAGCCCTCTTAGGTAAAGCGGCAGAAAACGCCTTAGTAACAACAGTGGACTTCGCATACTTTAAGCACACAAGATTCAAGACCCTGAGTGCGATCTATAAAGTTTGGAAAGCAATAAGGAAAAAACTGGGACTGGGAAGGTACAATAGGTATTTAAGGCTTTATATGAACAACGATCTTCCAATGGAAATCTTCCGTGACACAGTTATGAGGGAATGGGATGTAAAAGGGATTAAGAAACTGGGGGACCTAATGGACGCAGAGGGGGCAATTTTAACATTCCAAAATATACAGCAAAGATATAACATAGCTGGGAATAATTTCTTCAAATACCTTCAAGTGAGGAGTTACTTTCACACAAAAACAGGGGGTGTAGGAGGGATGAAGAGCTGTAGGATAATGGAATACCTGGGAAGCAGCCTTGCATGCTCAATAAGACAGCTGTATGCAGAGCTCCAAGTTTATAAGATAGATGATAGAGAAAAATACAGTAATAAATGGAGAGAACAGGTAAAGGCACGACCGGAAGACTTACAAAGTTCTTTAGATTATGGTCGAACTATTTTATGCTCAGCGACACTTCAAACTCAACATTATAAAACAGTTTATTCATTATATTTCACACCAGCCAGAATAGCCAGCTGGGGCGGCTCCTCTGGAATAACGTGTCCAAGGTGTAATTCTACACAGGCTAATATAACACATATGTTTGCAAACTGCCCACAATTGTATACTCTAAAACTGGCGATAGAAGAGTTTCTGGATAAATCACTGGGAATACAAACAAAACTAACTGAGGAGCTGATAATCTTGGGGGTAAGCCTAGATGTAAATACAACCTATCCAGAATTTTTATTCATGGTCACTGCAGTATTTAGGATAATTGTAGCTAAAGCATGGAAGGAGAAATCAGCACCGTCGTTTCAGACGTGGGTAGCAAGACTACTATCTACATACAACCTGGAGAGGGCCATATACGATAGAAGAGGAAGGAAGGCAAAAGCTCTGGGGGGTAAGATATGGCTACCTATTGAGAAATGGAAATGCAGGAAATCTGTCTCTGATAGTAGTTGAGAAATTTGTTAGCTTTATAAGTTTTATGGAGAGAACGTAGGATGCACTATTTTGAAGTTTAGTGGTTTTTGTTGCCTCTCTTCACGGTTGTCTTAAATATGTATTTTGGTTCTCTTCTCTTCTGTTTTGTTTATTTTTTTTTGTTTTGTTTACTTTTTTACTAATACAAATCTGTATTTGTTGTAAATGACTGTGTAATGTTGTAAACACACCGGATGTAAAAGAAAAATGTGGGGGGGGGGGGGGGGGAAATTTTGTCTGAATAAAGATATTTAAAAAAAAAAAAAAAAAAAAAAAAGATATTGACTATACACCTTTCACACGATTTTGTGATGTGCCTTTTTCCAGTAGCAACGTGCTTACAGTGTGGACTTCTTTTTTGCATGGCTATCACTGCTCATTTAATAGCGGCCGGCCCCTCGGGGTTGTAGGCAAACTGCTGTGTAACTGTGTGAAGGTATAATAAAGGTTTTTTTAAAAAAAAAAAAAAAAAAAAAAAGTGCATTTTCCTCCAAACCCCTCTCTCTTCTTTCAATACGTTATTAATCTTTATACGATCCAATATAAATAGGTAATAAAAGATACGTAATTAAATACAATATTACACTTGGTTAAAACAGATAAAACACTAAAAGAAGCATACAAAACATCAGCTTTAGTCAATACATATCCACAAGGTCAATCATTAAAACAGCTTACACTTATTCAAACAAAGTGCATTCTTCGAAAAGGAACCAACTGCCTTGCGACTGCAAGTGAAGGATCCTTTGAGTTGTTGAAGAAAAATCAATGCAACTCTGCATCTGCTAAACTTATGCTTGCGTAATAGTGGAAGAAAAAACAGTTTGGTAAAAAGAGCATAAAATGTAAAAAAGAATACAAAGTGTAAAAATTTGTCAGCAGGGCAAATTGACCCTAGGGAAAGCACAAAAGCCACCTAATAGATCATGTTCTAAAGCGCATTGATAACATCCATTCCCATGTATTATGTACAACAGTTAAATAAAGGGCTCCCACTTTGGTGGTTTAAAGGAGGCAGTAATCTCAAACTGATGATTTCAATACTTCCTCCCCCTCTCTCTGAGACCTTCAATGGGAAAGGAAATAAGGCTTAATCCACTCTTTGTCCTTCTTAGTAATACTTTCTGAGTTTAAAAAAATATTTGGGCAACCTAAAGCACGGGAAGTCTCTCTAATATACCTGAGCCAACAATGTTAGAACCATGGTGACATGAGAGGCAGTCAGATATAATGATGCGGTTGACAGCATCCTCAACATTTACCCAAAATAATGATTGGGAAAGATTTACTTGGTCCTCCACATGCTCCAGGCCAAGCTTCTGATGGGCAATACATTGTTGGGTTGAGCGACGGACACACAATACCCATTTTGTTCTGCCTGCACCCTGTTTTTGTCCCTATAATCTCATACCCCTGAACCATAAATTCAAGAGGGGAGGCACTCCCTCCTGTAAATTTCCAAAATAGGTATATTTGGTTTGCCAACCAGGATACTGGGCAAGGGAAAGATAAAACCAACGGCTCGAGAATAGCTACTTACCTACCCTATTTCCAACACATGGGTCCCCGGAACATGCCTCATCGATCATCAATCTCAAATAAGGAAACTGACTCACTCTTGCAATTAATTTCTTTCCTATGCATATAGGGCATGTTGTGTGTTTGGGGGCCACATACCATTCTATATGTCTTAGAGAAATTAGTTTGCAGATTTAATTTCTCCATAAAGCAGACAAAGCTCAATACAGCGACTTCCGGCTGTTTGCGATCCTGACAATACAGCATCATAGAGGAGAACACGCATGGGTGTATTGTTAACCATGGGCACGTCAACGCCCGCATTCACAGGGACTGATTCCAACTCGTTTATGTATTGCAAAATTAAAATCGGGGCAAGCATGTACCCCGGCATGCCCCACGATCAACTAAGAAAGTGGGAGCACTCAAAGTTTTCGTCATACCTAGCCGGCGCATTTAAGTGCCAGTGGAGATGGCACAAGAAAGTGACAAGGCCTGCCTACACGCCCAAAGATATCAGTGTGCCTCACAGTTTGAACCAATTAACACAATCAAAGGTGCTAGATAAGTCCACGTTTGCGGCTGGAGGGAACTACCTTTGGCATCCTTGTACTTAGCCACTAACAGATGAAGATTTAGGCACTGCTCAGAAGTGCCAAGGCTTTACTAAAGCCATTCTGGGCTGGGGAAATTATATTTCTCTCTGATATCCACTCTAACATGCAATCCAGTAAAATATGCCCAAACATTTTTGAAGCTGAATCAAGGAGGGAAATAGATTGGTAACACATGGGGTCATGCATGCTTACCTTCTTGACAACTGGAACGATAACATATCTATGCCAAGTCGAGAGGATGCCTGCCTTACACACAGAGTTAGAAACATGAGAGAGCAAGGGTGCCCAAACCCTGGTTGAGCCTTAAGTAGATCCATGGGCACCCCATCTGGCCCAGGAGCATTTTTATGGGGCTGTTTTGAATAGCTTTTGAGACTTCCTTGACAGTAAAAATAATACACAAAGGTAATGGTATGTCCACTAGTCCATCCTCACCACAGGTAGTGCTAGATAGATATATTCTGCTAATGTGCTCGTTCCAACTATCAGGGCCATTCTGGGTGGTCCTTAGGTCAGGGGTGCTTCCCGGGGCAAGAGCTGTTCTAAATGATTTCCAAAAAAACTGTGAATCTCTAGCCTGGCAAGCAACCATTACATTTTCCTACTACTCAACCCTCAGTTCAGCCTTTTTATTTTTTAGGGTTACATTGTAATCCTTTCTTCAGGCACTTATAGCTCCCTGATCCCTGGGGTCTGGCTTCAGTGCAAGTATAACTTGTCATTAGCTGTTCTACATGCTTTATTAAACCATGACTTAGTGTTTCTTGGCATTGTGGGTATAGGTTTAGGCAGATGGTCCCTAATATAGACTGTTATATCAATAAAACTGCACAGGACTTTGGAGGCCTGACATCTCAGATGTGTACCGCATCACTAGTTCAGCACACTCGTTGGACATCTGGGTCATCACTTTATCCATGTCAACATAGTGCCAGACCAGTCAATGGCCCGCATCTTTGGTGGTCAAAGACTTTCTACTCCCCCTTGTGATATTTGTCTCCTTTGCAATGGCAACAGAAATAGGCTAAGGGATTATGTTCACTGTTAAGTTTGGGAATGACCCCCCAATCATCCTAAAAGGTGTGCACACTTCATGAGATAAAAATGTAATGTATTTTGACCCATCTCCCCTCCCAATATAAGTTGGAGAAGTCTGGTGGAAAAGTTGCTAATGATAGGGTATTCAACGTACCAGCTTTTGCGTTAAAGTCACCTGCAAGAATTATTTTGAAAGGACCACACAAGTTAGCATGGTTTGCTATTAATTCATCAATGCGAATAGGCATCCTGTGCAGGATCCTGTTATCCCTGCCTGAAAAGTCGTTGTTGCAAATATCAACCATTATGACTACATGTTTAGGGCCCCACCTTAGCTCAAATGCCTTCATAAAGACCTCACCCATCATTAGTGGAGGTATTTTCCATCCGATGCCAACTCTAAAATACACAACCAGCACACCCTGTGCTTGCCCCACACCAGCTAGTGATGCAAAGAGATTATAGGAAATATACCCATCAAAGGCAATATACTACCATGGCCAGGTCTCCTTTAACAGGAACAATGCCGTAAGCCTTAACAAAGGTAACCCAATCTTCAATATACAATTTGGAATGCAGGTCAGCGATATTCCAACTAAGGACTTTAAAACTGGAACTATCTTTTGCAACAACTTTATAAATAAAAGATGGCACCTAACCATTCAAATTAGCCCCAGGTATAGATTGACAAAAATTCTTGGCATAATTAACCCTTGTACACAAGTCTAGGAGCATAACAGGACAACCAGTCCCAGCAGAAGGCTCAGAGAGCATATCAGTTGAACCAAGGGCACTTTGCAGCAGCGTGGAAAGACTAATAGACACAGGCAAGGACAAATGAACATCCACATTAGTGGGGGTCGTCAGAACCTTGTTGGGGGAGCATACCCTCTCTCCTTGTCAATCAATATCCTCGAGGTTTGCGAGGGCTGCATACAGGTTCCCAAACAGAGCCTGGTCCTGAAAATGAGGTTGGCAGAGGGGCTGACATGCACTCCACACAGGGGTAGATAACACCAATTGTCAGTAAACAAAAAAGCAGAAGATATACTTTTATTGCTCCTAGATTTGGTGGACCTGACCTTGACTGATATAGTAATTTCTCCACAGCCGATGGTCTCCAAATATTTTTAATAATACAGACAGTTGCGGTAGTGGCCCGATCCTTCCCTCCCAGTGCACAAAAATAATTTTATTGTGAAGTTTGCAGGAAGATCCAGTGTGGTTGTAAATCCAGTCTGGTACATTATTTTTAATGTCTATGGTGGACTCAAAAGCATCAGGTGAGAGGCTGGGGCATTGGCTAAGATTACCATGTATGGACAAGAGCCAGGGGGCAAATTAATCACTGAAAAAAGATCCAGGTGAGTTTGTGGCCCAGCAATAGCTGAGAAACCCCAACCTTCGAGCCACTGAAGCAGGGAAGCCAACGCTTGAAACAACACTACCCTCAACAGGGACTGAAGGTGTAGAAGCCTGAAAGGAGGAAGAAACACCTTGCCCAGAACAGAATCGAAGTCCGCCCCAATGAAGGACCTTCAGGTGGCAGGAAGCAGGTAGCACTTAGGAAAGTTCAGTAGCTCAGTAGAAACCCATGGCGTCTAGTGTATGAATGGTCAAAGACAGGTGCTGTGACATAACCATGGTCGAAGGAGCCTGGAGAAGCCAATTATTCAGATAAGGAAACACAAACACCTACAGGAGGTGAAGATGGGCCACAAGGGGAGGCACTACTTTGGTGAAGTCCCTGGAAGTGGACCGGAGATCAAACAGAAGGACACAGAACTCCCAATGATGACCTTCCAGGTAAAACCTCAGAAATTGCTGATCCTCCAGAGCCACTGACACATGAAGATATGCATCCTGGTGATCCAGTGTAGACATCACCCAACCCTTCAGAATCAGAGGAATCACACATTGCAGAGTCTCCATCTTGAATGGAATTTTTAGGACAAACTGGTTCAAAGGGCGGGGATTGATCACAATCCGAAACCACCCCGTGACTTTCGGAATGAGAAAAATGATAGAATAAGTCCCCAGACCCCATTCCGACCGGGGAACAGGCACAATTGCCTTTTTCAGAAATAAGGACTGAATGGGGTCCAACAGTGACTGATGACGAGCCATGCTCAAGGGGATCAGAGTCCGCACCTTGCCTGATGGCGGCGGAGGGTGAAGAAACTTGATCCGATACCCATGGCAGCGGACATCCAGAACACACTGGTTGGTTTTTGTCAGCCGCCAAGCAGGCAGGAACAACCGCAGCCTCCCGCCAACCGCTGGCGGACCACCAGCAGGACTTCCCTGGGGGGTGGCAAAGTCATGAGCGCTGAGGACCCAGTCCCGCATCCTGAATGTGTTTCTTCTGAAACCGGTGCTAGAATCTTTTTCCAGTACATTTTTGGCTCCGAAAGGAAGATTTCTGAAACCTCGAAGGCTGAAGAAAGGACTTGGCATTGACAAAGAATGACTCCGTACAGTGAGGTTGATGCCGGAAAGACAAAGAATGCTTCCCCTCCTTGAACACCTTGTGCAGTTTTCCTTCAAGTGCATCCCCATAAAGTCGAGGACCAGTAAATGGCAACCACAATGGCATGGACCTTTGAACCGTGTCCATATTCCACCCCTTCAGCAACAAATTTCGCTGAGCAGTAACAGATGCACCACAGGACAAGGCAGAAGCTCACACAGAATCGAAGGCAATATCCGAGAGGAATTCGGTCTGACGTTCCATGGATTCCAGCAGGCCAGGACAACTGCCACCCTCCTGCATTGTGGAAAACAAAGTATTAAAGTCAGCCAACAAGGACTGAGCAACATGAGCCCCATATACTCCTGAATGGATAGCCAGATGGGACCTCGCATACGATTTCTTCAAAACAGAGTCAATTTTCTTATTCACCCCATCTTGAAGGATTTTATTGTCAGCCATAGAAGGATGACCCACCAAACTGGCCACAATGGAATCAACATGCACAGACTTAGGAATCGTATCCTCCATGTCCTGAAGAGCTTTGACATAAAACGAGGCTACATAATGTTATCAGGGTCCTTCCACTCTTTCAAAAGGACGTCCATCACAAAGGGATGTATAGGTAGAGACTTAGTAGCCTGCTTCTGAAATTGCGGCAACACCGCATACTGTGATGTGGTGCCCACAACCTCATCCGGAAAACCCATGCTCCCACAAACATGAGAGAGGATGTCAGGTAACACATCCTTGATGATATGTTTGCCCTTCAGGTCCACCGCACACAAGGAGGAACCATCGGAAGAGTCAAAACTGTAAATGTCCGAATAGAGGTCAAGACCCCCACCAGAACGACCACCAACCGACTTCTTGGAGTATTTCAAATCAGACAAAGTCTCCAAAATCAGGCGCTTCAATTGAATGTCCTCCATCCTGGCCTGCTTCACAGTAGGGGAAAAATCCACACTGTCCACCAGGGAAGAGGAAGAGGAGACAGGAGACACATGTCTGTGCTTATGCTGATGCTTCCCCATACCGGCAGCACAACCACCAGGAATAAACAGCACAGTATACACTGGTGCAGGCAGAACAGAAATGAAGCAGGACCTGTCTCCAATTAAAAACTGGAAACAGCATACATCAAAAGGAACCGGTATGCTGGAACAGCTGATCCGAATGCAGGCACTGATGTGGGTGGAATGGTCAGCCAGAGGCACAAACATTACCAACCCCCAGCTGCCGTAGGCCAAACACATGAGGAGGAGCCGAGGCCCCATCCTGAGTGAGCGACGGAGTCGCAAGGAGCCCCCAGAGCCCATTCTGGGTGCCTAATGCCACTGAGGCCGTCTAAGGGCAAAACACTAGGAGGAGCCGAGGCCCCACCCTTCGAGCGGGGGACACAGCCACAAGGATCACTCATAGTCCATCACCAGCGCCTATCACCACAGAGGCCGCCGGAGAAGACTCCTCGTATTGCAGGAAGCGGGACCCCAGAAACTGGTCCCAAGTCAGGTAACAAGTCTGGAAGCAAGTGCCCACGAGTCCAAAATGAACACCAGTGGAACAGGAACAACCCTCTAGGACTTCTGAAATAGATGACGGGAAGCAGCAACCGCTTCAATAACCGGGCTGAGCCGTGTTTAGGGGGAACACACCTACAGAGTGGAACACTCACCAGCAATGAAGAGACCTGCTGCAAGGACACAGACCAACAAGACCTGTTCAGCCCAACAGCACAGAAAACAAGGGCACAGTCGGAATCCAGGAGGCCAGGCGTCCCGACTCCAGCAGCTTCCACGTGGGTCCAGAAGCACTCCAGAGCCCAGCAAAGGAGGTAACAACAGAAAAATATTATGTAGATGGTAAGTGCCCGGCACCTACCATTAGCATTCCCTGTCATGTCAATGGACAAGAAACAAAACAGGAAGTGCTTTCCGTTGGCTATGTAATTATAGTCCCTGCAAGGGGAGGTAAGTGGAGCCTAAAAAGCGTTTCCTGTTTTGTTTCCTGCCAGTGGAATATACCTCATTAGTGATGACTGAGTCGTAGACGAGAGACGTACAGGTAATGCTCAAGTATGAGAATATTGAGAAGATCGCTATATGCACTCCATGTCAGTAGTTTGGTTGTCTTAGGTCTTTCTTTCCCACATACCAATGAAAAACTTCTTCATCTTAACCCTTAGGGCTCTGTTTTGTGATTTACTTTGCGCTGTCATTGCCCGCATGTTTAGAATGCCTAGTGTACCAAAGTTCTATAGTTGACGGTTTTCCTCACAACCTCAGCAGTTAGTCAGATTGGCGTCCAGCTGAGGCGTGAAGAACGCCGCGTCTATGTGCTTCACGAATAAACTTTGAAAGAAGCTTCCCTCGCTTGGTGTCAGTTCATCATCACAACATTTTATTGGCGACAAGGGCTTCAGCCAGCTCAGCAAGTAGTCAGCTCAGGATTTGAGCTCAAGCCGGAAAAGAACAATCTTACCCACCAGTCTTGGTAAAGAGGGACAACACATTTTCAAGTACCTCCCGGTTGTCACCAACGAACGTAGCCAACCCATTGAGGACGTCTATCAAGGAAGGAAAAGGCTGGAGAAAAGGTTTGCACAAGAGACAAATGTTGCCATAAGGAGACACACATTTTACACTCAGCCATAGAGGAGTGGAGAATCAATTGATGACTTTGTCACAAGGCTGCGTGAACTTTCTCTAAAATGTAGATTTGGTCCCATGGCAGAGGAGATGATATGAGATCAACCAGTAGTGCATTGCAGAAGTAGAAAGACTCAAGAACGGCTGTGGGCTGCTAAGGACCCAACTCTGAAAGATGCCATTGATACAGTAAAAATAGTAGAAGAGTCAGAGTTTTGCATGAAGGAGATGGATCGCAGAGATTCAAAATTGAATAGTAATGGTGAAGGGGATACTTCTGTTGATGAGGGTGGTGAAGGGGAAGTGGCTGCGTCCAACAGAGTTTGGGGAAAAGGTAACAAGAGATATTCTGGTAACAGACAATATCCTAGCAACTTGGTTAACAGGATATGTAGCAAGTGTGGTAGCACATATTACACAGCTGAGTCTAAAAACTGCTGGGCTATTGGCAAAGAGTTCAGAAAGTGCTGGAAAAGAGGTCATTTTTCAAAAATGTATAGAGATGTCAGCAAAGGAAAGGTGGCATTGTTGAGCACTAAGACCTACTATAGCGAGAGTATGCCTGGGCCTGACAGTATCCTTTATGTTGAACCATCCCAAACCAAGAAAGGTGACAATGAAGAAGTCCTTACAACTAACTCTACTTGTTTAGACAGTAAGAGAAGACACAGACCCAAAGCAGAAATTGTCATTGCTAATAGAAATGTTGACCTTATGATAGAGTCAGGGTTGTTGTACACCATCTTACCCAAGAGATTATATGAACGTGAATGGCCCAAAGTACGCTTGTTACCCAAAGATATAAACCCAGGTGGATATCAATGTGAGCAAATAGACATTTTGGGTTATATACTGGCGGACAATCATTTAAAAAATATATCAGTCAAGGGTAAAGTTTATGTAGCTGAATCTGGACCCCCCATCTTAGGGTGGTACCATCAGTATGACCTACATATTAAGATTGACCCATATGGTTTCGAGCAAGTCATGGTGGTAGTGTTCAGAGACCAACTTGGTAACCTTGAGGGTTACATCCATAAGATTAAACTCAAGTCAGGTGCCATCCCCATCCAGCTTGAAGTCAGAAGGGTTCCTATCATGATAAGGAGTGAAGTAAATAAAATGATAAATGAAATGTTATCCAGTGGGATCATAGAACCTGTGGAGTGCTCCCCTTGGGTTTCTCGAGTGGCCATCACAGAGAAGGCAGACGGTAACTTGCACTTCTGTGTTGACCTGAGGAGTTTAAATCAAAATATCATCCCAGACACCTTTCCCCTGCCCAACATAAACGAGCTAATCTTGTTGTTGCAAGGAGCAAAGCATTTTTCAAAGTTGGACCTTCGCCACGCTTATCACCAAATACGATTGCATGACTCCTCTAAAAACTTGACAGCCTTCATAACATAACCATGGAGGGTATCTTCCAATTCATCAGAATGCCATTTGGTTTATCCTCTGTCGGCAGTGTTTTTCAGAGGATGGTGTCAGAAGTGTTTAGAGGCATGAAGAACATCATCTACTTCCAGGATGATGTCCTAGTTTTTGGTGATAGTGAGCAAAGTCACAACTTGGACTTGAAAGAAACACTAGCAAGACTTCTTGAGTCTGGCCTAACGCTACGCAGCAAAAAAATGTGCTTTCCTTGTCACAGAAGTGGTGTATTTGGGACACGCCCTTTCTAGTGAAGGTGTAAAACACAAAAGAGATCTGCTAGCTTCAATAAGGGGGGGCTCCAACTCCTTGTACCAAGGATCAATTGAGGTCCTTCCTTGGGATAATTGAGTATTATTACAAGTTTGTCAGAAATTTTGCAAGCAAAACTCAACCTGTGAAAGAACTTATGAGAAAAGACGTAAACTTTACTTGGGGAGCAGAGCAGGTTAGGTGCTTCAAAAACATCAAACTTGAAATTTGTGATGCTGGAATTTTAGTCCATTTGATATTAATAGTCACAGTTGATTCAAGCGACACTGGTATTGGTGCCGTTCTATCACAGAGGGATGGAACTTGTGAAAAAACTAGCTTTCGCATCACGCACATTGACAAATGTTGAACGTCGTTACTCTGTGATAGAAAAGGAAACTTTAGCTGCCACCTCGGCCATTGAATATTCCAGGACTTATGTTTGGGGACATAAGATTCTTCTCCGTACAGACCACAAACCCCTACTAAAAATGTTGCTACCTTGGGGAGCAGGAAAGGGATCGTCCAGACTAGCTCGCCTGGCCTCCAGGTTGCAAGAGAACAACTTTCAAATAGAGTTCATCTCGGATGGCACAATGTCCAGGCAGACTGCTTGTCCCGTTTACCTTTAGAGTGGGAAAAAGTAGATAAGGACGGAGTCACTAAAAGTGCAAAAGTGGGAGCCATTTCATGTGTGGAAGATGTTGTTCAATGGAGTCATGGGGTGGTCAACAAAAAAGAGTGGGCAAATGCTATGTCTGAAGATGAGGTACTCAAGGCTGTCCACAATCTCATACTCAAAGTGGGGTGCAGAGAAAGCACCTTGTCTTGTAATGCGAGACCTTTTAATTCTATCATCCACAAGTTATCCATAATTGCAGACCAGATTATCATGCAAAGGGATAAGATTGTCCCTCCACTTAGCATTCGCAAGAGGTTATTTGACATAGCCCATGAGGGAAACATGGGAAAGACCATTACTAAGAAGAGGTTTAGAAACGAGTTCTGGTGGCCAGGAATGGATGGTGAAGTGGTTGATTGGGTTGAAAGCAGCGAGTGCAAAGAGTGCGAGAAAAGGTTAAAAGTTGGAGCACAGTTGGTCCCAAGTTCCAATCATGATCCAGGAGTGTGTTGGCATAGTATTTGCCTCGACTTCATTGGACCCATGCCAGGAGTTTATCCCAGTAAGAGATTTGGGATGGTCATCATGGATGTACACTCCAGATGGCTGATTGTGCACCTTCTTTCCGAAATCACCACTAAAGTCACCATAAAAGTGCTAAGCTGCATTTTTAAAGACAAAGGCTATCCCAATGTTCTTACTACAGACAATGGTACACAGCTGGCATTTGGTGAAACTGGTGAATTATTGTGCCATTGTGGGATCAAACATTCCCTCACTGCACTTTATAATCCCCAATCCAATGGTATTGTAGAAAGAGCAAACTGCATGATTAAAGGTGCCATCGGCCTTGCTCTTGCTAATAACCTGGACGTTGATGAGACCTTGAACGAACTAATGTGGGCTTACTGTACCACAGAGAATACCACGACCGGGGTTGTTCCTTTTATTGCCATGCGCTGAAGGAAACCTTCGACCAAAGTTGTACCCTCTTGGGTCAGAGAGTTGTTGGAAGGGAAGAGTGTGTGTGTGAGAGATGCTCCCGAATCTATTTCTGCACCCACTCTCGCGAGCACTCAGTCTAGACCCCACACCAGTCTCCTGGCAGGATATTGGGTGAAAGTCAGATCCGTTCGTTAGGTGAAGGTTGTTCGTTAATTTCGTGGCCCTTTTCAGGTTAAAGAAGTTCAGCAGTGGCATGTTGTTTTGACTAACGGAGAGAAGTGGAATCTATGTAGGGTAGCCAAGTACTGCTCACGGGACAATCCACCCAGGACTAAGGAGGGTAGAGATACTTGTTCAGGGTATATGTTGGCACATGGTGATCAATTACTTAACAGTTCTTGACCTTCTACAGACATGCTAGCACCTGGTCCCAGTGGTGACAATTAAGGTGTGCGCCTGAGTCAAAATATTGAAAACCAGGATGCATATTCTTAACAGACCACTCAACGCAGTCTAAGATCCTCATGGATCAAAGGATCCCCAAAGTTCTATGGTTGACGGTGTTCCTCGCAACCTCGGCAGTTAGTCAGTTTGGTGGCTGGCTAAGGCGTGAAGGACTATGTGCTTAGCGAATAAACTTTGAAAGAAGCTTCACTGGCTTGGTGTCAATTCATCATCACAACACTCTGTCCTCCATATATGCAGTAAAAGTGTAAGTGCTAAATATTTTACGCTGCCTACAATGAAGGAACATTTCTCTATATATTGGTGTTATGGGCAGTACAGGAAAACCATGGTCATATATCATTGTCTTTTGCCGAACCTTTTGAGTCCACTGATAATCAAGGTCCCCAGCCAAATAATAAAAAAAATTGGAACTGTTGCAGGATGTTACCAGCGCTTTTAACATATACCTAGCCTCTTTAAGTCATGTTCAGATATATCCTCCAGGCTGTTCCCACTTGTAATTGTTTTTAATTTATCATTTTGTACACGTAGAAAGGTAAAATCTTAAACCGAGTGCAGCAGTGCTCGTCAAGGCTCTAGCAGTCACTAATCAACTTTTTCACAGTGCCATTTTTTTCCTCTTGATTTGTGATATTATGTAAAGTGATTTCAATTGTGGCCTGTGCTTCTGTCCCAGAAAGCGACATTGAACTTGATTGGCAAACTTGTTAAAAACAAAGTGATGAGCATACTACTATTGAGAACAGAGCAAAAAGCAGGAGGTACCATACAGTGTGTATGTTGTGTTGCTTGTCAACTAGGTTGCCTTTTGCATGCTCGTGGTTCTCTCGTTCATGCTCGCATATGTTTGGAATGTATTCACTTGACTGTCTTTGTGTTCTGTTGTGGGGAGTTGGGAGATCTGTACAGGAGTTGGGCACTGTGATGATGTGTTCCCTCCAGGCTCCTCAGGAATAAAGGATCTTGCTACTGAATCGCTTGCTTGCAGTGTCCTTTTCTTCAGTGTACAAGATAAACCAAACAGTGAGCGATTATTTTGTTGATTTCGTTCTGTAGTTGGTTTTTGGCACTATGTTGTAGGGGCATCCTTCTACGCCATGTGCTTCTGATGGTAGAGACAATGGGGCATATTATCAAGGGATTTATCTCCTCTTTTTTGGCTTTAAAAGCCAAGAAAGCGGAGATAAAATTATCTCCCTATCAGCAACAGGCTGCTAACACGCAAATTTGCATGTTAGCACCCTTTTTCTCTTCGCTTCCCCTTGCATCTCTAATGAGATGCAAAGGGGGCGTTCCAGAGAAAAATAATAGGAGAAATGTTGTTAAGCGACATTTCTCCTATTATCAAGGATTTCACTAACCCTGTTAATGATAAAAAAAGCAGCGCTAACCTTGGTTAGCACTGCTTTTTTTACACCAGGGGGCATATTACCAAGCAATAGCGATAATTATCGCTATTGCTTGGTTAGAGACAAAAATTTACCGCAGAGCTGCGGCGATTTTTACCGCAAGTAAACCTTGGTATTACCAAGGTTTATCGCAAACGCGATAAAAATCGCCGCAATGCATGAATATCGCTGAAAAGTCAGCGATATTCATGCATTACCGAGCTAATGCTCTTAGCCATGTTATCCACCTCCCATTGGATAACATGGCTAAGAACTGCTCAGGGCAAGTGTTAGCTTTTGGAGATATTCGCGTTTAGCGCGAATATCTTCAAATGTTGGTAATAGGAGTTAGCGATGTTAGCGACTGTTTTCTGTCGCTAACATCTTGGCACGCCCACTTTGCATGTCATTAGTGATAAATATCACTGACATGCAAAGTGGGGCCCAAGATGGTCGCTATCTCTTACTAGCTGTCGCTAACTGGTGTTAGCGACAGCTAGGTGATAGGGAGATAATTTTATCTCCGCTTTCTTGGCTTTTAAAGCCAAAAAAGCGGAGATAAACCCCCTTGATAATATGTACCCTGGTATTTTCCTGACTTAGCTATGATATCCTATGGAAGGTGAATATCATGGCTAAGTTTGTGAGCCCCTATCATCAAGCTAACGCCAAATTTTGAGAGATATTCGTTGGTTTTCCAGCGATAATCTCTCAATTGGCAATTAGCGTGAGGATTGTTATCACTTCTGAGATAAACCTTTCTAATAGCAAGTTATCTCTGCGATAATTTCCGGCGATGCTTAGCGTTAAAAAATTAGGGGCATATTATCAAGGGGGTTTATCTCCGCTTTTTTGGCTTTAAAAGCCAAGAAAGCGGAGATAAAATTATCTCCCTATTACCAAGCTGTCGCTAACACCAGTTAGCGACAGCTAGTAGGAGATAGCGACCATCTTGGGCCCCACTTTGCATGTCAGTGATATTTATCACTAATGAGATGCAAAGTGGGCGTGCCAAGATATTAGAGACTGAAAACAGTCGCTAATATCGCTATCTCCTATTACCAACTTTTGGAGATATTCGCGCTAAGCGGGAATATCTCCAAAAGCTAACACCTGCCCTGAGCAGTTCTTAGCCATGTTATCCAATGGGAGGTGGATAACATGGCTAAGAGCATTTGCTCGATAATGCATGAATATCGCTGACTTTTCAGCGATATTCATGCATTTCGGCCGTTTTTTATCGCATTTGCGATAAACCTTGTTAATAGCAAGGTTTATCTGCGATAAAAATCGCCGATGTGCGGCGATAATTTTTGTCTCTAAACAAGTTAGAGACAAAAATTATCGCTAGTTGTTGGTAATATGCCCCCTAGTTGCTACGCATCGTTAGCGTTAAATATCGCTTAACGTTGGTAATATGCCCCAATGTCCTTGTGAAAGGGGTGAGTCCTGCTCTGTCACCTCCAGTATTTGAAACATCAGTGCTTTCCCCCACAAAGCAAGTTTACAATCTAATACACATTCATGAAGCGCCCAGGTGTGTTCACAAACTCACCATGTACGGTTTATGGTAACGTGAGCACTTCTAGGGAGCCAAGAATGATGACACGAACCCAGAAAATCTAGGGGTTTTGGAATGAGAAGAAAGCCTCCCTGGAACTCACTTCCCTGTCAATGTGCCATAAATATTAAAACCTCAATGGAGCCAATCAGAGTGAGTCAAACTCCTAAAATATTGGTGATTGGGGCTGGTTTCGCATTACAAAATAGATGAATACAAAAGCAGCAGGATAAGGAGCCATGGGCATTCTTTATGTGATGTGTCCAAATATGTAAAATTGAGCGTCTGTGTAGACTCCCAAACCTTTACAGTTGGCTGTGGGCTGTGGACTCCCTCAAATGGGGTTTCAGATGGCATGCAGTCTCCCCAAAAATAGATGCCTATTTGTGAGCCACAAACGCTTCAAAAAGTTGATATCAAGCTGTCGTAATCTTTCCAGAAGGGCTGTAGGTCGAGGGAAGTGCATAATCCAAAATGAAGTGAACCAAGCTGGAGGCCTGCCCTGAGGAATGCATTACCATTTGTGATAGGATATCTTAATGCCCCGTGTCATTTTTGTGTTTGATAAACAATACAAATTCCCCCGGCAAATATTACGTAGATGCTGTCTGACCTTTGGCAGATCAATGGAAGTGTTTAATGCAGTTTAACATACAAATAAATGTATGCAGGCATGTTTATAGGCATGTATAGGTATTTGTAGAGGAGAAACCTGCCTGTAGAGCAGCAGAGTGCTGGACAAGGGTCGGTGCCTTGAGGTACCATTTAGAAGTGTTTAAAATAAATCTGGATATACAAGGATGGTTAATCCTATTAGGTGGTAAAGTGGTTTATTCAGAAAGTTGGGTCTTCAGCTCATTTATGAATTGCAAAGGGATTGGGGCAGTTCTTATGCTAATGGAGATGCTGCTCCAGATTATGGGGTCATAGATGGAGAAGGACTGTGTTCTGTTTTTTCTTGTATGGATTTTTTTGATTCCAGCGAGGTCCCTGCTGCCGATACCGGCCCCCACGTTGGTGCAGACAACATAGAAGGAGGATGATTGCAGCTCGGGGGTCACATGCTGGGAGTTTTAACCCACAAGATGCTAGGAGGGCAAACCTGGACAAGCACCAGTGGGGAACTCACTCCCCTGCACTCCATATAGTGAGGAAAGCATGAGCCTGTGACTGCTGTGAGGCCGCCATTATTGTAAACACTGCCCAGAGATGGTTAATCATCAGAGAGGTCCTGAACGCACCAGGCACTACAGTGGCACCGGGGGGTCTCCTGGAAGAGGCTGCGCTGTAAATTAGGAAACTGGAGACCACTGGGACATTAACAGCAGGGCGATGAAAATCACTGCATGCCAGGGGAAGCAGCGCACCTTCAGACTGATGGACTTGATAGGCGGAGGCTCGCCAGACAGTCATACAAAACGGGGGAGAGCTGAACTTGGCAACAGGTGAGATTGCGCCTACACGTGGAGTACGCTGTGGGTGAAAATGGACTGTAGTAACAGTGACTCCCTAGGTGAAGGGTGCGACACGTGGCGATAATGGAGGGCTTGATTGGACCCCCCATCGCCCACCAACATTGAAGCAGGAAACCTATATGAAAATCAACAGCACCAGTTGATGGTGGTGCGAACCTGAGGCCACGCAGGACCGCGAGCCGGAGCAAAAACTGAGGACCTCATACGAAGTCACCACCACTGGCTACTGGGAAATTGTCTCGGGAAGTCAGCAATAAAGTACGTTTGGTTCTCCCTGCTGCAGAGCTGCCCCCCAGAGTTGGTAGAGTCGGCTGGCTACGAGGTCAGCAAGCTGCCAAGAGTGACACATTTTATAGGGATTAAGGCAAAGAGTTTGCACCACTATTTAAGTACCGTGTCTAAGTCCAAAAAGAAGGTGCTAGAACCAGGAACGTAATCCCTGTACGAACCTAACAAAGAAAGGAAGGAAACCCTACATCCTTGGCATACTAGACTTTGAAAATGGACAGCACCCTTCAGGATTAAATACACAATTTAACATAGATAGCAAAAATAATATCTCAACATTTGCTAAAGCACATGTGACAGTATCACAATTGTTTTCCCAACAAATACACAGGCAAGAGACTCTGTATCTTCAGTTTTCTGTCCTTTATTCAGTTTTTCATTTTCATTAAAAATCGCTAATAGCCAAATAGCCAACGCGTTTCGTCCGTAACCGGACTTCTTCAGGGCTGAATAGGACGTATTCTTTTCAGGTTCATATATGATGCATATTTAATATCTAGTTGTAGATAAAATTTATACTAAGGCTGTCGAGTGGCCCTTCTTGCATCAGGTCTTAACCAAGATGGGTTTGGAAGCGGTATTCATGCAACTGATAGGGGTTCTACATAATCACTTCCTACCAGAGTTCGAATTGGCAATTTGGTGATGAAACCTGTCTCTGCTACTCTATGCCTTAGTAGCGGGGCCGCTGGCCTGTGCACTAAGAGAATACCACAGCCGCAGAGGCATCAGATTATCGAAACTCAAATTGATAGTGTCAACATACGCTGATAATACTTTATTATATATATGCGACCCCGAAAATAACCTCTCCTCAGTCTTGCGCAAGGTGGTGCGCTTCAGCGCTCTATCTGGGCTTAGAGTCAACTGGCCAAACTCAGTTATTGTCCTGCTTCCACCTGCTGCTAAACAGCATGAACCGGAGTTCCCATTGCAGTGGTCTATGGACTCTATCAGATACTTAGGAATCCTGGTCCACCCTGATTCTGAAGTCGTCTTCAGGGACAATTATGGCATTGCCATCAGTAGGTTGGAAGACGACATGGAGGCATGGATTAAGCTGCCACTGTCCCTGATGGGCAGAGTCTCCATAATGAAGATGGTGGTGCTACCTCGGTTTTTGTTTTTATTCATAAATATCCCCATGGTGTTACCGGCATCCTTTTTTAGCTGGGTCATGACGTCATTGATAAAATTAGCCTGGGCGGGTAATCACGCTGGGATACAATGGCAGACACTAACCTTGCCATACCACATGGGGGGCCTGGGAGAACCAGACTAAAAAGATCCAAGGAAACTTAAAGTAGCTTTTCATGAAGGATTTAATGTATGAATCAGAGTTGAAGCACAGCACATCATAACAGGTTCAGGTACAGGTATCATAAATCAGTTGGCCTGGAATCTGGAACCCAGGATGTAAGATGCAGGCACGCATCATACATTCCAGGCAGCAGATCCAGACAGGGAAAGGCAATGGGACAGAACAAGGCAGAAAGAAAAATACAACAGAATGCAACACATCTTACCCCTAAAAAAAAACATTAATCCAGATATCTGCTGGGAACACACTTTTGCCTATTGGAAACTTTAACTCTAGAGGCAACTGAGGAATCTAGATGAACAGAACTGGGAGAGGGCAAAAGGGGAAAAGCATCAGGTCTCCTCAGGCAAATACCCTGAGTGGAGGAAGGAGAGAAACGTACATTTTCAGGATTGCAAAACTTAGCTACTCTGCGGACGTTCCATACCCTACCGTCTTGCGTGGCAACGCTATTTTTAAAGACTTTAACTATTTTGATAGGAGGGTAAAACTTAGAAAGACCCTTGACGAGAAAGCCAGGCTTTCTAATTCGTACCCAATCCCCCACCACAAAGTCATTATCTTTAGCTTTCATTTTGGAATCAAACAAGGTTTTCATTTGTAGTTGTTTGTTTTCAACCCGTTTGGCCACAGCAGCAAGGTCACAAACAGAGTTATTTACATCAAGTTTTACATCAAGTTTTTTAATCCACCAGGGACATATATCAGAAGGAGGCTCCCTACCCTTAAGGAGCCTGAAGGGACTAACACCGGTAACAGAGTGGGGGGTGATACGATATGTCCACAATCTTTTCCTCACAACATCCACCCAGTTATCATCCGAAGACTGCACAACATTCAAACAATCCTTAAGAACACGGTTAAAGCGTTCAACTTGGCCGTTTTCCCTAGGCTCATAGAGAGAGGTGGTGTAATGTTTGATACCACAAGCACTGAGGAATTTCTCAAAATCATCTGACACAAGTTGAACACCATTATCGGTGACACAGGTTTCAGGAAATCCTTCCCTGGCAAAGACTTCCTTAAGGAAAAGAATGACCGATTGAGAAGAAACAGAACTGACAAACTTTACTTCGGGCCACTTGGAGTGGTAGTCCACCAGAACTAAAGCATACCGAGCATTAAAAGGCAACTGTTTAAATGGACCAGATATATCAAAACCCACTTTCTGCCAGGGAAAGGTGGGCCAAGACACAGGCTTGAGAGGAGCGGAGGTCACATGAAGCATCTTATCACTGTTAACGCAATGCGAACAGTCTCTCACCAGCCTATCCACCATTTTGTCCACTCCCGGCCACCAAAAGCTCTCCCTAATTAGACGTTTCATCGATGACATGCCGATTTGACTCTGGTGAGCGAGAAGAAGAATCTTCTCTTGTAAGGATTGAGGTGGAATTAATTTACCAGACTTGAAGAGTAAACCAGAAAACACTTCAATTTCCGAAGAAACCTGGCAAAAAGGAGCTATATCTGGAGAAACACCCTTATGGGGTGGCCAACCATTCCTGACAAAATCAAACAGATGTTGGCAAACCACATCCTTGCCAAGTTCAAGAAACCATTCATCTTCCGACAAAGAAATAAACTCCTTGGAAACACAATCTCCAACAGAGGCAACCACATCGAGGTCAATATCCATCTTTGGAGACTCCTCACAAGGAAACCTTGAAAGAAAATCAGCAGTCACATTACATTTACCAGGAACATACACAATTTCGAAATCATACTCTTGAAGGCGTGAGGACAAACGAGCTATACGCGCAGTGGAGTTCCATCCACCTCCAGGAGATAAAATCCCAACTAAGGGTTTATGGTCGGTACGTAGTACAAAACGATTTCCCCAAACATAATTCCTGAAGTGCTCAACAGCCCAAATGCAGGCCAGAAGTTCCTTTTCAATTACGGAGTACCTTCTCTCCGTGGGAGACAAAGTCCTCGAGGAGAAGGCAACACACCATTCATCCTTACCTGATGACTGACTTAACACACTACCAATGCCATAAAGGCTGGCGTCAACAGTAATAATGCACTTTTTATTGACACAAAAGGACTTTAAAGTAGGAGCATTAACAATTTCCTCTTTGATTTGTTTAAAAGCTTGTTCCTGCTTCTCTGACCAAATGAATTTAGCTGAACTCCTAGTAAGTTCTCTGAGAGGTTCCATTTTGTTCGCAAAATTTTTGATAAATTTGCTATAATACTCGCAAAGTCCTGCAAAAGAAAGTAACTTTTCCTTGTTGTCTGGGGAAGGAGCCTTAACAATAGCATCCACAAGGTTTTTTTTTGGTACAACTCCATCCCCTGAAAGCGAATGGCCCAAATAGTCTACTGTCTTACAAAAAAACTTGCACTTACTAGCTTTGATGGTCAAACCAAACTTCTCCAACCTGGAACAAACCTCCCTAAGGTGACCATCATGCTCAGAGATATTTTTAGAAAAGACAAGAATATCATCTTGAAAGCATTTGACGTAGACATTCAGATCCCTGAAAATGTGATACATTGCCCTCTGGAAAACAGAAGCGGCTGACGCTAGGCCGAAAGGCATTCTTCTAAACTGAAACACACCATGGGGAGTGATGAAGGCGGTGAAATGTTTTGAGTCTTCCGTGAGCTCTATCTGGTGGTATGCAGACCTAAGGTCTAAAGTGGAGAACACACAGGCACCATCAAGCATACACAACATTTCATTTATGTTAGGTAACGGGTGACAATCTGTAACCAAACATTTATTTAACGCTCTCAGGTCTACACACAACCTAATAGTTTTGTCGGGTTTAATCGCCAAAACAATAGGCGAAACCCATTCGGAGGATTCTACCTCCTCAATAACACCATCTTTAACCATGTTGTCAAGCATGACTCTGAGTTCCTCTCTGACACTGATGGGAACGCCTCTCAACCTCTGCTTCAGAGGCACAGTATTAGGTTTGACTTTGATTTTATGCATAAAACCGGTCAATTTCCCAAGTTTCTCGGAAAAGACATTGGGAAAGGCGATAGATATCTCTTTAGACATGGATGCTAGATCATAGTCCCCATCAGTTATAGCAAGAACACATACAGGATCCTTTAACCTAGGATTTAACGAGATCCCCAACTTAGCTTGGTCCCGCCAACCTAGAACATTCACACCTTTGGACGCTACATACATCTTGATGATAGCTGAATTATTTTTAACAATAATGGGGACTTCTTTAAAACCAATAAAACTGATCTTGGAAGTATCAAAATTGTAGGCATCGATATCAGGTTCACACAAAGAATTCACATCAATTAAGTTACCAAATGACTCCACACAGTAATCATGAGTGATTATGGTCCACGGTGAACAGGAGTCTACCATAAGTTCAAGAGTTTTACCTAGTATGTTCACTGAACTCTTAGGAGGAGGCAAAGTATCTGCAAGTGTCACGTCGAACGAAGATTGTATGGAAATTACAATACCAGACTCTCTGACTAGCAGATCGTCACTCTCTCTCTCCGCAACATAAGACACATTACTATTAGCACGTCTGGGAGTAGCATAGGAAGGTTTCTTGTAATCATTAACTGGCTTAATCGAAGTTTTACAATACTTAGAAAAATGTCCAGTGCGATTACACTTATTACATTGTCTATTCAGAGCAGGACACTGTGGAAAAGAAGCTATGTGATCCGGACTTCCACACCTAAAACAATAAAATTGTTTACCTTTGCCCTCGTATTTGTTAGAACTTTGAGTTTTAACATTCACAGTGCTAACCTCACCAGTGGATGTGGACGGGGCAGATTGAACAGAGGCTTTGTCTAAAGATTTGATCCATTTGTCGGACTGTTCTAATGCTTTAGCTGTACTAATGGCAGTTTCTAAACTAGGATCCCCTAAAATCCATAACTGCTCCTGTACTTTTTTGCTTTTCACATGCACCACTATTTGATCTCTAATCATTTCGTCGGTTATTAGACCAAAATTGCAATGGAGAGAAAGTGCACGTAAAGCAGTTAAGAAATCATCAAAGCACTCATTCTCATCTTGTACCCTGGTATAAAACTTGAACCTGTTTAAGGCTACACTGGTTACTGGTTTGAACCTTCCCTCTATTCTGTGTACAGCCTCATCATAAACATTAGAATCCCCACCAGATCTCACAGGAGGTAAAGTTCTAAAGACAAGTTGTCCTTCTGAGCCAAGACAATGTAAGAAAATGTTCTTTTTCCTTTCCGCTGACATCCTTTCGCCATCCATGGCTTTAAGGTAAGTAAAGAATTCCTCTTTCCACCTAGTCCAGGGGATGGGTGGATCTCCTTTGGTTTGCAAAAACTTTGAAGGTGGGTCAAATTGCATAGTGGCTAGAGAAAGTAAGGGTACTTCCTCCAATCTTTAACTAATGAAAAAAAATATCACCAAATAATAATAGACACAAAACGAATAACGTAAATAGGGCTTTAACAATAGTTCTTTAAGTGGTACAGTCACCAGTTCGAAGAGAAGAGAGAAATCCTTTCCTTTGAATTGAATGAAAATGCGGCAAAAGTACTTGAAACTGAAATCAAAACGATAATAAAGATAAATCTGTTATTATTTTCCCATCCGGCGTGTATATACAGTTTTATTTTACCTTCCGGCGAGTAGAAACGTTTAGGAAGCCTCGACAATGATTCTTATGCGTTGCCGTGTATTCCGTTGTTATGGCAACCAAGATGGCGCTGAGGCGTGCAGCGTGAAGGCAGGAAGAACGCGTCACGTGATCACGCAGCGCGTGATGATGACGCAGCGCGTGTAACGAAGAAGCCTCACAGCGCGCGTCTGCAGAGGAAGTCTCGCGCAAGCAAAGCCTCGCGCATGGAGAAATGTCGAAAAAGGCTTGAAATTGAATAAAAGCAGTTTTATACTTCACCGGATCGCCGGAGCAGAAGCGCAGGAAACATCCGGAGGAGCGCTGAATAAAACGGTAGAAGCGATGCTTTTTGAAGAATCTTTGTAGTTTTCTGTTTTCAGTTGGTAAAACGAAAAGTTTTAAAAATAGGTAGGAAAACACTGGTAGCTCGTAAATTTTCGTAGTTTCGATGTAGAAGCATTAACCAGTGCTGTCAAGAAGAAAAGGCTGATGAATATGTATTACAGGTTTCTTCCTTAGGACGTAGTTTCAAAATGAATAATTCTGCTCCTGTGCTCCAAGGATGGTGGCAGAAATAGTAGGGTTTACCTCGTCGCCAGTAAAAAGATCCAAGGAAACTTAAAGTAGCTTTTCATGAAGGATTTAATGTATGAATCAGAGTTGAAGCACAGCACATCATAACAGGTTCAGGTACAGGTATCATAAATCAGTTGGCCTGGAATCTGGAACCCAGGATGTAAGATGCAGGCACGCATCATACATTCCAGGCAGCAGATCCAGACAGGGAAAGGCAATGGGACAGAACAAGGCAGAAAGAAAAATACAACAGAATGCAACACAGACTTAAATTTATATTACAGAGCAGCGCAGTGTGCACATGCATATTATTGGATCCATGGTCCTTCGGAGGCTCCCCACCTACGCCTTGAGGCGATAGTGGCGGAACCATTAACGCTCCCAGCCTTACTAATGGAGGAACCTGATCACAGGACAGGGATACTTGACTCGATCAATGCTGCGCGGCATGCCTGGCATTATTTATTGCAGATGCAGACGGGAGCTCTGTTATATTCTCCAGGCATGCCAATTGAATGGGACTGCTGGTCGCACCCCTGCAGAGAACGAGGGGTCATATGTGCCTTAAAATCATTGCAGCTGCAGAAGGCTGGCGATCTTTGCCAGCCTTCTGATCACAACGGCGTGATTAAACAATGGGAGGACTTGGGGCAGTGGGAGGCCCCTCACAGCCTGCTGCAGTTTCCAATTCCACAGATCTCGGCAAGCGCTACATGGCATATTGGGCGATGACCTCTCAGAGCCACAGGAGGTCGCAGAACTTACATATGTCATCAAAGCACAATCGCCGGGTAAGATTGCATCCAGCGTCTATAAGATGGCCTTGGCACACAGGGCAAATCAATACTCTAAAGCCCTGCTAGATTGGCAGTGTGACCTACAGCAGCCGATAGATGATGCCATGTGGGCATACTGCTGCGCTAGTACACGCGGAATCTCACTGCATGGTAGGTACCGATGAATCCACTCCAAGTACTTCAATAGGGAATATTATACGCCTGAGAGATTATACAGATATGGGCTGAGGGAAACGTCGGCCTGTGATAGATGAACCCACGGCTGACTTTATGTATGTGGCCTGGTCTTGCCCAAGAATATACAAATTTTGGGAAACAACTTTCACTGAGATGGCGAAAATAATAGATGCAGAGCTAATCCCAGACCCAGCCCTGGCTCTACTAGGCTATTCAAAAAGTTGTGTAAGGGAAACACAGGTTGGTAGATCTGGACCTACTATTGGCGAATAGGCCTGTAGCTATACATTGGATCCGTGGCACTACCCCAGCTATGGCACAATGGTCCAGCAATATGCTTTATTGCTGCACACAGATGGAGAATTTCAGTGAGCTATTACCTCCCAGAAACCGCTCTTAAAACGTCTGGGGACTCTACACGACAAATGTATCAGCCAGGGGACAGGACCAACTGGAGGCTGAGGGCAAGTTCACATACCACTGGCGGTGTGACCTTGCAGGGGCTAGGTCAGGTGGGCATAACAAGTGCATACTCAGGGCTATCCACCTATGAGGAATTCACACAATCTGCTACAGCACAGCTAAGAACACCAATACTGTGGACGTTAGTGCTCGCAATGGTACATTTTCATGATGATGTACTACGATATGATTGATCTGTATATGTAATGATGAATTGCATTCAACAGTGTTCATGTATGAGCCACACTGGGGGTAGGATGTCGGAATTTGCTTCTTGTTTGATATGTAAATCTTTGAGAAATGAAGGAATAAAAAAAAACCTCTGCAATAAATAAATCAAGACTCAGTTCCATATGTGTGACCTACTCTACCGCAGTGTAGGCTGGAGGCAGCGGTTAGCAGGGGCCCACAGCCATGTGTTTTTGGCTTGCGATGTACAAATTTAGTGTCACAAGAGCAGTTGTTGGTAGTGCTCGATCACCTCCATAATGATGATCCTTTTTTCCTCCCGACTGAAACCCGTCTTCCTCTTACGACTTTCCTTGCATACTATGATATGAACTCTGCCTTTGAAAAATCAAGAATCAGTGTCAAATGTGTTACCTACTAGACCACAGTGTAGGCTGCAGGCAGTAATGAGCAAGGGACCACAAACAGGTGTCGTTGGAATGCTATGCACAGAGTTGGTGGCACCATATTGAATGGAGTACAGTCATATCAAACGTTCCAATAACATATGAGGCCATCAGGATATCAAGACTCAGTTCCTAATGTGTGACCTTCTTGACCAAAGTGTAAGCCGGAGGCAGCAGTGGAGTACGTCCACAAGTAAGGAGTGCTGGGGGCCTGTGTCGCAGAGGCCAGCGATGGTCTGAGTAGGCTGCCAAGGTCGCGTGCCACGGGCTTGAAGCTTGCACTGGCACATGGTGGGCCCTGTGTGACACACGCTGGTGTCGGCAGGTGAGCAGTGAGGCCTGGGTGCGCAGGGGCAGGCAAGACGGGTTGGGAGACCAGCGGCCCGGGGTGCAGCATCGCAGGCAACACCGTTCACTGCGGCATCATGGCTGGGTGAGAGGCACCACCCTGGCAGAAACGTTGGCCATTCTGGAAGAGAATCACGCAGAGACCTACATGCTTTTTGTTCACACCCCTACGCTGGTCTGGCGTATGCTGGGCCCGCCCACTCTGCTCATGCTTACAGGGGGGGACATAACAAGCTATATTTCCAAGATCTTTCCCACTGCCTGGAGTAACATGGTTGCATCCACTGTCCACTACACTCCAAACACTAGCAGTGTATGTCGACATGGACATGTCTTTGGTCTGCATACTGTAGTCTGGCCAGCACATCCACGCCACACTTGACATTTTGTACATTCTCATTCGTGGGTCACTTGCCTCCTTCACACATGCCTGGTCCCCACCTCTCCCCACAATCTGCTATTGTGTTGCTGAGATGCCATGCTGTTGATGGCTCATGTACATGGCTATCCAAGGTTACCACAGTAAGTTGTGCTGTCGTGTCTGGTGGGTGGGCATGTTGTATGTGAGTTTGTAACATGTGCGTTACAGGAGTTGTGAGTTGCATGATTGTGGATTTGGAGTGTTTGGTGTGTTCATTTGGTACTTACCAATGAGCAGTGCATTTCCTCAGGTGCTAGCCTGGAAGCGCCGGTTGATGATGGACTGTCGGATGATGTACGAATCATGCACACTGCCTGGATAGTTGGCGACGAGGTTGGTGAAGATTCCCCGGTGGTCCACCATTGCCTGCACATTAATGGAATGTGTGTCCTTTCTGTTGTGGTAATTGTGTGCAATGTCGGCAGGGGGCACAAGTAGGACATGTGTGCAGTCAATTGCCCTCAACACGTGCGGGATGACAGCTATGGCATAGAAGCCTTGCTTGGTCTCCAGCTGTTCCTGCGCAGTGTGGGGGAAGTTAAGGTGCTGGGTTACCAAGCTGATTATGGCATCCAAGACAGTTGTGAGGAACTTTGATAGGGCTGGCTGTGAGACCCCTCCAACTCTGGCAGTTGTTGGTTGGAAAGTACCAGAGGTCAACAGATGCAGCACAGCCAGCAGTTTTTTGTGCAGAGGGATGTTGGTTGTCCGCTATGTTGGTACCGCTAGCCTGTGGGCAATGATGTTTAGGATGCAAAGGATGGTTGTCCTTTTGAGCCTGTAGTGGGCAATGACATCCTCTGGTGTTAACTTTGTGAGGCTGGTGCGTTTTCTGAAGGTCCACTGTCTTTGCCTGCGCTGCCTCTGTGGTAGTCCTGGGGGGGTGCAGGGGGTGGTCCGGGGGGGTTGCCAGCCTGTGGGTGGTGGGTGTTGCGGCCCTCTTGGGGCTCCAAGATGCATGATCAGTAGCTCCATGGCATCTCTTGTTCTTCTAGCGTGGCTATTGGCTGGGCTCCCTTTTATGGTGCAGGTTGTCGAACAACTTTACACCAGGTAAGAGCAGGTGTTAAATCCCTGCTGCTAACATGCCTAATTGCCTGTTTTGGGATCTTATCACCGATCTGGCTGGTCGTTGATAATGTTGCGAAGTGGTGTTTTTGCGGCTCTTTGCACGGGAACTGCTACTCTACATCTCATTAGCGTTAGTTTCCAGGGTCATCTGTGGCGATGTTTTTTGCGGCTGCTATCGCAGGTAAACTCGTAATATCGTCTGTAAGCCCCAGCTTGTGAATGGGGCGATACATTTATTTCCCCTTTGGCAGTAATAAAGTGCGGATAACTCACGATAAGTCCTTGAAAATATGCCCCTCTGTATCTTTGCAGAAGATCAAAATGACTGTGTTATTGACTCAAATGAAACATACCTGAAAGTAGTGCTAGGGACCTCCTTCTGCTTTGCTTTGAATGCCAACAACGCACACGACACACAAAGTGGAAAATGTTCATAAAGGTATGAGGGGAGCTAATACACTGCAAAAGCTATACTGAGTACATTGCATCTTAAAGGCTCTGGAATCTAGCAAAAAGTAGCGACTTGATCAAATTCGGACTCTTACGTAACATGCATGAACACTAGTAGTGGAAACGCCTTCAAAGTAAGTTCCACACTCACACTAATAATCCAGATGAAGGTATGGTTTATTAGAAGAAGTACATCAGTTCCAATAACCCTTGACAGGTTACCTCTTTCTCATGTGACAAACAAACAAAAACATATAATAATTATTAAAACTTTAACAATATAACATTTAATTTCAGATGTGAACATATGTCCACTGTAACTAGGATTACTATAATACATTCATAGACAAAATTATCAGATTAGATAGAAGAGCATGTATTTCACAATTAAATAGTCAGTTGATAGTCTAAATCAACATCACTAAAGGAATTAAATTGACCACATGCATAACCTTCAATTTTTTTCAGCATATTTTTTGTGTGAACACTCCATCTATGGGACATTTCACATTGAGCTGTAATGCCACTATCATATCATTTGCCTTTCCCAATTGGACTTTGATCATGACTTTACACCAACCACTACTTATAATAATAATAATAATAATAATAATAATAATAATCTTTATTCGGTTTTTTAGCATTTGCAAAACCATAAAAGATATCACAAAATACAGAATTAGTAATTGGAGTCATTTAAAAGGTACAATTTAAAATAGACTAAAAAAGTTACATTTTCCAATATTGATACAAAATTAATCCACTGTTTTACAAGTTGTTGCGATGCCTCATGATACACTTTAAGAAGTTTAAAACATGGTAGACAGTACACTCAGAGTCCAAGGTTTGGAGTGCCAGCATGGCCGGGCGACATTGTCTATGGCCCCATTTTTTAAGTAGAGGAATTAACCATATTTTCCGATGGGGATGATAAAACTTACAGAACAGTACCGTGTGTATGGTGGACTGTTGAGAAAGGTCGTCGCATGGACATGGGTCTGTCTGTGCATTCCAGTTGTTTTTATCGGGGAAAGTCACTAACCTGAAAAAAAGGTTCATTCTAAATCTTGTTAAGAGCATTTTCTCGTAGGCAGTTAGCTCCATGGTCAGATATAACTGAATTCTCAAGGACTGCTGGATCATAATTGCGTGGGTAACAGATTTTTTTGTGATCTGCGTAGTCAGTCTCAGTGACTCCAAATGGCACAACGCAAGTCGTTTCAGTTCTTTTTTGGAGGTTTCTCTCAAGGTTTCTGGGGTGTAAAAGTACTTTTGTAGGCCCAGGTCCGTAAAAAAGTGTCTAACGTACGAAAGCCATGCGATTTTGTGAGCATGGTCCAGGACCTTAACGTCCTGTAGGATACTTTTAGTCAGAGTGTTTTTTACCGAGAGCCAGGCTCGCCTCCAGAGCAGGAGAGGTTGGATTTTTATTAAATCTTCAATGTGAGGGATTCCCAACTCTAAATGTGAGGCGTAGGTGGAGGTACTTCTAGGAATTGAGAGGAGGAAACTGATGAAGATGTTCTCTTCTTTTTGTATTGAACTGGAGGAAACGTGGCCCCAAGTCCCTGCTCCATATAATGCAATAGATTGGCATTTTGCAGTGTAGATCTGGAGCAGTTCTACTGGTGCTCTTTTTCCCAGTTTATTAGAGAATTTTATCAGCGCCATGATTGCTCTTTTGAAGAGAAGCCTCCTGGACTCAACAGCCGCTTTCCAGTTTAAGGCATCGTCAATCATGATGCCTAAGTACGGGTATTGTGGGATCTTTTCAATTTTTTCTCCATTCAGAAAGATCGACTTGGTTGCTTTTCTTGATCCACCAGCTACCATAACGAACGTTTTTTTGATGTTGATACGCAGATCCAAGGCCCCCATGAAGTCTGCGTATTTAGTTAGAGATTTTTGCAGTTCGTTAGGGGTGCGAGCCAGGATGACTGCGTCGTCCGCATATAGGAGCGCGGGGATCAAGCGACCTTTTACACTGGGGAGATCCATCGCCCCTCGCAACATGGACTCTTCTAGGCCGTTTGTATACAATGAAAAGAGAAAGGGAGCAAGGACACACCCTTGCCTTACTCCCCGCTCTACCCTGAATGGTGCTGTCAGTTCTCCGTTTATTCCGTATCTTACTCTCGCCGTGGCTTCACTGTACAATTCCCTCAGAAAGTTCAGAAGGGGAGGATCGACCCCCATTACGTTCAACAGTGACCAAAGCTTCGCATGCGAAACGCAGTCGAATGCGGAGGACAAGTCCACATAGACCATGTAGATGGAGCCAGGTTTAGCATGGGTATACTTTGATGTTAACAGACTTAGGTTTAGGGCCTGTTCAACTGTCCCAAAGCCCTCCCTAAACCCGAACTGTAAGTCCGAGAGGATAGTTTTGTCTTCTACCCATTGCTGTAATTTTTCAAGGAGGACTCTTCCAACTACTTTTCCCAGAGAATCTAGGAGCGATATCGGCCGATAGCACTTTGTGTCCTGACGGTCCCCCTTCTTAAAGATTGGGACCATTATTGAAGAGGACCATGACTCTAACAGGCCGAGTTCCATTGTGGCTAGACATACTCTTGTCAATATTGGAACCCATAAGTCCGGCAGGTATTTGAACAAGTCAACCGGAACCCCGTCAGGGCCAGGAGCTTTCCCGCTTTTGCTTGAAGACAGTGCCAGTGCTAGGTCCTGCATGTCAAGGTCCATGGTTATTGGATAGGCGACTAGAGGAATATCGGAGTGATTTTCTTCGCTGGTTGATGTCAGTTTGAAGATTTCTGAAAAATGATTCACCCACGCATCCTCGTCGATGGCCACATCTATTTTTGGGCCGGCGGGGTCAGCTAGCGCGGGTGATTTAACAATCTTCCAGAAGGTCTTACTGTCTTTCAGGAGTGCGCTCTTATGTAGGGCGTTCCAGAGGGATTGTTTCAGTTCTTTTTTCCTCTCTTTTCTGGAAGAGATATACACTCGTCGGAGAGCTTGGATCTCTGTTGCATCTCTATTTGGTTTTCCGAGAGCTTTCCTTAATTTAGTTTGTGCTTTTCTACAGTCTCGGTTAAACCAACCTGTGGAATTTATTTTAGTTTGTCTAGATGTTTTAGTCAGCTGTTTTTTGACTTGCTCTATTATTATGGTGAAGTTTTCCAAAATTTGTTTTGGCTCTGCATAAGGGTCAAGGCAGATCATGAAGCTGTTGTAGGAGGATTCTACTAGCCGTTTTGTTAGTGTATTTGGGTCCACCTTTTCCCATTTTATGGTGTACCCATTGTTCTTCCCCAGCTCCAGTCTGTTCTGCGCCAGCGTGTTTGCTATCGATGCCATCAGTGACCTTGGTTGATGGACATAGAAGCTCAGGTTTAAGGCAGAATGATCACTAAGATTATTTTCCAGAATTTTGAAATTTTTGGTATGATCTTTTAAGCCTTCTGTTACAAGTACAAAGTCTACAGTGGTCGCATGGCCCCTTCCTCTGTAGGTTGATTCCAGTTTGCTATGACGCTGTTGTATAGGGTTCAGAATTTGTAGGTCCAGATCGGCTAGTGTTTTGTTCATGACAGTCCCCACTCCTGAGTGGGAAAAGTGTACCAGTGGGTTGTCATTTTCGTCCTTTATCCCACATGTGTCAATCAGGGGGCAGGGGTGTATGTTAAAATCTCCTCCCCAGATTATTTGCGGTGTTTCCTTTTTCTGTTTGGCATGCCAGTGATCGGTTATTTTTGATTGGATTAGTGAGAGGACATTCAGAAAGAGGTCATCCTCTAAGTTGTTGTAGAGGTTTATTATTGTGAAGCAAAGCTTTTTTCCAATTGTAATTGTGAGGATCTGGAAGTGTGGAGTTAGGTCTACCTTGGTAATCTTCAGTTCAAAGATTGTGTTAGCCAGGTATGTTACCAGACCCCCTTTCGGTCTACCTGCGCTGCTGGGAAGGGCGGGGGAAAAAAATGTCCTGTAGCCTACGAGATGTGAAGGTGTCATTGTCCAAGTCTCTTGTAGACAAATGATTTGTGAGTCCTTCAGGAAACCAGCGGCCGAGCCGTCCTCTATTTTGTTTCGGAGGCCTGCCACATTCCAGAAGATAATGGATAACGGTGCATAGTCTGAAGGTGATTTTTCCACTTGAGGAAGTTCTATTGGAGGATTAATCGGGTCCTTAGTTGTTAGTGCTGACTCCGTGGGATTGCTTCTTTGTCAATCAACCATCTCCAGGCCGCTGAAACGATTCATTAACGGTATCCCTTGCCAGTTTTGCCCATTAGTGGGCTCTCTGTAGCTGGTGCCGTATGGATTCTGCAGTGGTCTCTCCCACTGCTCCCAATTTCTAGATCTGTTATGTGGGCCCATGATCTGCCATGGTGCTTCTCTTTGCGGGTGGATTTGGTTTGATGGCCACCAAGGGTGGTCGGGCTCATTATATCGCGGCATTAGTTTTGGGCCCGCGATGTCTATCTCCCATGGCTGCAGGATTGGTTTCCTCCAAATACTATCGATATCACGGGAATAATTATTGTTGTGATATCGTTTTGGGTAGAAATATGACAAGGGTCTTGTGGCGATTCCCCCAGAGGTATTAAACTCCCGGGAGCAGATGTATTCTGCTATGGTTGGATCCTCGAACGTGATTACTATACAGTCACCCCGGATAGTTTTTTTTCTGTGACCCACCCACGAGGTCCGGGAGACTGAGGCTATTGTGCTTTTCCAGTGTTGGGGAACAGGGCGATTAGTGTTCAGCCAATACTGTACTTTATTCTTCAGTGACCAGTTGGGTTCAGCCCCCTCCCCAGTAAGTTCAGGGACCCCTGTCATGACCACTACGTATGGACATGCCGCAGGGGGTAGGTTTACAGAGGGTCTTTGGTCAGTAATCTCTCTCGGGGTACCTTTTGTTTTTGTTTGTTTTGTATTTGTTATGGCGGGAGGGTTTGTCGTAACGGGGGTTTTAGAGGAAGGGGTATTTATGCTTGGAGTATTTACTATTGGTGTCGTAAGTGGGGTAGGTGGTGGAGGGATGGTCGAGGACTTGGGAGTAATTTTTTGGACAGTAGGAGGATTTGGTACTGTTGAAACTTTTACTGTAAGTTGTTTTTTGCTCTGTGGAGGAGGCAACAATACCGATTTCTTGTTTGGGTGAATTATGATCGAGGAATCTGAAGGAGGCTTTTGAGGGACATGTGAGGGTGTGATTTTGGGAGGACTAGAGATTTTTGAAATTAGACTCTCGATGTTACTAAGTCTAGCTTCTAAAGGGCGAATATAAGAATTCAGCAGGGAAGCTATCTCCTTAATTAATCTGGCTGATTCTCTTTCTTTCCCTAGTAGTCGTGGGCTTTTTGGTTCCGGGATTGGGAAATCTTGAAGATCGTGTGGTAGTTGATGTGTCATTGCTATATTACTGGGCGGGGGAACAGAGTGAAGGGGAAATACTGCAGGATTTGTGTCGCCTACCAAGACTATAAGGTCAGCCGTTTCAATATTTTCGGGGTGGTCTGGTTTTTTGCTAGCATTTCTTTTTTTGATAGCTCCCTCCCTCCTCCCTCTTGTTTGCCTTTCTTCTTCAGGGGTTGGGTCAGGGAAGATGTCTGGGGTTTTTTCGAGGTCACTATCCGAGAAAGCTACTGAGAGTTGGGTGGCAGAAAGATCTACGTTGTTTGGTAGACTGAGTCTGTTGGCAGACACAATCGTTGGAGTTGGCGTTGCCTGGGGATCTGGGGTTCTTGCAGTGGCTAGTAGTCCCATTGAGGATCGGCGTGCAATGGCGAGTTCAGTTGAAACTCTTCCCTCTATTAAGCTTATGCTTTGATCGATAAATGTATTTGCTTTGGCGAGAAAATCGTCCATTGGACCAAGCAATTTATCTCCTATCCCATTTTTTTGGGCTTTTTTCTGTTTGTTAGATCGCGTGTTCATTTTCCAATGGGTGGATTTGAGAGGATCAGAGCGTACTAAGTGCCTGTATGAAGATCGCCGTGATGGAGCAGTTAGGGGGGTGGGCCGGACCGGACTCTTCCGTACTCTAACGGCCTCAAACGGCCCTGTCTTTGCCCAGTCTTAGCCCGGGCTGCGTCCCGCGCTGCGGGAGTGAAACGCTATTAAGTAGGTGGCGGTTTGGGCGAGGGGCGGGCCAGCAGGGAGAGCGGACTGGAAGCTCTTCCGTGGTCTCGCAGGGACTTCTGGGAGATGAAGTCCCTGCACACTCGCAGCCCCGCTGGTGCCTCACGCCCCTTACCGCCTTTCCGCCGAGGTCCTCACTTGAGCACGCAGACAGCAGCCGAGACTGGGGCTCCCCTGCGAAGCGGCGCCCGCGAAGCGGGTGCGGCGAGTCGTTAGCAGGGAGCCTCACACGTCGTAGCAGAAAGTGCGCTGTGCAGTCGGTGGCCTCTTCACAAAACAGTAAGTGTCCCACTGGGCAGGGATTGCCGGTGCACTTTTGATGAGTTTAGATGGGCGGGGGCGGGCCAGCAGGGAGAGCGGACCGGAAGCTCTTCCGTGGTCTCGCAGGGACTTCTGGGAGATGAAGTCCCTGCACACTCGCAGCCCCGCTGGTGCCTCACGCCCCTTACCGCCTTTCCGCCGAGGTCCTCACTTGAGCACGCAGACAGCAGCCGAGACTGGGGCTCCCCTGCGAAGCGGCGCCCGCGAAGCAGGTGCGGCGAGTCGTTAGCAGGGAGCCTCACACGTCGTAGCAGAAAGTGCGCTGTGCAGTCGGTGGCCTCTTCACAAAACAGTAAGTGTCCCACTGGGCAGGGATTGCCGGTGCACTTTTGATGAGTTTAGATGGGCGGGGGGCGGGCCAGCAGGGAGAGCGGACCGGAAGCTCTTCCGTGGTCTCGCAGGGACTTCTGGGAGATGAAGTCCCTGCACACTCGCAGCCCCGCTGGTGCCTCACGCCCCTTACCGCCTTTCCGCTGAGGTCCTCACTTGAGCACGCAGACAGCAGCCGAGACTGGGGCTCCCCTGCGAAGCGGCGCCCGCGAAGCGGGTGCGGCGAGTCGTTAGCAGGGAGCCTCACACGTCGTAGCAGAAAGTGCGCTGTGCAGTCGGTGGCCTCTTCACAAAACAGTAAGTGTCCCACTGGGCAGGGATTGCCGGTGCACTTTTGATGAGTTTAGATGGGCGGGGGGCGGGCCAGCAGGGAGAGCGGACCGGAAGCTCTTCCGTGGTCTCGCAGGGACTTCTGGGAGATGAAGTCCCTGCACACTCGCAGCCCCGCTGGTGCCTCACGCCCCTTACCGCCTTTCCGCCGAGGTCCTCACTTGAGCACGCAGACAGCAGCCGAGACTGGGGCTCCCCTGCGAAGCGGCGCCCGCGAAGCGGCGCCTGCGAAGCGGGTGCGGCGAGTCGTTAGCAGGGAGCCTCACACGTCGTAGCAGAAAGTGCGCTGTGCAGTCGGTGGCCTCTTCACAAAACAGTAAGTGTTAGTCGCTCGTTTAAGACATTGAATTATGCGGCATATTAACCATATTCTTTCTGCTCATACACTTCGAACAAAACTAATAGTGTTTACCTCTCCCATGGACTTATATGGTCCAATGCTTATGAAGCTTAGATGAAACAGCTCCTATTAATACACTAAAGGTATTTCTAAATTTATTGCATACCTTAGGACCAGTGGAATAGATTCCCCCACCGGACAGCGCTTTCTGTTCAGAATCTTGTTGCCGTCTTACTTATGGGCTTATTAACAATTTCTGTTTGGTATTTCACCTTGGATGAAAAAATAGATATGGGAAAAGGATATCAGCACCTCAATATCTACAAGAGGTGTCCACGTATACAGGTGTCGCAAAGGACGCGTTTATAGATGAAGGTAGAAGATAATCCCTGACTCCAAATGTTGTCAGTAAATATTGATATATACCTTCTATTTACACTTGATATGCTTGGTCTTTGACTACCAGGAGGAGCCACCGTATTTTTCGTATTTGGGTTTCTTCAATGACCCTGCGAAACATTTGATTGTTTGATTATAAATTCATACCATTTATTCAAATACAGAATATAGCCTCAGGGTATTATTTATTAGTGGCTGATTTATAACTCACCAAAGAAGTATTTCTGCTTGTTGCAGTCCCTTGAGTGTTCTGATTCTCAGTCCCTTTTATGGATATCAGAGTTCGTGGCTATATTAAAGAATAAAAACTTTTCTTGTATCTTACTAAATTTTAGCAAGTTTTTACTTTAGTTATTACAATCTTGGAATCTATCTTTATAAAAGCTATCACTACTTGCATTCCACATGTCCACATTTGCTGACTATCCTCAATTTCCATTTTCCATCTTTAACTTCAGCTACTCTCATAAGATCTGACCATTTCAACATTCCTTTCCAATGCCCAGTAACCTTACTCACTTCATATACTAACCAACTTGGATTTCCCTAGACCTTAATTGTAACCTATCATTATGCTATTGTATTTATTCATTTTGTTTCTGTTGAACCTTTTTCATGACCTGTTCTTTATCAGTGGAATTTCAAATTACCATTCCTCCTTCCCATCCTGGGCGGTGTTGCTACAGAACAAGAAATCCTACCTTTTAACAATTTAAAAGGAGTTTTTCCTGTTACTATTTCCTGTTTCTTTAACTCTACAACATTCTTTTCACTTCCAGCTTCCAATCTAATCGATTTTGTGATGCTAACTGTACATTTCTCCCCCAAAACTCGATTGAGCTCACCCACCAGACCATTTTCACAGGGATTATATAATGCAGTCTTATGATGTTTGATAGCCTCCTATATCTAAATATTCTCGAATTCCATTAGAAACTAACTTGGGTCCATTGTCAGTAACAATCTCTCTTGGACGTCATTCTCTTTTGAAAATGTAATCACAAACATGTATTAAGTTAGGAATAATAATTCTTTATTTGATTTAAAACAAATCATAAAAGGGTGGACTTACCACCATGCAAGAGATATTTACATCATAAAAACAACACAGAATACATTTTGAGTCGAGTTGAAAATTAATAACATGCTCTGAAAAAGTAGCAGAACAAAAAGGTCTAAGAAGAGAACAAAAAGTATAAAAGAATAATGGTTATTCAAACAAGAGGCTCGTTATCATTAACTCGTGCTGCGTAAAAGCAACCATTGGAAAGAAGGGAGGAAGAGTCTGTGGTCTGCCAAAGCCTGACCTATTGTCCGGGAACCTCTTCAGATGGTGCCCTTTTTTTCCAGCTCTATGGCGGCAAGGTTCAAAAATTTTAAGGTTTTGCATGATAGTTCTATCCAAGAACCGCTTAGGCATCTTATCACCGCCGCCCTGCAAGTTCTCACCTGGGCTTCTCTTAAGGGAGATCGAAGGAGCGATTTTCTTAGATTTTGGAGTGCCGGGCATATACATATGAGGTGCAGTAAAGACTCTGCACCGTTGCCGCATAGGCGGCAATCGGGAGTTGCCCACTGCCGTTGCCATTTGGGAGTGAGGTCTTTGGACGAGAAGCAGCCCAACCTTAGAAGGCTTAGTTTCCTTTTATAGTGGTCCCTAAAGCATTCTTTCAAATAATCCTGTGGTTTTAGGTGGGTATATGACGACAAGACGATCCAGGCATGGCTTTTGCCAGCCACTGCTGCTTTGTCCATGAATAGTGATGATTGTTTGACTGCTTTCTTGGTTAGCAGTTTGAAGGCAGAATATGTCATGGGCAGACGCCAAGATTCATCTAGTTTTAATGCCTCCAGCGCTTGCCTCAAGATCTTGTATATTGAGTCTGGCTGCCCGGCCTGTTTTTCAACTTCTAACCAGCAAAGGTGGGCCAGGGATTCCTCTTCTGCCTCCCTCATGCGCCAATAATATTTAACGAGTGCTCCTTGTCTTGCTGGGAGCTGGTTAGTGAGACCGTACTCCAAACGAATTTGGGCTTGCGAGATGTGTCTCGGAATTGAAAAAAGAGTTTTGAACAGCCTAGATTGGGCGAGATTTAACGCTGTAGCATCCCGGGTTGCCAGTAGTTCGGAACCGTATGTCAATGATGGCAAAAATTTGGCAGTTACGATGTTGAGAATGTGGCCGGTAGAATGACCTTTTAATTGCTTTTGGACTATTTTAAAGGCAAATTGGAGCTGCTTTGCTTTGGTTTCCCCCTGGTCTTGGTGCAGTTTAAACTTTAATCGGTGGTCTAGTAAGATTCCCAGGTATTTATAATGATTTACCTGGATTAGAGGGGTAGAATTAATCCTCCAGACAAAATTATTATTATTTTTTTTTCTCTGGCCGCAGAAGCATATGATGTTGGTTTTTTTTAGGTTTATAGTTAGTTGTGCGTTCACAAGGTACTGCGACAGTTTTGAGATCGAACGTTGTAAACCGATGGGGGTTTTTGAAAGGAGAACAATGTCGTCAGCGTATTGGAGACTTGTTATAGGCGAGTGGGCCAATTTTGGTGGATCTCCCGGGATGGTGCTTATGACACTTTCTAGGTCCGCAGTGTAGATATTAAAGAGGCTTGGGGCCAGAACACAGCCTTGCTTTAAACCGTTAGTTGTGTGGAATTTCCTGGTCAGGCGTCGACCGTCTCCTTTTTTCACTTGGACCCAAGTATCTGTGTAGAGCTCAGTAATTGCTCCTAGCAACTTTGGCAGCACGCCCCAGGCTTTCATTTTTGCCCAAAGACTTGATCTAGGCACTTTATCGAAAGCCGCTTTTAGGTCCAGAAAACAAGTATACAGCGGGGTGGAGTTATGGATAGCTTTGTTAACAAGGAGGGTTAACGCGGATAGATTGGTCAAGGTGCCCAGGCCTGGCCGAAAGCCTGTTTGTGTCCGGGGAATGATCCCAGTACTGCTCACCCAGGATTCCAGTTCTACCAACAAGTTGGAAGCATAGATCTTAGCCTCCACGTCAATTAAGGCAATAAGCCTATAGTTGTTGGGGTCTGACCTGGGCCCAGATTTGTAGATTGGATGCAGAATACTGCCATGATTCGGGGATGTTCCCGGTCTGTAGGCTCTGACCAAACAAAGGTGTTAGTTGACTGGCCCAAAACGATGGGTCTTTCTTAAATAAGGCGTTGGGAAGTCCGTTTGGACCGGGCGCTCCATCTGCTCTCAGTGATTTTATGGTGTTTGAGACCTGCTTTAATGAGAACAATTCAGTGTCTCCTGTAGCCTTTAGTATCTGTGAATTCCCAGTGAATTTTGGAACTGGCATTATACTCGGGCTGGACCGAGAAAGCTCCACAAGATGCTCGATGTTATTGTCCTTACATGACTTGTACGAGGAGTTATATAATTGGTCCATGTGACTACTCCAGAGATTGTCAGTCATGTCTGAGTTAAACTGGCGGTGTTTGCCATTTAGCATGAAGTTTATTTTTGCCCAAAAATCTTTCGAGTTCTGCAATTTACTTGCGTGAAGTATGGAACATGCTAGTTTTTCCCTGTGCATCCGCTTTGCCAAATTGGTCTCTCTTTTTAGTTCTTTTTTTAGAGATTCGATTGTGTTCAGCACGGGTTGTGAGAGCTGGGGATCTTTTTTGCGTTCGGCCCGGAGGAAAGCTTTTATTTGCCTTTTTAGTTGACGCAGTTTCGGTGTGTACCATTCCCCACCTCCCTTTCTTATGGGTTTGCCTCCTCTGTTGTTGGATTGGTGTTTTTTATTGATCTCTGTTACAAAGTTTTCCCACGTTTTGACTGTGTCGCTCGATGTTTCTGATAGTAGGAACAGATCGTGGCATGATGCCATTAAGGTAGAGAGGTTTCCTTCGTTCCAGTTTAACCGTTTTAAATTGAAAATTTGTGTGTGCAAGGTCAATGGCGCCGCCTTCTCTGACTTTGTGGGTTGAATGGTCAGGGTGAAGGTCTGAGGAAAATGATCGCTTTCTATGCGTTCCTGTATCCGGAAGTCACTTATGTCATGGAATAGGTCGGGGTCAGCCAGAGTATAATCTAAGGTAGAACCTGACTTCTTAGAGACCCTCGTTAGGGCGGCTGGTCTGTCCAGATGGCCTCTCCCATTTAGGGTGTACAGGTGGAGAGCTTCCAATTCAGAGGCACATTTCCTTCCCAATGCACTTTGTCTGCATTGATTGCCCTGCCGTGGCTCAATATGAGCGGGGAGGGTTCCCTCCTGTCCGCGAGTTAGGTTCAGATTGAAATCTCCCGTTATAATCATGTTTTCGCTTGGGTAGGTTGATTTCAATATCTTAATTGTAGTCACTAGTTGTTTTATCCTTTTTCCTTTGTGTTTTCCGCTGGGGTGCAAGTAGAGGTTCACGATCAGGAGTCCCAAGTTGGGTGAGTTTGGCCTTGGCGATACAAAAGTATGAGACAGTTATATCTGATTACCAGGCCCAACTGTGTATGACCCATCTCTCCTTCTATGTGCATGACCGAACATTGGTGTATAGGACAACTCAATGAAGCTAGTCATGCACGGTGTCAGTGCTATTCTCGGGTCGCCCACAGTCCTGTGTGCCCCGAAGTGTGGCTTCTATGGTAGTTACATAATGTTGCCAATCCACGGGCTGTGCCCGGGCCGTTGGTCGTGTGGGCTGAGACTTCAATGTATCGTGTTCGGCCACTAGGACACGCAAACGAGCGAGCAGCCAGTGTCTACTAGATATGTCGTAATTGGCCCGTTCGCATTAGCGATTAGCTGAACCTACACGTTGTCCTCCTTAACTTGGCTATATATGATAAACGCCATTTTGAATGTTGCGGCGACCATCTTAGATCATGAGCGGCCTCGTGGCCGACGTGCCCTTTAGTCCGTTGTCCGTTCTACTGACCACTCTTGTCTGCCCAGCAACAGGCTATTTTTAGTACTGGTCAAGCCGCACATGCGCAGCTTCCACTGACCCGTAGATCTTCAGGAATGTGCACCAAACTGACCAGCGGAGTTGTGCCCCCCTCCAATGAGCTGGCAGTATTCCAAAACATGACCATATATGTCTCGAAAATGTGTTTTAACTTGTGCCGCCTATCTTTTATTGCCCCAAAACTGTATATAATATGGGGTTGCACCGATGTTCGGTGTGTTACCTCTTGCATTACCGAAGGGTGCTGTTTGAGTGTACCACCACCCCATGGGGTCTTAATAAACTTGTTCTTTGCCTTTTACAGTTTCCGTGCCAACAGTTCTTGAGTGTGAGTGGGTTATCTCCGGAGCGTGTAGGCCTTGGGAACCCCGAAATACTTCAATTGGCGACCACGAAGGGACTCATCGGCGACTCGGATGCCCGAAGGAGAGGTCGTGACGAAGGCTTGGAAACCCGCCATGGGCGCGCGCTGCCATGAGTGACCCGAGTCTTGGCTGCCACGGTGTTTTTTCCTTTCCTTCCGATCTGACCTTCCAGGTGGCGCCGGTCTCTGACTCTTCGAAGTGTCTGCATTATTGAGAAAGTGCCGTTTGGCTGATTTGGCTTACAAGACCTTGGCAGTTGGAATCTGGACAGTTGGGAATTTGGTAAGATTTGTGTTCGGTAAGGTAGTCTTCGGACGCTTACTGAAGTTCTGCGATTTGTGTTCGGTAAGGTAGTCTTCGGACGCTTACTGACAATCTGTGCTTTGTGATCGGTGAGGTAGTCTTCGGACGCTTGCCGAGTCCTATGAACTTTGATTTGAGTTAGCTAACATTGTGAATTTGTGATCTTTGAACTTATATGTGTAGTGCACTTCACATAGGCAGGCATGTAGAGATGTTTCTCTAACTTTGTTTTTTTTCCTTTGAGCGGCACAATCGTGTGGAGAACTGTAAGTGCCTTTTTGTCCGGTGTCACGCTTTCGTGATACTTTTTGAACATGCCTGTTTTCAGCACACTCCGAGGAATGTGTTGTCTTGGAGAAGGTACCTCAATTAGGTTAGCGGAATCACAGCCGGCTCCCCCAGAGGGAACTCCAAATAGGGACATGTACATAAAGCTTGGCCTTCCCCCTATTATGTACAGTAAATTATGGCATAAATACACCAAGGCCGATCCTGAATTGCAATGGCCTCTACACGGGTCGTATGATTTGAGTAAAATACAATTTGTAGAGCAATGTATGTTTCAACGCAGGTCTAGACAAAACATGTTTGATTGCGTGCGAATGTGGGAGAAAGCGGCGCGTGAGCGAATGAAGCGTGAGGTTGCCTTGGCGGACAAAGAGCAGCGCAAGGCTGCTCGGGATAAGGCTTTACAGCTTGAGGAAAAAGAGGCTCAGGAGAAGAAAGAAAGGGAGGAACGGGAACGTAATTTGCAAACGACTGGTCAGTTTCCTATTCGCCGACCACTTTATCCTGTCCTTAATAATGAAATTGATGATTTTTCTTTGTTAGATCGGTCACCGCCTCCGTACGTTTCACCGACGGCTCCGGCTGCGGATTCCGAGGATGATGGACAGGATCAGTCGAGTCAGAAGGGGGTATCGGCTCTCAGGTTTACTGCGGAGAGGTCCGCTCATTACGCAGTTGGGCTCGTAAAGTGAATAAGCATTGTGTTACTCAGGAACAGTTGTTAACAGAAAAGAAAGGGTGGTCGGATCTTGAATTAATGTATTTTCTGTCCAGTCTGGCGGATGAAGTTGTAAACGCATATCGTGAACTTTCTGATACGTTAGAGCCTAAAATGTTGTCAGTGTATCGGGAGAATTTAGCTAAAGGTGATTTTGATCTTTCAGATGTTGACGACCTGTTCAAGCAATTGATCAAGCTGCGGGATGAGACAACCCAATTGCGGGAGGAACGAAAACGGAGGCAAAAGGAGTCCGACTTGGGAAATAACGGGCAGGCTAAGGAGTGTTCTCTCCGTGGTTCAGATAAGAATTCTGCGTTGCATGTTATGCCTATGCGTGAAGCCGCGCCTTTGTATGTTCCACCAAAAGGGTAAGGTACGGATGATGATAAATTGTCCAAGGATGCGAAAGGGTATTTTGTGTATAATTGGGTATATACGCCATGGAATAGAGCAGATGTCATGGCATTGAAAAATTCTTTACCTGATCTTCGAAAGAATCCGGCGGCATTTTATGAGGGGGTGGAGGGGGCTATATCGTCTTGTGTGATGACTCTTGTGGATATAGATTTGTTTTTTGGACTAATTTTACCACCTGATATGTGCCGACAAATTCGTAAAAATAATGATGAAACGATATTGGGGGGGACATGGAAAGACATAAATGCTGCAGATTTGGACAGAGAACCAGCATGTAAGCCCTGTCAGTTAATTCTAGACCTTCCGGCAGCTATCTTGAATAAATTGAAAACGCTCGTCCCCCCCAAAAAGATTCATTGGACCATGTTAACGTCGTGCAAGCAGAAACCCGATGAAACGGTCTCAGATTTCTTTACACGCTTCGAGGAGGCGTTTCATGATTACAGTGGTCAATTTTTAACTGATGATACGGGTCGGCATTTGTTTGTAGATAAGTATGTAGCTAATCTCCTACCGGAGATCGCAAAGCGATTGAAGTCGAGTGAGAGTTCCTGGGCCACGGCGACCCCTGCGTCCTTGTTAACTATGGCTCAGTATTATGAGCGGCAGGAAGTGGAGGCTAAGGAAAGTGTAGAGAAAAAGGCGAAGGAATTGAAAACGAAGGTGATGTTGGCGCAGGTTCGGGGAACACAGGGTAGAGGGAATGATAGAGGTAGACGAGGTGGAGGAAACGCATCGTATGGTCGTACGGACATTGCGGAGGATCAGTGTGCTTATTGTAAGGAGTTTGGGCATTGGGCCGAAGATTGTCCGGTACTTCGGGAGCAGCGTAGTCAGCGTGGTCGAGGAAGTGGAAGGTCCAGAGGAGGTTATACTGGAACGAGAGGTGGCGGAGGTGATCGTAGACAGGTTGAGGAGAGGGGCCGTGGCCAGGACGAACGAAATACGTTTGACAGACGGAATCAATATCAGATTTCGGAAGGAGAGAATGTGGAACATCAGGATTATGTGCATGCATAGGATTGCGTAGGATGGGGTAAGGAATCAGTTGAAGTGCCGGTAGATCAGCAAGGTCCATATGTAACAGCGGGTATTTTGGGTTCTACTGATCAGTTTCTAGTCGACACAGGAGCTACTCGTAGCGCTCTGTCGAAAAATTTGGTTCCGAGGGCTCCCCTGTCTGGCGAAATGATTACGTGTGTAGGGTTTGATGGCACACCCTCCCCCAGCCCATTGTCCAAGCCCCTTGCACTATGCATTGACAAATACTTTAGCTTTGGCCAATTTTTGTTATCACCTCATACCCCGGACAATATCCTGGGGATTGATTTGCTTAAATATTTTCGAGCAACAATACGCTGCGCTCCAGAGGGAGTGCGGGTTATTCTGAACGATAATTATCCTGACCCTGATGATTGCCCTGACCCTGACAGATTTTATGCCATTTTAGACATCCCTGCTTTGGCTTCCCTGCCGCACACGTTGTGGGCGATTTCAGACACGGATGTGGGAGAGATGCGCATTCCACCAATACGCATTACTGTTAAGGAGGGGGCCCCTCTACCACGAGTGCCCCAGTATAAGATTTCGAAAGAAGGTGAAATCGCACTGACACACATTGTACAGGACTTAATTTCAGCAGGGGTGGTGGAGGAGGTCCCTTATAATGTTTGTTACAGCCCTATTCTACCGATTCTTAAGAGAGACTCAGACGGCAAGATCTATCGATTTATTATTGATTTGCGTGAGATCAACAAAATTGTCATTCCCCAATACCCGGTGGTGTCTGATATCACGACCTTGCTTACTCTGGTTCCACCGACGGCCACCACCTTTAGCGTTATTGACTTGAAGAATGCGTTCTTTTCCATCCCTGTGCACCCAGATAGCAGATATCTGTTTGGTTTTACGCTCAATAATAAATCGTATAGACTTTGTCGTGTTCCCCAAGGATATACCGAAAGCCCTAGCATCTATAGCCAGGCTTTGAAACGACAATTAGATTCCTTTAAATTGCAGTCTGGCGTTGTGCTCATCCAGTATGTGGATGACCTTTTGCTTGCCGCCGACTCCTATGCACAATGTGAACAGAGTACGCTTGCACTGCTTTCCTTTTTGGCACAAAACAATCACAAGGTTTCCAAGAAAAAGCTTCAATACTGTAGACCCCAGGTGACCTACCTCGGTCATCTGTTGTCTAAGGAGGGGCGGGCATTAACATCTGATCGAATTCAAGCAATTTTAGACACACCAGTCCCCCGCACGCAGAGAGATGTGCGTGCCTTCATAGGGTTAACGTCCTTTTGTAGGCAATGGATCATGGGTTTTTCACATATCATAAAACCTTTGCTAGCATTACTGTCCAAAGCTACACCGATGCCTCTTGAGTGGACAGATGAATGTCAGAAAGCTTTCGAACAGTTGAGACAGGCCCTTTGTTCCGCACCCATGTTAGGAACACCAGACTACACGAAACTTTTCACATTGTACGTGCACGAGAATGATGGGTGCGCGTTGTCAGTGTTAGTGCAGTTGCACGGGGATAAGCAGAGACCATGTGCATACTTCTCTGCCATTTTGGATCCTGTAGCACGAGGGTTGCCTGGGTGTTTTCGAGCGGTAGCGGCAACAGCAGTAGCCATACGACAGAGTGAGGGCATAGTGTTATCACACAAATTGTTGGTGTTAGTCCCTCACGCAGTAGATGCCCTGTTAAATCAAACAAAGACCCAATACCTCACGAGTGCACGACTTACAGGATACGAGCTGACACTCTTAGCGCCACACATAACATTGAAAAGATGCGCTACTTTGAACCCTGCCACCTTATTGCCCTATCCGGCCGAGGAGGGTCAGGAAGAAAAACATCACGACTGTGTTTTCCTGACTGAGGAACAGACAAAGGGTCGTGTTGATTTACAGGATGTGCCACTTCGTGATGTGGATGGGGAACTGTGGGTTGATGGATCGTGTTTAAGGCTGCCAGATGGTACGACTTCCGCAGCATATGCGATCACGACTCTTAAGACGGTGGTAGAAACAGCTAGAATACCACAAAAATCGGCTCAGGCAGCAGAGCTGATAGCCTTAACAAGAGCCTGTGAATTGAGTGCTGGCTTATGTGTGAACATCTACACGGACAGCCGGTATGCCTTTGGAGTGGCCCATGATTTCGGCCTTCTTTGGAGGGAGCGCGGGTTTCTGACATCACACGGGGAGCACATTATGCACGGAGAGCTAGTGCGTGATCTCCTAAATGCGTTGCTTAGCCCTAAAAAAGTAGCGATAGTGAAGTGCAGTGCCCATAAGAAGATTACGGATAAAGTGGGTCAAGGAAATGCCTTTGCAGACAGCATAGCAAGGCAGACGACTATGTCTCGAACTAGCTCCCCTATGTACGTGGTACAATCACAGGCTGAGAGATGGAGTGATGCTAGAGCAGAGATACGGGATATTCAAAAGTCAGCCACAGAATCTGAACTTGCGGCTTGGGCAGCAGATGGGGTACTAGATGACGAGGGTTGTTGGAGAAGCAAAGACATGGAGAAGTGGAAATTGCCTGCGGCTTACTTACAGGCGATGGTCCAGATGACTCATGGACTGGCCCATGTCGGAGCTCTTGCAATCACTCGGCTTTTAACACGAGTTTGGGAACATCCCGAGATTGCGAATACTGCAAAGAGAGTAGTGCAGACCTGCCTGGTATGCTTGCAACACAATCCTGGAAAGGGGACCCATACTCCGAAAGGAGGGTTCGTTCCACCTTTTGCACCGTTTGAAGTGCTTCAAATGGATTACATCCAACTCGAGCGCTGCAATAACCTGAAGTACGTCCTAGTGGTGGTGTGCGCTTTTAGCAAATGGGTTGAGGCCTACCCCACGAAAGACAATACGGCTTTGACAACAGCTAAGGTGTTGCTTAAGGAATTCTTTCCTCGCTTTGGAGTTTGCAAATTTTTGTGGAGCGATAATGGGCCCCATTTTGTTGGAAAGATTGTGGAATATGTACTGAAGGGGTTAGGGATTCAGCAAAAGTTCCACGCTGTATTCCACCCTCAGTCAGCAGGTTTGGTCGAGCGGTACAATGCCACGTTGAAGCTTAAGCTGGCCAAAATTGTGGCGTCTACATCGTTGAAGTGGCCAGATGCGTTGCCGCTAGCACTACTATCTCTTAGATCAGTACCCCACTCACAAACTGGCCTTACGCCCTATGAGGTGGTGTTTGGCCGCCCTATGAATATCTGGGGGGTGCCCAAGACGCGATTAATACATGATGTGCCTTGTGTTATGATGAATGATTATTTGGCACGATTAACAAATGATTTGCTCTCTATTCATCAACAGGTTCGAGAAGCGCTCCCTGATAACTCTACTGGAGAGGGCCACGATCTTCGTCCTGGTGACCATGTAATGGTCCGCTCGTTTGAGAGAGCAAGCAGTCTGGAGCCCAGGTGGAAGGGCCCCGAGCAGGTCCTCCTGGCGACCCGCACCGCAGTACGAGTGACGAACAGGAAGCGGTGGGTGCATTCGACACACTGTCGCCGTGTCTCTCCGGATCTGGTGACTCCTGCTGTGTTGACTGATTATAAGGAGATCTTGGAGAAAGAAAAGAGCCCAGCTGTGACGTCGGCCGAAGTAGAGGGAGCCTTCCCGGACCAATCTGCTACCGGAAGAGAGCGCTACGATCTACGTCCACGATAAGAAGATTTTTGTTCCCTTTTAATGACTGGTTGGTTACCGCTCCAGGTTTGTGAAACGGAAACCGGGAATTCCAAGGGGGGGGGATCAGTTCTGCCAGAGTAGCGACACCCGTCTTGGCCCGGAGTAGAAAACAACGGCTACCTCGGAGTTCAGCACCGCATTTTTCTTTTTTTTTTAGGTATACACGCACGTGTATCTGGGACAATTTGTGAACAATTTGTGAACAATTTGTGCCACTTGAGACTTTGCACAAACTTTCTTGAACTATGGCACCAACGGCATCTCGTGACAAGAAAATATTGGGTGCCTTTCTCTTTGTCTTGACCATTGTGGTGATAGCTGTTATAGCCTGGGTAGTCGAACTTGTGGTACCTGTACGTGAACATTTGCTGCCGACTACCCCGGCACCGTCTGAACATTTTCATTTTACACTGCCTTTCCATGAAGAGCGCCATCGCCAAACGTATTTAAATAACAGCTTCATTCAGATTCTTCACCACTCGCATAATGTGACCAATACCTCTAATTGTTGGGTGTGTGGAATGTTGCCTGGGCACCAGAAGAGAGGGGGCACCCCACTTATTCCACTCCCGTTTTCACACAATGGGTCATGCAACGCCTGGTACACCCTCCTTTTTACTCTGAGATGGCCAACTAAAGGGGGGGTGCTTTTCCGTTTGAATAAAGTATGTTCCCATGACAAGGATGGGTTTCCCCGGGCCGAGGGCACACGTTTCGAATGGGAGGAGTACTGGCCTGACAATGTATCTGCTCCTTGTGTATATAGCAATCAGCGAAACGTGAATGTATCTAGTGCTCATGTCATAAATGTCATTGCTACAAAAGCCGATTTATGTATTAGAAACAAGGGCACGATTGCAGTGGGGAAAAGTGAATGTAACATTACTCTCACGTTTGATAGCCCGAATGGCATTTCATTTGTTGCATCTCGAAACACATACTTTATCTGTGGAACGAAGGGGTACCATCAGCTTCCAGTGGGGTGGTTGGGCACGTGCTACGTATCGTTTGTGCTACCTCCTGTATTCATTGCCCCTCCAATGTACCACAACGATTACACATTGTACCACGATTTCGTTTTGAACAGGGTTAAACGAACTGTTGCCCTAGAGGACATTGATCAAACGGACACTGCATTACAACAGTATGTGGATTTTAATCTGGGACTATTCTCCTTTGTGGGGGCTGCATTGAACAGCCGGAAAATCAGACGACTGACACGCGTTGTCGAAGCTGTTGCGAATGACACTGCTGTTGCCCTGGGGAATATTACCGAGGAACTACAGATTTCCAGAATTGTCACCCTCCAAAATCGTATGGTGTTGGACGTTGTTTTGGCTGATCGCGGGGGGGCATGTAGAATTATCGGAAGCAGCTGTTGCGTATACGTCCCGGACAATTCTCCATCTGTGTATGATGCTATTTCCAAGCTGCATAAAATAGCTGCTGAGATACACCCGGACAATGGGACTTGGACACTTTCAGGATGGTTCTGGTCCATGATTGCAACTTGGGGCTGGAAACTGTTGACAATTCTCTGTATACTGGTGGGAGCAATGTTCTTTATATGCTTATGTATTCAATGTGGCCCCGCCTTATGTTCAATGTGTCTATCAGCTTGCTTACCATCGAGGCGAGCTCTTGCCCACGACAAAATAATGCTACACAAAGAGGTGACACAAATTATGTTAATAGACATCGAGGACGAACATCCTGACTATGTTCATTATGAGGTAGATTCAGCTAAACGCTAAAAGGGTCGTCTGTCGTAATTGGCCCGTTCGCATTAGCGATTAGCTGAACCTACACGTTGTCCTCCTTAACTTGGCTATATATGATAAACGCCATTTTGAATGTTGCGGCGGCCATCTTAGATCATGAGCGGCCTCGTGGCCGACGTGCCCTTTAGTCCGTTGTCCGTTCTACTGACCACTCTTGTCTGCCCAGCAACAGGCTATTTTTAGTACTGGTCAAGCCGCACATGCGCAGCTTCCACTGACCCGTAGATCTTCAGGAATGTGCACCAAACTGACCAGCGGAGTTGTGCCCCCCTCCAATGAGCTGGCAGTATTCCAAAACATGACCATATATGTCTCGAAAATGTGTTTTAACTTGTGCCGCCTATCTTTTATTGCCCCAAAACTGTATATAATATGGGGTTGCACCGATGTTCGGTGTGATACCTCTTGCATTACCGAAGGGTGCTGTTTGAGTGTACCACCACCCCATGGGGTCTTAATAAACTTGTTCTTTGCCTTTTACAGTTTCCGTGCCAACAGTTCTTGAGTGTGAGTGGGTTATCTCCGGAGCGTGTAGGCCTTGGGAACCCCGAAATACTTCAGATAGACCCATCAGGGACTTCCAGGCCATGGCCAGAGAGCGTTTGGCCAGAACCAGTGCCAGGTCAATTAATTTTTTGAGGTTCTTACGGCATGCATTTCTCTTCGTAATGCCTAATAGGTAGTGTGCACCCGGAATAGGAATTGTAATTCCCGTTGCCGCTGCCAGTACATCAGAGACATTCCCCCAGTAGGTTCTAATGTGGGAGCACATCCAAACTATATTCAAGAAGTCAGTGCCTGTGACACGGCACCTGGGGCAGATATCTATGAAGGTCGGGTACATACGCCCCAGCTTGTGTGGGGCTAAGTATGTGTGGTGCAGATAGTTAAATTGTGTACATTTCAGATGGGCATTCATCGAGATGGTCTTGGGGTTTCCAAGACATTGCTGCCATTGCTTTTCCGAGATGTCAGAAGAGAGCGCTGCTGTCCAAAATTCACACAATGGGGACAATGAGGAGGCCGTGTCCATTCCGAGAGAATTATAGAGGGCCGTGATTGCTTTCCTACCCGACCCATGCGTCAATAGTGTCTGCAATGCCTCAGAAGCCGATGGTACTGTACTTATGTCCTCCCAGGTACGTGTTGCCTGTTGTGTGAGTACCGCGTAAAGAAGGAACGTTCCGGGCGCCGCGCCATAGTCGTCCCTTAACCCCTTTGATTCTCATGACGAGCTCAGCTCGTCATGAGGCACGGTTGAGCTGTGCTCATGATGATCTGAGCTTGTCATTAACAATGGGAAAAATTCATAGTCAGCATAGGAGGGGAATACCATCAGCAGCAATGGTGTTAAGGCAGCAAAATCGCATAAAGCGGAGTCGACGTATAAGTCTCCACAGGTTGTGAGTCCAGCTGCCTGCCGTTCGGTCAGCTTGAGGCGCTTTAAGCGGGCAAATGATCCTGGTGACGTCTCTGTGGTGAGGTCCGGGGCATACGGCAAAGGGCGGCGATTGGGTGTCACGGACGCAACCAGGCATCACGGGCGGCTCATAGCAGTGTGTAGCCCCCTGTCATCTGAAGCCGCGTTTTAGTGCCCAACAGCCATTCTAGCAGGTCTGATTGCGACAGCACCAGTGCTCTAGCGTCTAGCTCAGACAGGTTCTTCTTAGAAAGCCAGCTCATAGGCCATTGGAGCTGAGCAGCTGCATAATAAAGCTCGTAATTGGGTGCCCCCAATCTCCCCTCAGATATAGGGAGGTAAAGCTTTGAGAGTGCTACCCTAACCCTGGAATTGCCCCATATCAGACATACCAATGGGGAACATAGGTTGTGAAACAGTTTCTGAAGCAGTCTATAGGGGAGAACGGTGAAATAATATAGGAGCCTAGGAAGGAGGAGCATCTTAGATATGGCTATCCGGCCCATGGGGGATAATGGGAGGGCGGTTCAGAACAGGAGCAATGTCCTGGCACTGGCAATCACTCTCCCCAGATTACTGTCTATCAAATCGGATAGAGAGTGATAGACCTGGACACCCAAGTATTTAAATTAGTAATACGCGCTGGGAAGTGGGGCAGGAGACTCCTGCTGCCTTTGTTCGACCGGGATGGGCGACATTGGGAATAAAACTGACTTGTCCGAATTGACCCTCAAGCCCGACAGCTACGCATGAGTTTCTAGGAGTTCAACCAAACCTCAGAGCGGCTTGTCTTGATTGCATAAATAAATCAGTGCGTCGTCTGCGTAGAGGGACACTATATGCCACTGCATATGTGCTCGAATTCCCCGGTTGGTAACATGACTGCGGAGCGCATAGGCCAGGGGCTCCATGGCCAAGGTGAACTGAATTGGTGAGAGTGGGCAACCCTACCTGGTGCCACACTCAATATAAAAGGATAGTGAGATGACTTGGCCCGTTTTCATGCGAGCATGTGGATTAGTATATAATATCCGCACCCAGCATAGAAACTTTAGGATTATGCCAAATTAAGCCAAAACCGCCTGTAAGTAACCCGACCCCATGGAATTAAAGGCCTTTTCTATATCTAGGTCTGCTATCCAATGTTGCTCAGGAGCCGTTTGGGCCCACTCTAGCAGCTTGAATAAGCGTCAAAGATTCAACCTGTGCTGCTACCCGGGACGAACCTGTTCTGATCCGTGTGGACCAATAAAGGAGCAGCCCCTAACAGCCTATTGGCCAACAATTTACCCAGGATGTTATAGTCTGACGTAAGTATGGACAGCGGGCTGTATGAGCACATAAGAAGAGGATCCCTACTAGGTTTTGGGAGGTCTACTAGCACAGCCTTGCGGGTTCGAAGGAGGCAATGCACCCCTATCAAAAGATTATCTGAATGCGGTAAGCAGCCAAGGGGTCAGCTGGGTTGAGTAGGTGGGTCAATCATCCATTCCAGGAGTTTTGCCTCTAGCTAGCTGCTTAATATAACTGAAATTTCAGCTGCTGTGATTGGAGCCTCCAATTCAGTGTATTGGTCCTGTGTTACATGTGTGATGGCCGTTTGTTCTAAAAACTGATGTATTTCCTGGGGGTCCACTGAAACTGGGGCCTTGTATAGTTACACATAATATTCTTGGAAAGAAATATTGATCTGCTTCTGTGTGTTGACCAGGATACCATCTCAATGTATATTGCAGTAATAGGAGGTTGCGTGAGGTTGCGTCTCAACAACCAAGCAAACGTCCTACCTGCTTTGTCGTCTTCCGCATGGCATTTGGCCAGGTACTGATTATATCTTAGGACACAGTTTATCCAGTGCTTCCTTATGTGCTAACCGGATTTTAGGAAGTGCAGGTAGTATGTGCGGCTCTGTAGGAGCGCTGCGCTGCTGGTGTAGCATATCAGCCTTCAACCCTTGGATTTCCCTAGTTAGTGTAATGCGAGTACCATACACTGCCTTTATTACCTGTCCGCACAAAACGACTTTCAGGGCGTCGCATTCAATGTCCGCATGTATGGCCATTCCTTCATTTATCTGGAAGTAGGTAGTTATGGATTGCGAGATGGTAGCACTTAGAGCTGGATCGCAGAGTGCTTCCAAAGGGAGTTGCCAGGTCTGTAAGCTAGGTCTGGGCGCACCCCAGGTCAATCAAAGCCGCAGGGGGCTATGATCTGAGATTGTGCGAGCAAAGTTCTCAGCGTGAGCTATATGCGGCAGTGCCGTTTCCGTACAGTAGATGGCATCTATGAACGTGTAAAAGATCATGTGGAGCAGTGTGAGTATACCCGGTCTGTAGGATATTTTGCTCGCCATCCATCAGACAATTGTATCTGCAAGGCCCAATAAGCCATTGAGTGGGCAAGTCCAACAGTTTGTGTACCAAGGAGGGGAGTGCGGGAATGATCAAGGGCCAAGTCAGGATTGCCGATATAATGCCCCCCCAATAAGCAGGCACCGATGGATCCCTAAGAAGGGCCGGGGTCAGTGTCTGCAGGAAAGTGGATTGCCCTGAATTAGGTGCATAGAGTGAAACCATGGGCAGTGGACGTACGTCTAAAGAACCCTCCAGTACCACATGGCGGCCCTGAGGGTCAAAGCGCATATTCCTTATCTGTAGTGGGACACCCGGTGACACCCAGAAAAAGGTCCCCCTAGCATAGCTTGAATAAGTTGTGCCTATGACCTTTCCCCTACATCTTTTGCTGAGCGACTGCAGTGTTTGTTCCGTTTAGTGGGTCCCCATGGAGGATAGCTATTGCAATCTAATGTATACGTAAATATTGGTAGACTTTGTGTCTCTTGGCACAACCAGCCATGCCGCGCACATTCCAGGTCAACAATAATTAATCAGTCCTGTCCATTCACAATAATAAGAACAATAAGAGCCGATAGGTATGCATTCCCCGCTTGCAGCAGACAGTGAAGTAATACATAGAGGACAATCTTGCATTGTAGCGTAGCACACAGGAATATACTTATGGACTGGCACCTTGTGGTATGCTTTGACCCAACGCCCCCCCCCCCCCACCCCAGGCGAGATTGCCAACAGGCAGGAGGCCATATGCACTTAAATGTAAAAATAATGAAATAAGAAAATAAAGATAACAGTGAATTACACAACTCAAAATAGGTCTATACCATACCACTCATGGTTAACCAGGACTTTGTAAAAATATTAGCGGGTGTATACCACTTTGAAGTGCCCTACCTGTTTACAAATAATGTGTATGTAAAGGTAGAAGAAGAAAGAAGAAGAGAAAAACAACAAATAACAAAGGTTATCACCGTTGACTACTGGAATACCTGTAAAATAACTAAAGTTAATATTTCCAAATGTTGCAGCTGAGCTCTGGTCCTGTTTCTATGACAATGGAGGGGAATACAATTGCTCGGATAAATTGCTGAGTTTCCAGTAGATTTCTACCCAGTGTGCTGCCACACCAAAAGGATAACACAAGGTAAATTCTGAACTAAACAGAAATGACTAAAAGGAAGCAAGAGGATGCAGCTGTCCGAACCCTTCAGCAGCACAGTTTACAGACATCAGCGTGAGAAGGAAAAAAATCACCCATGCGAGGAAACAGCTGTCTGATCACTTCAGCTGCACTGTTCCATGATTAGCAGCGTGAGGAGATAAAAAATCAGCCACACGAGCCGCCCAACCACCGACACATGAAGTTGGGGTTAAGTGAGTAACTTTACATGTTTGTGACTTCCCTTTTCTGTAAATCACCAGTTCCTTGACTATACTACATGAATAAGTCAGAATGCTGTGAAGTGAGATTTTTAGGCCTGTCCATTGGCAATCGACCATTATTCAGACTCGATAACTCGCAAGGGGTTGCTGTCATTATCCTTCAATCCTACAGCCCATGTTGTGGCATGAGTCCGCTCGTCCCCAATATAATGATCCACATTTATACTGATAATGCAGTTGAAGATCCTGTTTACTTGAAGAAGTACATAAGTTTCAAAAACCCTTGACAGGTTTCCTCCTTCTCATCTGATCACGTTTTGCCTATGGAATTACTATGATATTCCACAGTAAGAACTAACCAGCAGACATCTACCCTAAACATTCCATTCTGCTACATTCTGAGAGTATGCAAATCTATAATAAAAACTCTAACATTAAGCTGTATTAGCTAGTGTAAATTGATATTTAAAATTCAATCTCAGATTGTAATCACTCCAAAAGTAATGGGAAAACAATAAAAACTACAATCAGTACAAAAGCATCAGACTCAGCATAAAGTTAAAGAAAGAGAGCTGGGGGATGCTGCTATGAATAATAAAGCCCTAAGAATATACTTCAAAGGTTATCGAGGCAATGACCCGCAAACCAACAAATCCCAAGCTCACACTTCACCTGTGACTAAAATCTTGAATGCAGCATCAATACCTGGACAATGCATTTGATGGATAAGTCCAACCAAATAATGAACCAACCAGAACGGTATCCTAGACCAAAAAGAAACAAAATTAAGAACTATTACCATTCATTTTTCATCACCTTAAATCATTTGTTCCAGTTGCTCCCTTTCCCTATGTACATCAAAGTAGGAGCAGCAATAGTATACAAATCTTTTTCCTCTGACATACCCCCTTTTTTTCCTCCAAACCTCAGACAAAAAGCTAGCATAAATTTGAACTCTTCAACAAACTTCTTGACATATTTTATGAGTAGTTAAGTAGATTGACATGCACTGTGTCCAGCAACGTGGAGGAAAATGTCTGGATGGAGAACTGTATGAACACAAAATCGTCAGGATGCTGTATCTTGAACTCCCAGGAACCCACCAATGAGCAAGAAGGGGTTCCATAGAAAGTCAACCCTGTGATCTAAAAAGTCAAGGAACCATTAACTGACTGCAAATTGTGTCCCAAAAACAATTTTTTCAAACATATTTAGCAGACTGTTCACTACTGTCAATACTTGATTGGACCATCATTGTTTTTTCTGATCACTTATTTCAGTGATCAAATGGGACCACAACTGATATGTCGGCAAACAGTAAGACACAAAGATAAGAAATAAAAAAAAATGATTAACGACCTTCTCTTCCTTAATCATCTGTTGCAGCCTCCTCCCTTAACTTCCATTAAAGCAAAAGCAGTAAATTTGGGTAAACACATTTCCATTGAGAAGGCCCCTTTTTTGCATCTAAAATTCCGGAGGAAAAAAAAACCTAGCACAATGTTTAATTTTTCATGAACTAGCATATTTTAGCCAAGTTTTGGGGGTAAAAAGGCATAATGACATGCACTTTATCAGGCAACATGAAAGAAATTATCTGGATTGAGCCTTTGATATTAAATATATAAGAACATGTGGCTGTGCGTGATGTAAACACATTATCTAGCACATGTATTGAAGGAAGTGATCCAACAAGGGTCACCCGGGTCACTTTGACCTCCTCTTGCCTTCCAATAATGAAGAGTTGAGGAAGCAGTAGAGAATACAAGCAAACTAGTTTAATCACAAAGTACACTGCAGTGGAGTCCAATCTGCCCAGCCTCCTATGATGGCTGACGAGGGACTACCTCTAACAAGCATAAAGTTCAATTATGTATGTTGCGGAGCCCACAATGACTCGCCTACTATGGAAAAATACTGGTAGCTGTTGTAATACAATGGGAGTACAGAACATACGTTTTGATTCTGCAGCCTGGGACAAGCTCTCTACTATCCTAGGTAGCCAGACCTATCCTGCCCTGTAGACAGGTGGGAGAAGGCCTCTATATAAGGCATGCGTTAATGAGCAAGTTTCAACATTGGAGAAACGCAGCCTACCAAATATCATTTCTCGTAAATGAGCAAGTAGCAGTTTCGAATATAATACAAAATGGCGTCTTCAAGAACAATTTGCAACTTACATCCAAAATACTCTCTAGCTCGTTCACACCTGGCCATGGTGGTACCACCAAATGTGATAATAGAGGAAAGGATATATCCAAAAGTGATTCCATTGCTATAATTATTAACTTCCAAATTGGTAATTCCCTCATAAAATTCCTTGATCAATTTTCTTTATGCCCATCTTATGTTTGGTCTACTAAACCTACAAGGTACCCCAAGAGGTAGCACAATTCCCAAAGCCATGTCCAGCATACGGTTGTACATATTAGAATATGTACCATTTGATAAAAAATAAAAACCTGGATGTGCATAGAGTGGACCTTGATAATCTAATGGAGCATATCTAGTATTAATTCCCTTCATACTAGGATCATCCTTTTTCCCTAAACGCATTATTTTTTTGTACACTGATTCTCCAGTACAATTATGATACAAATAAATATCAGTACCATTGATTACAGGGCAACACTCAAGATAAATACCTGCCTTTGAGTGACAGTCATGTCTTGTTAGTGCCAACCTGTTAGGGTGATATTTCTTTTACTAAGATACAGATCACCACAATACCTTTTGAGCATGCATCCAAGGTAACCTGTGCCCCTTGGATTTCTATAGTATAAGCAAGGTCCAGGTTATCCCAGGCCGAATTCTTCTTTTACCTCTACGAAATGGGTAGGACAAACATATGTATAATTCACCAATGACAAGGGGTAAGCGGCCCATAAACTTGTAACAGAATCAGTGGGATAACAAGTTGTGTTATCCCCAAAGAATTTTCAGTGTGTGCATAAGAAAACATTGCTATACATGGCTCTTTTGCTACGATATTAGGAAACATCTTGATAGAAGACACATGATGAGGTAACTCCAGAGCACTCCGATGTCCAGAACAGCCCCCTCCCACCAACAAGAACAACAATATACCTACAGCCCAAAATATTTTCTTCCTGAGCTACCGTTCAAAACTAATCTGCCCGGGCGCAAGGCGACAAGAACCTGTTCATCTTCTGCAAGAGGACGACCAGTAGGCAGTTATAGTTAGGACCGTGTTTCCATAGGAAGAACATTTTTGTTTTGTTTATAACTTTGGTGTTGTTTGATTAATCTTCATGTAATTTTCAAAACTAATTCTTTGTTCATATCAGCTCCTATGTTGAAAGTTTGGCAGAGAAAAAAGGGGGGACCCAAAATGTGTTTTCTCCATGTTAATTTCCATAGGAAAGTTCAGACAAGGCTACAGGTTGAACAGGTGAACGGAATGACCCCACATTTGTCAGGGAGAAGGGTCTTGGTCTAGAAAGCCCACTTTTGTTTATTTGGTGTACATACGTTCAGTAGTTTTTGTGAAATATCGAAATTTACAGATATCAATATTTGGAAATTCTGCTATCTGATTGGCTGAGGCATTACAAGCACAAGCTTGCCGCTGATTAGATGCGAGCGCTGTGAGCGGTTGCAACTAAGAAGTATTGTCCCCCATTTTGTGATTCTGTTGAAGCAAGCAAGGGGAAAAAAAGGGTGAAACATGTGGGAAAGAGCACTGTAACCTCTGTGGGATGTTTAGGGTGTGCTATAGAAGGGGTGCGAAGCAAAGTATACACCCCTAGTGGTGAGAAAGTGGTGGGCTACAGAAATTAAGTGAGGTATTGCATAGAGTCTGATGCTGGTAAGGTGAGGTGGTGCGGGACTCGGGATTAAAGTGTGAGACCAAACTGTGTGTCTTATGCTGTGAAGTTATGAGCCCTGGCCGTTGCACTACAGCTGTGGAAGTAGTGTCAGCATGTGTTTATACCTACTAGGATGAAGTACTGACCCGTACTGGTGTGAAAGTCCTGGGGTACAGAAAATATGTGAGGTATTGTCTGGAGTGTTATGGAACTAAGAAGTGTTGGCCTCCATTTTCTGATTTTATTGAAGCGAGTAAGGGAATAAAGGTCGGAAAAAGTAGAAAATAGGAAGGTAGAAGCACTGTAACCTTTGTGGGCTGTTTAGGGTGTGCTATACAGGGAGTGCGAAGCATACTATTCATATCTACCGGTCTGAAAGTGCTGGGATATGAAAATGAAGTGAGGTATTGCATAGAGTCTGGTGCTGGTAAGGTGAGCTGGTGCGGGACTCTGGGATTAAAGAGTGAGCCCAAACTGTGTGTTATGCTGTGAAGTCAGGTGCCGTGGCTGCTTAACTACATATGTGGAAGTAGTGTCAGCATGTGATTATACCTACTAGGACGAACTACTGACCCGCACTGGTCTGAAAGTCTTGAGGTTTGGAAAATATGTGAGGTATTGTCTAGAGTCTCATGGTGCTAAGCAGAGCTGCTGCCGGACTTGGGGATGAAACAGTGAGCCTAAACTGTATGTCATATGCTGTGAAGTCATGTGTTGTGGCCGCTGTGCCACATGTGTCCAAGTAGTGTCAGCATGTAGTTATATCTAGTCAAAGGAACTTTTCTTTCGAACATTGTAACTTGTGTATGGTGCTCAGAGGGTGTTATATAGGGAGTGTGAAGGTTAATTTGTGTGTATGAAATGAATTTGGTATTTGTAAAATGGAAAGCACTGACTTCTATGGGTCTGATGGCGCTGGGGGTGTAAGCTGAGGTGCTGCTGGAGTTGGGGATAAAGCTGATGAACTGCTGACCCCTATTGTCAACTTTTAACCTGCACGTGCCGTTAAATGGTCAATAAAATGTTGCAAAAGTATACCATTAGGTTACAAAAATAAATTATGAACTTTTAACCTGTAGGTGTCGTAGCATGTTCCTGAAAGTGTGGTGATAAAATAGGTTGAACTTGTGACCTGTATGTGGTACGGAATATTAAGTAGCTTTTTGTATGGAAAATTCAAAATTAGCCAATGGAGATACGTTTTGGAATGTCATTTAAGGAATGAAGTATTCTGATTTGTTCTTTACATGTATTAATGTTTGGAGCGACAGAGAAATTGTGCCATTACTGGTTCCATTCTTGATGAAATCGGTGCTTCACATGTACTATGTGCCAAAGAAAGAATTTTATGTGTGTTTGACATTTGAAATCTGCATTCCAACTACATCGGTGAGTTAGAAATGAGCAAGGTGTGTAGTAGTGCTTAAGTATTTGAGGTGATGTTTTTAAGTTTGAAAGTATTTTTTATTTCAAAGTAATATAGTGTTAATAAAGTGTCTGTGTTTGATAATCGTTATAAAATATGCATCAAATTTGACTTGGTGTTAAATAAGTACTTTATATATGTTTAAGAATTTTTCACAAAGAAGAAGTGTAGTTTGTTATCTTTGTAGGACTGTATGTTTTTGAAAATGAGGTACAGCGTTAATTTGGGTTTGTAATGTCTTTGGGTTAGATAAACTAAATGTTGCACGTTTGCAAATTATACTTTTTTGTGAAAATATTGGGGTGGTGGTAGGAGATGTATGTGTTATTAAGTTAAAAGCGATCAAACAAAACCCAAAAATGTTATGTGGGCAGGTTGTGGGCTCGTTTTTGACACTGAGAGGTGGATTTAAATTTAAGTCGAGGTAGGTTGTTGTACTGTGAGGTTGTATACAGTGTTTGGAGATTACATGGAGAGGAGATGGAGACAGGAGAAGTGATACGTTCTTTTTAAATGTACAAATAGTTTGAATCATTTGATCATAGGTTGAGATATAATATGAACATGGTTTCTGGTTTGCATTTGGGTATAGTTAATTGTTTTTGTAGTTTCTTACTCGTGATTAATAAAAAGGTAGATATACTAAAATATATGGTAGTGAACGTATTAATTATTGTTCGTTCTCATGGAATAGAAGTGGTTGGGAAGTGCTTCTTTAGAAGCGATGTTTTATACATGTGTGAGACATAAGAAAGAAATGAAAATGATGGGTATGTTTTCTGTATGACTTTGTTGACATTACAGAACTGCGTGCGATTTTAAATGATAATATTTGTTAGGCTGTGTCCCTGTGCTGTATATATGTAGGTGTTGCAGTGGTCCAGGGTTTACTGATGCTCAGCTTCACTATCCCTTTTGAGACACTCGTCAATTTATTCATTCAATTTGATGTCTTTAATATTGATATAGTAAATAGACGGTATATCAAAACTTTGGGAATTAGAACTATGTTTACTCTCCCCACCCTCTGCTATACACTCTACGGAGTGTTTAAATGACTTTAGTAACGAAGATGTCTAGCTAGTAAAGGTGGTGTAGTTCCACTGGGCCCAATTAACAACTGTGCTATGGGATGGTTTATGTTTTACCCTCCAATTTAGTTGTTTGAATACTTTTTGCTGATAAAATTAACGTTGTATATGTGTATAATGGCGCTACTGGGAATGGTGGGGGTTTCTGTTTGATTTTGTATGGTTAACCCAGGGCAGGTGGGTGGATGTGTGGGAGGTGGGCATGTTGGTGATTAAAACACAGAATTTAGTAACATGCAGATGTTGACCTACTATAGGTGATGTAGTACCACTGGGAGCACTTATAAAGCACCTTGTGGCATGGGATATGTTTTACCTGCAAATTTATGTTTTAATACGTCCTGCTGATGAGCGTTTCGGGAGACATATGTTGAAATTAAGCCTCTGTGTGGCTATAGTGGCTTCTATGTTTGCTGGGACTCTCTCTTTTATTGCATAAAGTTAAGCAAGGGCAGGTGTTGAGATGGTGTAGTGGTACTGCGACTATTTATAAACCGTCTTATGGTATGGTGTATGTTTGAGTTGCAAAATTGCAGATTTTAATAGCTTTTCCTGATGAGCGTTCCGGCAGACACCCGTTGACATTAAGTCTATGTATTGCTATAGTGGCAGTAACAGGAGTGCTGGGGCTCATTGTTTGATTTTGTAAGGTAAGGCTAGGAAATGGGTGGGGGAAGAGGGTATGTTGCTGATTATAACACATACATTTGTAATGAGGACATGTGCAGTTAGCAAAGGTAATGTAGTTTCACTGGGTCCAATTATTAACTGTGCCATGGGATGGTTTATGTTTTGCCCGCCAATTTGCATGTTTCAATACTGTTTGTTGATAAGTGTTCCGGCACACACCTGTTAAAATGAATCCTGTGTATAGGTGTAGTGGCGCTACTAGGAATGCTGGGGGTTTCTGTTTCATTTCGTTTGGTTAAGCAAGGGCGGGGGTGGGTGTGGGGAAGGTGGGTATGTTAGTCATTAAAACACAGAATTTAGTAACATGCAGATGTCGAGCTACTAAAGGTGATGTAGTACCACTGGGAGCACTTATAAAGCACCCTATGGCATGGTATATGTTTTACCCGCAAATTTGCATGTTTTAATATGCTTTGCTCATGAGCGTTCCGGCAGACAGTTGTTGAAGTTCCTGTATTGCTATGGTGTGTCTACTAGATTTTCATCTTTCTTTGATTTTGTAAGGTTAAGGAAGGATGGGAAAGAGGGTGGTGCCGTGGCAGTGTGCCCATTTATGAATAGATTTATGGTATGGTATATGTTTTTCTGGCAAATTCCCATGTTTTAATACGTTTTGGTGATGAGTGTTCCAGCAGACTGGCACACAAATTACACAACATTTCTGTGGATAACAAATGTTTGTGCTGATAGACACTCTTGCACTGTCGTAGAAGACTGTCCGGGGTTGATGGGAAATTATGATCCTTGGTGCCATTTTAGATTTCAATGGAAGCTTACACTGTTTCTTTGTTACTATGGTGTAGTTAGCATTCTAAGTGGGAGAAAAAAGTGGGGGTGCTCTAAAGGGTGGGGCAAGCTGGTAAAGTAGTGAGAAAAATAAGCATGTGCACACCGATGTGCATGCTCACACGGCAGTGCAATAAAAAAATGAACTATCTTTGAGAGGTCCGAAAATAGAGCCTAATAGAGACCCTTTTGGAGGCTCCCTGAAAATAAGTGCTGGTCCTCAGACCTGGCCCGCATTAAGCCCAGCATCTATCCATCCTAAGTACTGTGCCATTCAACCATCTTTTAATTGATGCATACATTCCAAATTATATACATACATGCATCTGTTCCTGCACTTATCTTAAGCATCTATGAGCCCACTCGCCTATAGTAAGCACTGCGCCATTCATGCAGCCATACGCCTATATATGCATAGATACATCTATTCCAGAACCAATCCTAAGCATCTATCAGCCCACCCATCTAACATAAGTACTAGTCCCTGCATTCATTCATTCATGCTTCCATCCGTCCATACATTGATATATCCATCCCTGTATATATCTATTGATGCATCTGGCCATGCATCCACTCGCTCTTGATTCAACTATACTTTCTTATTTTCGTGCATCCTCCGCCACGATCGTAAATATGACATATTATACTCATCCACCCAGACTCTTAGGGGATCAAAAAGGCTGGTGATAAGCAATGACAGGCAGATGTTTCTTATAAAGAACAACAAAGCTTTGAGTTGCTCTTTGTGGAGCATACTTGACCACCCTTCTCTGGTGGTGTTTTAAACAAAGGTACATCTAGCGAAGGAAATGTAAAGGAGCTTTTCAGTGTAAGACATTAATTTAGAAACATAATGTTTTATCGAGTTGTATATAGGTACACTGTTTTAAAGTGGCCGTGATTGACAGATACTGAATACCTGTACTTCTTACATTTGAGAAAGTATACCAGAGAGCTAATTTGGGCAGTTGTATATTTCCATGTGAAGCACAGTATAGGAATATAAAAGTAATTGCATAGCTTGTTAAGCTTATATTAAAGAGGGGTTATGAGAACTAAGTGAACCAGGCAAAGCATATGTTTACGTAGCACTAAAACAAAACAGTGTGTAAGGTCGTAGCAGGGTCGTGCTGGAGTTGCCTGCTTGTGATCGATTCCAGAGGCGCAACCAGATTGAAATTTCAGGGGAGCCTAATTCTTTCAGCAATAGGCAGATTGGGGATGTAGGGGCTGTAAAAAGGGGTGAAAAAGAACAGAGTCTCATTTACCAAAAACATTTTCTTTTGAAGACCTGTGAAGTACTTGTGTGCGCCTCTGTGTGTGCACCCGGGTAGCTGTCTCAGAGAGTCCGGGGCAATGGGCGTTGGGCGCCTGATGGTCTGTCTTCTAATCACCCCACGATGATGTTGCTCCTGCATTTCAAAAAGAGAAGGGACATCCTGAGAGAAAATGACTTTCTTTCATGGATTTCCTTTCTCCTACAATGCGAGTCACCTGACATGATTTGTTCACTTCTAAGTAGTGAGCAATGTGCATGCTCTCACAGTCTCACTGCAGTGCAATAAAGAAAAAAAAGCTGATTACCTTTGTGGGGCCCGAAAATACAGCCTCATAAAGACCCGTTTCGAGGCCCCCAAAAATAAAGTGCTGGTGGTCAGACCCCGACAGACCCACCCACTTAAAGCCCTGGGTGCAGTGTTATGTTTGCAAAGTTGTAGATAAAATTGTTAGGCTAATAATGGTAATTTTTGTGCTTGATGTTTGGTTGATAATATCATCCTAAGTACATAATTAAAAATGTTAAAAATACTATCTGTAAATTTGTCTGCGGTGGGTTGCAGAGAAAGTGCTGTGGGATGGTGGGGTGCGGCGGAGAGGTGAATAGTACGAGGTAGTGCAGTTATATATAAATTGTAAAGGTGTATGTAAATAATTAAATAAATACTTGTTGTATGTTCACTGGCACTACTTGTCATCCTAGTGCTCCTCTGTTGTGCTCCATCACATTGCAGCACTGAGTCTTGAAGTCGTTAGTGGAAATTTGGAAATTGCATGTTATTAATTTAACATAGTGAACAAATGTGAAAAATAATTTAATCTATTTTTTGTTTTTCAGAAAAATATGTTGTATGGATTACAAATTTGGAAATGCCTAGAAGACGTGAAAAAAAGGAAAGAGAAGCAAAATATATTTGAGCAAAAGAAAAAATCTTCAATTAGAAAAAAACGTGAGTAGTGCAGAAACAGTTTGTTCTACTAAAAGTAGAAGAACATTTTTGAAAAAAATATTACAAACATTAAATGAAAATGATCACACAAAGCAAAACGAAGATTTTTTTAGGTAAGGTGAAGCAGAGTTCAATTTCAAATACCAGGAAAACGAAACATAATAAAGAAATAGTATCTGCTACTCTGAGACAAAAACAATTTCAAGAAATTTGTCAGAGATTTTTTCGATCTAGAGTGATTCAGAATTTAATGAAATCATGCTGCAAGTATTTACGGAAAGTGTTGCAATTCAAAGAGTAGCAGAGTATTGAAAGTATAGTGGATACTGCTTTCAATTTAAAACAGAAGTTATTCATTCTGATTTTGAAGAGAATCAAATACTTTGATAAAATATTCAAAGTGACAAAAGTAGAAAAAACAGACTTGTGAACAGAACCAACTTTTGTGCAATATTCAGTGTACATTGGAGACATACTTCTACTACTGAGCCTTTTTTAAATGAGGAAATTTACTTCCAGGAAAATAGTGTATCATTTGCAGTTGATACTGGAGGTCCTTGCTATGAAGTTCAGGGTGGTTGATAAAAGTGCAGAAGAGTTAATAGCTCAAGGAGTGTAAGGGAAACATTCACAAGCTTCTGTCTACAAGTGGAGTTGTAGTAGTGTTTGTAGTATTCAACAGGAATCCATCGATATAATGCAACATTTGCTACAAGAATATACTCAGAAAAGTATTAAAAAGAAGAGTAAGTTGTTACAAGGACTAGATCCATGTAATGTAAGAAAATATACTGAGAAGTACGGGCATTCTCTGGCTTGTCTTTCAAGAAAAGTTTGTAAAAGTTTTTTTCATCATTTGAGAATGTTAGCTGTACACCATTCAGAAATGCAGTAGTTTTTAAGGAAACTGTACTATGTAAAAAGTCCTGCATTATGTTTAAGTGAACTGAATACAAGACTTTTACATGGTTCTTTATCAGATGTTCAAAAAAATGCGATATTTTGGTTCAGAAGAGCAGTTCATAGATATTGAAAGTTTGACAATTACAGATGTTGGAGGAGATGAGAAAGTGATTAGCACTGATCAGTTTGAAGAAGAAATTGGAAAGTTTAATGTATTGTACTCTGAAATACCAAACTATGTTTGTCTTTGTTGCCGACGTACTCATTATAAAAGTCAAAGTAGGAATGTTGATTTGTATTTGAAAAGTGGAAAGGAGCACAGTGTTAAGTGGGAAGAATTTGCAACTTACTTGTTTGTTGAAGGTCGATTTCAGTTAAGTAGTGATCAACGTATATGAAAATATTGTTACAACAAATTTGAAGAGAACAAAATGCCTGCTAGAGCAGTACATAATACCTTAGAATTAGTAGCTATTCCAGAGGAACTAGCCAAATTGAATACATGAGTCGGTTCTAATTCAATCTGTTCATCCTTTTTCAACTATGATTTGGATGAAGCCTAAAACAGCTCAACTGCCACAAACGGACTTGCAAAGAGGGCTCAAAGGAAGAGTGGTGTACTTACCTTTGGATTTTAAGAAAAATATTGAAACTATTGCTGGAGAGAGAGAGGAAAGAGAGGCAGTAGTTATTTTAGTAAATGGTGTACCAACAAAGAGTCAGAAAATATGGCAAGAATTTGTGGATGTCAATAAAGTTGAAAAGGCTACCTTATATCTTATGGAGAATTTTTTTTTTACAAAAATGTAAATGTGGATGAACAGGTAATACGTTTAGAGGATGAATCTGGAATTTCAAGAGGTCAAATAGAAAAAGTGGACAAGTCAAGGACTGAAGAGATTTATGAACATTATACAATATGTTCTTTGCATTCAAAAGAAGTGTTAGGAAGTAGAATTGAGTTATTTCAAATGAAAAAAGCACAGGGAACTCCAATGAGTGTATGGGAGAAAAGCTTGGAAGCTCGTTGTTTTCCACAGCTGTTTCCTACTGGAGAAGGTAGATGACTGACCTGTACGGATTCCAGCTTCAGAATATCAGTCAACAAGATTATATTCTGAAGATCCTGGATTACGACATTGCATTCCATGCATGTTTCACCTTTTGTTTGAAAGTCATCTGTCTTCTCTCTTGTATGAAGTGAGTCAAATACTTAAAACTGGAGTTCATCAATCACTACTTTCTATGAAAGAATTTGTGGAGAAAGTTCAAGAAACAGATGAAAATATAGAAGTACAATTAATCAATTTGATGGGAGGTCAACGTGGAACAAATGAGTATTGGTTTCGTCGTCATGGAGAACTCAAGTGTATGTTACGGAACTTAGGTACACCAACATGGTTTGTCACACTTAGCTGTGCACAGTATGCATGGGAAAAGTTGCTTGAGTCCAATATAACATTTTTGAAATAAAGACTCCTGGTGAACTGTGTTCATTGGATCCTGTGAATGTGTGCAGATATTTTAATCATAGGTTTCAAGATATGATGTCTTTTATCTGCAATAAAAACAATCCACCAATTGGAGAAGTTACTGATTTCTTTTGGAGAAAGGAGTATCAAGCAAGAGGTGCACCTCATATACATATGCTACTATGGATCAAGGAAATGATTCTGATGAAACAGTATTATCTTTCATCAAACAGTATGTGACATGTAAGATTCCAAGAGAGGAAGGAGATAGAAGCTTGAGACAGCAAGTTTTATGTTTCCAAAGTCACCGTTGTGGAAAGTATTGCAGAAGAAAGTACAAGTCTAAAGGAAAATTTTACACCACATGTCAGTTTGGTTTTCCCCATCCAGCCATTTGTAAAAGATTAAATTCTTTTTTTTCTTCTGTAAGGCACACAATAACTCAGAAATCTCTAAATAATACCGACAACTTAAAAAGAACAGAAGTATCAAAGTGTATCAATGACTACTATCCAGTCATTTTAAAAATATGGAATGCGAACATGGACATCCAGTATGTTGCAGATACCTCAATTGCTGTTGCACTGTTATGTCCTACATAACAAAATCAGAAAAAACAGAGATAAAACAAATATGGGAAGAAATTGCACACGAGAATAGTCTTAGTAAAAAAGTGTACAGCTTTACTTTGAAAATGTTTTCTCACCGAGAAATTGGATCCTATGCTTGTGCTCTTCAAGTTTATATTCAAAGTCACGAGGAATCATTTGGGTAAGTTTGGGTCTTGCCTGCAAATGAAATTGAGTGTTGAAATGATTGGAAGAAATTTGCAGAAAATGAGACATTCAGGACAGACATTCTTAAAACCAATAAGTTGGACACATACTATCCAGAAAGGAGTCGACATCTGGAACAGCTATATCTGTAGGAAGTTCTTCAACATTACAGCTTCACAAGAAATGTTAAAGAGAATTTAAAAGAAGGAAATGTTGCAGTAGTTGGATGTCGTGGTTGTTTAGTAAAACATGCAAAGGTTCATCTTATAAACTACAAGAAACTTAGTTGTGAAACTCCAGATAAGCGAGAATTTTACTATTTAGCTCTTCTGCAACTGTTTAAACCATGGCGTAGTGAAAGTGAATTACTTGGAGAGTTTGACTGTTATGAAGATTCTTTTAATGCTTGTAAAGATAGCTTTCAATGTACTATTTTCCCTACATATTTAAAAATGTTGAATGATAAAGTTGAACAGGAAAAGACTATTATAGCTGAAATAGCTCATGGAAGTTCTCAAGATAGTCATAATAGTGGCCCATGTAGTCAAGATCCTCTTGGGCAACCAATGCTGTAAAATGAAGCAGCGATTGCTATGCATGAAGTCGAAATTGCAGTGCAACAAGCACACAAAGAGAATGTTACATTGGAAAACTTAGAAGAACAAGTAAATGTTGAACAGAAAGAAATTCTATAACGCATATTAACAAGTCCATTATCGAAATTTTAGTGGCAGTTTCCTGCTGTAAAACAGCAATAATTTTAACAAGGTTCCTCCTAATATGCCTCTAATAAAAGAGAGGGATGAAGCAACTAAGCTTGAAAAACCGCTATTTGCTTTCAAGAAGAAGAGGGAACCTACAAGATTTATTGGTTCATACCTATAGGGAAGAAACTCACACTACCCAGAGAACACTGGACAACAGTGTAGCATTAGGGAACTTTAGATGTGGAGGCAGCAATATCTGCCCTCAATGTCTACAGACAAATGAAATGAAGTACAATGACCTAATTTTGAAATCTAAAAGCCTCAACAACTGTAGAAGTAGTAATATTGTATATCTCCTACTATGTCCTTGTGGCCTGGGCTATGTTGGGGAAACAGGAAGAGAGGCAAGGATCAGATTTCAAGAGCATAGATCAGCAATAAAAACTAAAAAGATTACAGCGCCTCTAGTAGAACATTTCCTTGAAGCGGGTCATAATGGGAATGAATTCTCATGGTTTATATTGGAAAAAATCAAAATTGGCAAAAGAGGTGGGAATATGATTTCCAAATGCAAAGCTCGTGAACAATGGTATATTTCCTATTTGAACACTGTAACAAATGGTTTAAATTCCAAAGAACAGTAGGATTACCTAACTAGATAGATGAAGATAGATGACTCTGACTGTATCCAATATAATTATTTGAAGACTATTGCCTTATTGTTGTGTGCGAATATAGTTTCATTAGTGTGGAATAGAAAATAATGTGATATGACTGTCGTCTTTATCCATACTATGATACTGATATTTGTTCATATGATGTAAACCATGTTGTTCATTCTGTATTGGGTTTGTACTATATAGAAAAGATGATAAGTGACTAGTGACTAGTGATTGCCCGTTGGCATAATAGGTGCCAGGGTGTAATTGCGACTGCTATATTCATGTTAAAAAATACATTGCTGTTATTTTGACATTAAATTACAGAGAAAATGTCGGGATTATTAGAACCAACAATTGTACTTGTAATCCTTCATTTCAATTCTTGATGGTATATTATCAAGGTGTTGGTTTATGCCACTATATATGTGGAAATTCAATCCAGATCCTTATTAGGTATAGTAACAAATGCTTCCAACACATCCGTGTCTATACATTAATTGACAAACTTACTGTATATTTCCTTTCAAAGAGTCAATCAGTAAATTCGGAAGAATGCAGTAAAAGATTGTCAATGGATCAACTGATAAAGTCCTATGTCTATTTCTACTCCCCACTTGGTGAGGTATGAATTGGAAGTACACACATATAACTTGTAGGCAATCGAAAAGGCTAAGCATCTAATGCCTCAAGTATTATTGTGTTCCTAAATTGCGAGGATAATTGTGCTCATAGATTAATTAAATGTATTGTATATTTCTACTCGAAGAGGCAATTACTGAATCTGAAGAATACAACAAAATATTGTCTATGGAACAATTGGCACAGTCCTATGTTTATTCCCACTTCCTATTAGGCAAACTACGAACTGGAAGTGTGTACCTAGTATCGTAGGCATTCGGCAAGTCCTACTTTTATCTTGATGGCTTACGCGGCCAATCGTGAACCGGAAGAGGTTTTTCTCAACCGGAAATCAAATCCAGACTGATTGTTGCACGCGTCTTTTCCAGGGAAAATTTAGATATAAATACAGAGGACTAGGCGAGCACCGTAATCGGCATACCGGTACCAGAGACTTTGACGGAAACCCCGATCGGAATACACAGCAGGTACAATGGGTGTTAGCGCAATGGTTTTCTACCAGCAGAATGAGGGCATTGATGTTAATTTCTGACAAACCCTCTTTATGTTTGGTTAATTCCAGGCTGCGGGCGGTCTAGCTGAAAGGATCCAAATAACTATGCAAGGATGGCAACACAAACGTTGCAGGAGAATCCTCAACCTGCAGTTTCTACTACCTGACCTGCACCACCACCTCCTCCGAGCAGTCTGCATCCTATTATTGTGCCACAGTTTGCAGATCTGAAATTTCATTGTAAATATTGCAACACATTACTTTGTTACAATCAGCAGTCTATTGATCTCATTGTGAAGAGGAAAGAAGAGCACCATTGCCCAAAACATTAATTTTACTTTTAACTTTTTTGTTCCTGTTCCACACTTTTTTTGTTACCAGTTCCATTTTTTTTAACTTGTTGAAAAAATACAAAAAAATAGAATACTAAAAAGACAAAAAAACAGTTCTTTTCAGAACTATCTTCACTGGTCAAAGAAAGAACTATATTTCTATGTTAGTCTGTAAAAGTTTGTCAAAATGAAAGTGTAGTTCATAAATGAATGAATGAATACATTAGTAGTGTATGGTGAATGTGAAACTGCCAAGTGAGAGTGAAAGTGAGAGTGTCTGGCTGAATGTATAGCAGCTTCACTTTTAGAACAGTATACACATAAGCACATACTGCTGAATGACTCACTAGAACATTGAAACAGTAGTGTGAGAGTGTTTGGTGAAAGTCTAATGATACAGACCAGGGAATAGAACCTATAAAAGACAAGTTTGCTGGTGCATAAAAAAAAATACATATGTTGTCTAAAAGGGTTTGAAACAGTCCATACCCTAAGGCCCACTTTGTATCATTAGTACTTGGGTAGTCGCTAAATGATTACAATTCTGGAAGCAGAGTATCTCAAACCATTAATATTAATTAATAATACATTTATTCTTGTAACATTTCATCAGTTAATTCAGCTTCTATTATAATTTCATCCGGTATTTCATTTTCCTGGTTATCATTTTCAAAAGTCTTCTGATAAATCTCAATCTCATCTACTGCTTCCACAAAAGCATCATCCAAGGTTTCATCAAGAAAATCACACCTGATACCTCCAGCATTAATTTCTTCGACTTCAATAATGTTGCTCATAAAATATATGTTTATCTCGTCTACAACAGCGTTTGTATTTTCGTGTTCCATATTGTTTTCTTGATTTTCGATTGTAAATGTGTTATGCTGACCTCCTTCTACAAAAACATCAACACTTTATTTTATCTTTTTTCCTAATACAGAACACAAATATTAGCTTTAGCAACTAATTTTCCCTTTAATAAATATTTATTAAATACCATTCTGAACTACTTTCTAACATTATATATTTATAATTATGCATATGAACGTTCAGTTTTAAAATGTCTTAAATTACCAAACCAGTCACTCCTTATCACTATCGGAAAAAAACAGGCTGTTATTATAAAATGCAGTAGTAAAAAAAGTACAATATCTCTATTCACCTTACCTGGTCCAAACTAGTAGATGTATTGTAGTGAAATGCAAAGAATCCTGGAACACTCAGTATATTTATATTTTACGTTTTTCAAATCTTTATAAAAGATACAAACCATCTTTGTATTATTGACATGGCTACATAGCGGAAACTAACAAGGAACAATTATTTAATAACCTACCCTACTCTATCTCTATTCCTTACCCATAATTTAGTCTAACGCTACTAATTACCTACTCCTTGGTCTTTCAAACTAGACTCTCCTCTAGTGTTTATCTGCAACCTTTGTGCTTTGTCTTCAGGAATATCTATGGAGCAATTGAAAACGGGTCTGAATTCGGGAACATCATAGGTGAAGTGCGCACTCGTTAGGGAGCACGCGCCTCACCAAGCATTTCCCACAGGTGAGTGGTAAATGACTAGGCGCCACCGTGTCTTTCCTCGAGGTGGCCATCTTGGAATTCCTCTGTTGCACTAAAGCACTCCAAGCCTGTTTCCTTGCGGATTCTTCATCTCTCCTGCGCCAGCTAGGGTTTAGATAAGTCATTATCGTATCCACTGATTGATTAGGGGTTCTGACAGGTACACTCAGTATATCATTTTTTCACACACTTATGTTCTCCATCCATGTTTTATTACTTCAGCTCAGTTGAAGCACATTCCATTGACAATTTTTAACAGTTACTTGTACTTACCTTATGCATAATAAATAATAATAACATTATATATTATAAAATTACCATCTGTGGAAGACACAAAAAATACAGTTACAATATATCTTTTACAACACAAAATAATTTGTAAAGTATTACATTTGCCTTTTTTGCTGTTCTCAGAATATATTGAATTTCACTATAAACAGTGAGTTCAATAGTACTCATCACATAACAGTGGGCAAAAAAAGGCAATCAATAAGATTATCGTAAAAAAAACATTCAGCATTCTCAATAACAATCTAAAAAATAGAAATAAAACATATCTTAAATGTTTTTTTCTAAGAGCAATTTCTTACGTAAATATGACACATCTCAAACAATCATAAAATAACAAAACATTATGATTAATTTTCTTACACTGAAAATAATGTTACTTACAAATATATACTGATAAAATATACAACAAAATCTTGTTATTAGTTTGAGATACTTTTCCGCACGGCTAAATAGTATGCTTCAAATTCTTACTTTGGAAATTGTTCAATAGTATTCCTGAGCATCTGCCTCCCAGCAATCTGATCCAAAACCACCGACATTATTTGCTCGGTCCCCCAGTGCTCATCCCTCAACCCGACGCTTTTCAACATATACATGGCCACCCTCACACAAGTAGCCCACCATCACAACCTCAACAACATCTCCTATGCCAACAACACCCAGCTCATCCTCTTCCTCACCAAGAAGCCACATACCACCAAAAGCAACCTCCAAGACACAATAAAGGACGTCACCAACTACATAAAGAGCAGCTCTCTAAACATGACCTCGCACAAAATGAAGGTATTCATCCTCAGACCCCCCTCAGCCTCTGATGACACCTGCTAGCTGACTACACTGTAGACAGTACCAACACCTACCAACCATGACCACAACCTAGGATTCATCCTCAACTCCTCCCTCTCTATGTGTAAGCAAGTCTACACCATCTCCTCGTACTGCTATAACACCCTCCACATGCTCCGCAACATTTACAAGTGGATCCTAACGAAAAGAAGAAGAACAGTGACACAGGCCCTCATCAGCAGCAGACTACACTGTGGCAAAACGCTCTACACAGGAATTCCAGCCAAACACCTACAATAAATCCAAAAGACCTCCACCTGAGTTATCATCAATGTCCCCTGCTGCAGCCACATCACCCACCACCTGATACACCGACACTGCCTCAATATCAACAAGAGGATCACCTTCAAGCTCCTCATCCTCACTTACAAAATACTCTACAACACCAGACTAATCTACCTTAAAAGCAGTAATACTGAAAGGCCAAATTTTGATCTTAAAATTTTGGCTTTAAAAATATTAGGTAAGAATTTGGTAACTCTTTAGGCAAATGTTGCTTAAAAACTAATTGACTATCATTACAATTTATCCAACCTTTCAGACATTTTAAATAAACAGTGTAACATCCAGATGTTATAGAAGGTCCATCATGAAAAACAATTGCAACAGCTACAAAAGTTCTTCCTGATATTGAAACTTGACCAGCTACAATTTTTTTTATTAAAGTTTCCAATTTTCTTCCATCAGCTCTACAACTTTGAAGCATTAAAATTACATACTGTCCATATCTTTGTATAAATAATGTTGATGACATTTCGGATTTACATTGGATACACTCCATGTTTTGACTTGCTCCTCTAATTAGATTGTTAAAAGACACTGATTCACAATCAGGTAAAGTTACTATAAAAATTACTGACAATCTTACTGTATATTCTGCGTAAATTGACTAGAACCAAAACATATGTCCAAAACATTTCGAATATCAGAAACACTTCGTATTTTATTTTTATCTTTACTACATTTCTCATAAACAGAATACAACAATGAACAGAATCTTTTGTCCCGATTTTCAACAATTTGCTGTTGAAACATTTCAAGAACAAAAACAACATTAACTACATTAGCATAGCAGTTTTCACCAGAACTATTTTCAAATCGATAACCAACATTCTCTTCAACACTGTCCATTTTCATTTTGCTTGCAGGCGCAACTTCATCTTGTTTTTTTTCTTTCTCTACAATTTCACTGCAGATATTCTCAAATCTTTTGGCCTAAATTGGGTACATATTCTCTTCTTAACCTATTATACTCTTTCACACAATTTACATCTGCAATAACCTTTGTCTCATCAAAATCAATCAAGTACAATCCAGATAAAGTTCTGACTCGAGACAAAGCAACATATGCCATATCCTCTTTAAACACAGTACTTCCAATATTCAGTAAGGCACTATCTACACTTAAACCATGAATGGTCACCGCATATGCCAAACAAATAGGAAACTGTTTTCTGCGTACATACAAATCTTTTACAAGCAAAGACCGAGATAAACAACAACTAAATTTTTGTACTTCAGCAATTTCATCAAATTTGATTTTCAAAATTTAAATCCCCATCTCTATTTACATAATTAACAAAATCAACAATTTTACCCATTGCTCCATTTACTAAACCTTTTTCCACATTCAAATTACGTCGTAAAATTACCCTACAGTTTACACATGCATACAAATTCTTTTCTAAAGCAGCAGTTTTACTTATCGATTTCTCTAAAGAATCCAATTTCCTCTTCAACTTTTCAGTCAAAATAATAGTGATTCCTTCATGTTCTATTGTATCAATAGCTTCCAATTTTATAAATTCTTCATTTTCCAACTTTAACATTTCTTCATTGAATATAGAACATTCACGTAGTGTTGGCATTAAGCCGATTACAGATTTGTTTTCTACAATTCTCATGCATATTTTCTCTTGAACAATATTTTCATTTGGAAACAAATTGGAAGGTAATCGTCTCTGTAAAGCTTGTTTGTCATTTTCAGTCATTTTTCCAATTCTTATATCTTGAAGAATAGTTCCATATTCAGCATCATTTTCCTGTCGCATATTTGTAATAAGTTCCTTATACTCAAAATATGACCAAATGTTTACATTTCCAATGCTCCCCCCCCAAAGACTTTCTGGTATCTTCATGCGCCAGTGTTTTAAACACTGGTTTTCCTTTTACAGGAGTAAGTTGTAGAGGATCTCTGAAAACTATGACGTGTTTTCCTCCGAATAATACGTCATACGTCATGATATGTCATACTCTAAGAATTTTCTGCATTCTTAAATGCACAAAGGCAAGCATTAAGTTTGATACCATTCTTACCTCATCAATAATGAGAAGTTTTATTTTCCTCAAGACTCTTGAAACTTCACAAGCTCCTCCAGATAGCTCGTGGTATTTTAATTTGTTTTCATGCTCTGCTGGTAGCATTAATATCTGATGCAAAGAAATTCCTTTAATATTGTGGGCTGCTAATCCAGTTGGAGCAGTGACAGTTGTTTTCTGTAGAAACGTTGTGATTACTTTAATTAAAAAACTTTTGGCTGCTCCAGCTTGTCCACTCACATACATTCAAATAGGTGCAAATGATGAGCAAGAGCACTCTTTCTTCTCATGCAGTAATCCATAGTCAATCTGTTCTCTCACTTGCTCATATATTTCTTTCTGCTCAAGATTTAGTTGTTCTTACAAGTTTCCTAAGTTTGTTACATCTTCTTGAGCTTGATACATTGCTGTTTCCACCTCTTCCATAGCAGTTGCTGCTTCATTTTAAACAATTGGTTCTCCTAGTGGGTCCTGACTCAACGAAGCAGAAGTTTGACTCCCTTGAGAACTGTCTCTAGCAATCGCAACTGCAATTGAAGCTTCTTGCTCAGTTTCATCATTCAACATTTTTACATAATTAGCAAAAACAGGACATTCTATAGTATCTTTAGTTGCATTGAAGGAATCTTCATAGCTCTCGAAATCTCCAAGTAATTCCAATTCTGAACGCCATGGCTTGAAAAGTTGCCAAAGAGCTAAATAGTAAAATTCGCTTTTGTCAGGTATTTCGCAACTCAGTTTACGGTGATTAATCAAATGTCCTTTTCTTTCTTTCACCAGACATCCTTCTGAACCAATCACAGCATAAATACCATTATTGATGTTTTCTGTAATATTCCGTTTAAAAATATAGTTTTGCAGCACTTCATAGAGACAAATGTTCTCAAGAGGATGACTTCTATTTGGATAATATGTATCCAACATATTTGTTTTCACAATATCTGTACTTTCTGGCTCTTTTTCAGCTAAATATTCAATTTCTAGTACAGATTTAAGAACTCGGTTTCGTGTTGCACCAAGACCTAGACTGACCCAAATGATTCTACTAGATTTGTAGTATAGACATTGTCAAACTGTAAGTATATAATTTCTAACTTAGACCCTTCTCGTGGGAAATCTCTTCCCACATTTCCTTCAATTCCGTCTTTTCTGATTTTGTTATGTACGATGTTGCATATCGAGCAACAGCAATGGAATTGTCTGCAACATATTGATTATCCATATTAGCATTCCACATGGACAAAATGACTGGGTTATAGTCATTTATGTGTTTTGACTCTTCATTTCTTCTTAAGTTGTAGGTATTTTTGGAGACTTTCTTGTGATAGTATGTCGCAAAGATTACATAAAACTGTTCTCTCTTCCTTTTGATATTAGTGTACGTGGTAATCCAAAATGGCATTTGGTGTAGAATTTGTCCTTAGATTTGTACTTTCGATGACAGTATTTCCCACAACGATGGCTTTGGAATCGTAAGACTTGTTGTCTTAAGTCCTTATCTTGTGTAGTTTGGGTATATCACATGTAGCATATTCTTCAATAAAAGACAACACAGTATCATCTGAGTCTGTACCAAATTTCGGAGCATCTTTGATCAATATTAGCATGTGTATGTGAGGAGCACCTCTTGCTTGATACTCCTTTCTCCAAAAGAAGTCCAGAACCTCTCCAAGAGGAGGATTTTCTTTATTTGTGATAAAAGACATCATAACTTCAAATCTAAGTTTGAAATACCTGCATACATTAACTGGATCCAAAGAGCACAATTCTCAAGGTGTCTTGTATTTAATATTTAGTATATTTGGATTTGCCTCTTGAAGAAATTGAAGTAAATCATCCCAAGCATATTCAGCACAGCTTAGAGTAAGGAACCATACAGGAGTTCCTAAGTTCCTCAGCATACATATCAGTTCTCCATGACGACAGTACCAGTACTCATTAGTACCAAGCTGACACGCCATGAGATTAATTAGCTGAGATTCCAAAACATTATCTTTCTGCAGTACTTTGCCGAAACATTTTGCAGATGTACGCCTGTTTTCAATATATGGTTTACTGCATAAGAAAGTCCAGACAAATCACTCTCAAGCAAAAGATGAAACAAATACGGAGTACATTGTCTAAATCTTGGATCATCTGCATATAATCTTGATGTCTGGTATTCAGATGCAGGAATCTACACAGGTCGGTCATCATATCGTCCTCCTTTTCCTGTGGGAAACAATTGAGGGAAACAACGAGCTTCCAAGTTTTTTTCCCATACACTAATGGGGCTTCCTTTTGCTTCTTTCATTTGGAATAACTCTATAGTATTCCCCATCACTTCTTTACAATACAGTGGATGAACACTGTAATGTTCGTAGATTTCTTCTGTTCTGGACGCATCCACTTTTTCAATTTGTGCAGATGGCAAGTCACTATCTTCTTCTACAGTTATTTCTTCTTCTCTCACATACACATTTCTATATTATTGATTATTTTTTACGAGATACATCGTTGCCTTTTTCACTTTCCTAACATCCACTAATTCTTGCCAGATTTTCTTACTCTTAGTAGGATGCCATTAACAAGAATAACTAAAGGTTCATCCTCTATATTTTCTACACCAATTATTTCAATATTTTTCTTTAAATCTAGAGGCAAATATACAACTCTTCCCTTTAATCCTCTCTGTAAATCAGAAGGAGGCAATTTTCCTGTCTTAGGCTCCATGAGAACAATAGCCTGAAATGGATGGACACATTGAATAAGAATAGACTCATAGTATTTAAATCCATCAGTTCAGAAGGACTATTTACAAACTCAAGATTATTATGCACAGCTCTAGCAGGCATTTTGTTCTCATCTTATTTGTTATTTGTTATAACAATATTTACAAATACACTGATCAGAACCCAAATGAAAACAATTCTCTACCAACAAATAAGTTGCAAAATCCTTCCACTCATTACTATTTTCCTTTTCACTTTTTAAATACAAATCAACAGTCCTGGTCTGGTTTTTATAATGAGTTCGTCGACAACAGACATAATAATAATTTGGCCTTTCACCTGAAATCACCTTAAACTTTGTAATTTCTTTCTCAAAATTTTCTGTACTACAATGTTGTACATTCTCTTCTGCATTTCCTTCTAATAATATCTCAATTTCTGCACTGTCTTTATCAGGACCAAAATAACGAACCTCAATTTTATCACAAACGTTCTTTACATTTGATACGGATCCTTGCAAAAGAGCACTTTTCAACTTTTTTAACAGTAGAGCTGGACTTTTTGCATAATACAATCTTCTGACTAATTTCCTCATTTCGAAATGATGTACTACTGAAATTGTGAAAAACACTTTGACATACTTTTTCAGAAACACAAGCCAGAATATGACCTTGCAAACCAGTAGTTTCTCTCACTCTGCAAGGGTCTAGTCTTTGCAACATCTTAATCTTTTGTTTAACACTTTTTTTTAGTATAGTTACGTAAGAAATTGTGTAGAAAATCAATAGATTCTTGCAGTACACTATAAATACTACTACATTTCCAAGTGTGCACTGGAGCTTTAGGACGTCTCCCTAAAACTTCATCAGCTAACACCTCTTCTGCATTTTTTGGAACAATTTTCTCTTTCTCAATAGGACTACTATTTCTAACCTCATAAGCCGACCACTAGTGTCATTAAAAAAAAAGGCAAAAAAATTCTGTTAAAAACTCTTCTCCACTTACGTTTGGCCTTCATTAAATGGATTGGCTTATCTAGTGATCGAATTCTATTGATTACTAAAATAAACAATTTTGTTTTCAATTCGAAAGCTTTCTCAACTACATTTTCTATACCTTTCTTCTTCCTATAAAATGCTTTACATCCCTTAATGTCTTTAATTACATTTAATACAACTCTATTAAAAAACGTTTTTTTCCTAATTTGCATAACTTGGTTTTTCCTCCATTTACTATACACTATTTTTTCTGCAGTTGACTTTCCATGATTGTTCTCTTTATTCTTCTTTTTTTTCTTTGCAGATACACTAATACCATTTTTCACTTTGTGCACACAAGTCTTTAATATTTTTTTCAGAAAAGTGCTCCTTCTCTTACCAGGACTTTTTTTTCTTTTTCTTACCACATGGTTCTTCATGTGGATGACTTCTTTTGAAATAAACACCTTTCATTCTTTACTCTTTTGAGATTTGGTAGGCATGATACAGATTTTCAGTATTGATCAACAGAATCTATTAAAAAAATATATATAACATTACAAAAATAAATATATGAAATATTTTATAATAATACTTATAAGAACAGAGGGGGGATTATGTGGACAAACGTGAGACTATGAAAATAAAAGTATTTACAACAAGAAAGGAAGAAGTATGAAACAAGGGCAAATATAACGAAAAAGGGGAGTATAAACAGACACTGCAATATAACAGGATAAAGGAAGTATGAATAAACTGGAAAGTATCAATAGGTAAGGGAGAGTATGAAGAGAAAGATGGAAATATGAGGAGAGAAGAAAGAGTATAAGAAGAAAAAAAGAGAGTAAGAGGACAGAGGGGGCACTATAAGAAGAGAGAGAAAGA